>NC_088643.1:67349725-67554725 GCF_964019385.1 Sycon ciliatum
GTGACACAAACACCAAACGAGAGAGCTTGGAAGCTCAGGGCCCAACGCTATGCTTTTTTTGCCTTGATGACCTAGACAAAAAAAAGCATAGGGATGTTATAAATTCTTTAAAAAATTCCTTTTTTTAAGAGACATAACCTGGGATTCGAACCCGCACTATCGCGCGCCCTGCATGCATCCCCCGATACACTTTGCATACATGTACATACTAATTCTTCCAAGTTGCTTCACGTTATGATCTTGCATTTGAAAGCCCTATTTGAATATGCATTGTGGCCAGCCGTCTTTGATGGTGCGGTACGGGATAGGTACGGGACAGGTACGATCGAGGGTAATACGACATCGTCTACCGCCTTGATGACGGCAAAAAAGCATAGGGATGTTATAAATTTTTCAATTCTCCTAATTTTTGTCAGGCATATCCTGGAATTCGAACCCGCACTATCGCCCAACATGCATTCCCCCATACACTTCGCATTCATACCCATTCTTCCAAGATGCTTCACGTTTAATATGATCTTGCGTTTGAAAGCCCTATTTGAATATTGCGGCCAGCTGTATGTGGCCAGCTGTGTTTGATGGTACGGTACGGTACGGGACAGATACGGGATAGCGCCAGGCGTGACACAAACAAACAAACACACAAATACCAAATTAAAGCTGTGTGGACCCTGGCTAGCGCCAGACGTTACTGAAGTAACGTCTTCTGCATAGCTACGGGAATAATGGCTTTTACGGTATCAGAGAGGGAGGGTGTTACCTTGGCATGCTTGCAGCTGCTGCTGGCATTCTTCTCCAGTGCTAGGCTGGATCTGAAGTTTTGGTTTCTCTCGCTCAAGTGGGTAATGGCCGTGAGCCTGTCAAGTGGAGCTCACTGTATTGGCAATCTGAGTGCATGGACCTATGCGTAGACTGTTGGGGGGGGGAGGGGGGGGGGGGGCATGCGTGGTGTTTACCTTGTCGCTGCCTTCTCTTTTCCATCAGCTGTGACTGTGATTGCTCTGATTGCTTGTACCTCAATGTATCTAGTTACTCTCCCCCAGCCCATGGCAATGATCCATATAATATATTATTATGTACACACACGCTCTGTAAAGGCATTATACTGTACAACTATTACGATAGGTTATGACCTTGGTTAAGTGACTGTGTTTCCGCTGTATTTCCCTACAGTGATGAGTGCAATGGCAGCCGGCAGCAACGATGTGTCTTCTCTAATGAGCAAATACTTAGCAATTGACGGTACGTTTGTGTTTTATAATGTTACTACTACACTTGTAGTATTCGTGAGAAGACTGTATAGACTGGCTGTTGATGATGTCCACTACCACTAGTACCAGGTTCAACTCCAAGTACAGCACCATGTCCATGTTGTGTATCATTTGCCACAGCCACTGGTGCAAAAAAAAACTGAATAATCAAGTTTGAACTAATGTGATGTCGCGTGAAGTGAAGTTCGGTTTTCGCAGCTCTAGATGTACAGTTGCCTATGCAAACATGTGAACACTCTGTAGAGTGTGAATACACTCTGTACTGGCCATTGTGGTATGTCATGGTCGCCCTTCGTGGCCTGCAATGTTGATATTATACCGGGACAACTCTTTGTACATGTATGTGCAGCTTGTATACTAAATATCTTGTTGTTCCGTCTTCCTACTGGCTTGCAGTGTTTGAGACGGATCAGGATGACTCGGCATCACCGCCGATATCTCCGTACGTAGCATCACCAATGTGTTTCGTGCCTGGTACTACTACTACGCCTTCAGCCGGGTTAGTGCCAGTTTTTGTTGTTGTTGTTTTCATGAGCAGTTTTTTTTTGTGATTTCTTTGTCAAACTTTCTCAATACTGGTACATGTCCACATGTGTCGTACTTCTGTGCACGAAAGCACATGTGAAGCACACGTCCGCACGTAAGCCCATGAGCTAAGAATAATATCACTGTGTGTGTGTGTGTGTGTGTGTGTGTGTGTGTGTGTGTGTGTGTGTGTGTGTGTGTGTGTGTGTGTGTGTGTGTGTGTGTGTGTGTGTGTGTGTGTGTGTGTGTGTGTGTGTGTGTGTGTGTGTGTGTGTGTGTGTGTGTGTGTGTGTGTGTGTGTGTGTGTGTGTGTGTGTGTGTGTGTGTGTGTGTGTGTGTGTGTGTGTGTGTGTGTGTGTGTGTGTGTGTGTGTGTGTGTGTGTGTGTGTGTGTGTGTGTGTGTGTGTGTGTGTGTGTGTGTGTGTGTGTGTGTGTGTGTGTGTGTGTGTGTGTGTGTGTGTGTGTGTGTGTGTGTGTGTGTGTGTGTGTGTGTGTGTACATGTGTTTGTTCATTGCTCAGGCCAAGCCCCACGGCGAATGGTGTAGTCAACTCTGCGTAGACAGGGGCTCGAAGCCTGTTGTTTTGCACCCACTTGGCATTGTGACCTTGACGATTGCATCACTGCTTTACTCCATGCCTGTTGACTTGTGTTTCCCAGCGAATCTAAGTCTGTTGATTCGTTTTATTACTTTCCCTGAACAAAGGGTATTCCCTGCTACAGTGTAGGTGCTGGCCACCACTTGCTGCTAACCCGCAACACCAACATATTGGATGTGCTGTTATCTTTTTCCTTTACGTCCTGTTATTTTCTAACCCATCGAAACAGTCACTTTGACTCCAGGACTTCACTCCATTATCAAAGGCCCGTGAGTCATGACCAGGGTGTCTTTTCTTGACATTAGGCCATGCTTGCCGAAAAGCATTGCTTTGGTAACGATGAGTTTGTCCTTCACAGAGAGTTTTATTTATTCGCCTTCTGGTCGCAATTATAGGTTGTGTAGACTGATGAACCTATCCATGGTCTTCCTGATGTAGGTGCTGGTGCACCTGGTGTGGGTGTGTGCTCATCAGGAAGTCGTCAAATACCACGGGGGAGGGGGGGGGGGATGAGACCAAGTACTGTACATAGCAGGGAGTCGTAAAATATTTTACGACTCCCTGTTACATAGCCATTACAGTGGTCCCTTTATAATCCGGCACCATTTTGTGCTACTGAAATTCTGCTGGGGTGCTGGATTAGAAGATCTGATTTACTGCTGCAGTATGCATGAAATGAACATTTGGATTGCTGAAAATTATGCTCGTTTGTAGAGGGTGCTGGATTAATGTACTCTTGGCACATTTTTTTCGAAGCCATGGTGTGCAACTCTGCATAATGACTATTTATTGAGAGCTGGAACTATGGTTCTCTCTCACTCTGCATAATGATCAAGACAGAGGATGTGCAGAATTAGTTAGTTATATTTTTATGAGTGATTTAAGGTGCTTTTCTCAGGGATTGCAGTTGAGTTATGCATGGCATTTGCAAGCTGCATGTGACAATACTTCTCTCATACCGTTCTGTACTAACATGTATACCGGATCTGTGGACGTGTGCTCAGTACTCGTATCAGTTTCCGGTATAATATAATTCTCCTAATCTTTCGTCTAGATGCTTCATCAACAGCAGTTGCTGTTTCATGCAGCTTGTCAATGGCCAGGAACTGTGCATGTGTTGAGCACTCTATTACTGTAGCATGTACTACATGTAGTATCTGAAGTCGATAACAGAAGATACCGACCATACGAAGTACTGCAAAGTATACGACCCACACTAGCCACAGCTTCATGAACACACCACAATCAGCAAACCAGCTCGGAAACCATGAATATTGAGAGAAAATAGCAAAGATTGGACTGAGCCTGCAGTCTAATTAAAAAAAAGAGTACTTCATCAAGCAAGACGCAAAACTCAACACGGATAGTGATTATGTGCAGTAGAATAAAGGATGGGGAGTTAGGGGAAACGCTATGTACAAAGCAATTCAGCAGTTTGATGGAAAGAAAGGAGGCAAGTAGTTTCGAAGCAGGAAACAAGCCTGGAGAGCAGTGAACTATTCAGAATCGTCATCGGAGTCATCATCGCTATACGCCTGAAGACCGGCCAGACCCTGGGGCTTATCATTCGATGGTGATGTCACTGGGGCCCCGGAAGCGGCCTGTTTAGCACCTGAACTAGCTGCTAGTGCTGATGGAAGCGGTTCACGCTCCTCAGCCTTGGCTGTAGAAGATACCTGCTCTTGGCTCCCATGCGTAGTAGTAGTACGGGCGCTGGATGAGCCTTCACGATCAGCACTCTCCAGTGATCGGCGAGAAGACTTACCAGACGGGTCATCGTCCAAACTCCTGTGCAGACAGGGAGAGTAAAACCCACACACCATGGATTGACTTATTTCAAGTTATTTGCGCTTGACGTCGAACCCATGAAGAGATGCTGCATCAAAATATCGTCATTATGAGGTAAGTTCTCTAGGTTGTAGGCAGTGGCTCAGCACATGTGCCATGATCCTGGCACACAGTGGCTGGCTGGTATCCAGCCACCATCACACAGTCCCAATAAGTGCATTACACAATCGTCCTGTACGACAAGCAAAACATTACCATAATTCTAAAGTAACAATGAGCTGACTGGAACAGAGAGAGAGAGAGAGAGAGAGAGAGAGAGAGAGAGAGAGAGAGAGAGAGAGAGAGAGAGAGAGAGAGAGAGAGAGAAGAGAGAGAGAGAGAGAGAGAGCGAGCGTACCGCTTCCGTTTCGTCTTGACCAGCCCCGCAAAAAGCGATGCCTGCGACTTTCCAGACTTTTTCTTTGCCTGTGCGGCAACCGACTGGAAGAGGTTGTCCCGCACCTGTGCATCTGGATCAACATGCGGTGCTTGCATAGATGCCTCCTGGAACAAGAAAGAGAAGAAATTCACAATCCTCAAACCAAAACGGTCTACATTCAATATTATTATGTCGCTGTAAATGTACTTGGGAATCATAATACATTATATTATTGAATACAATACAGGGGTATCACAGCATGATCGGCAATGGTCATGTTGCCCCGATGCTGGCTCCGTACCAGCGAGAACAAAAATCAGGATGTTGCATGGATTTTGTATACATCAGAATATCAACCTTGCTACTACCATTGTCAGTGAAGTACGTTCCCATGAGTGACTTTGATTATACAAGTGACAGTCTTGGATGCACAAGGAAGTGCCGTACGATCACTGGGGTGGGTTGCCTGTGTACTCCTGAACACAATTTTCGCACTGCATTATCCACCTGGGTATAAATCAATGAGCCATATGATACCAAACGTTCTGGCGAACGAGTATAATGGCTTGCGTGGTGCTCGCATAGTCTGGTAGCACAAGTTACTATGTTCATATGGATTCTGGTGTGTGTGTAGGGTGTGCACAAAATTACCCGGAACTCCCGCATCTCCCGGAGCTCCTCTTGACGCTGGTTGTTCTTGATGCGTGACTGATAGTCGGCCACTTTGTTGAGAAACTCAGCCTCTTCCTCTTCCAAGCCTTGCACCATCGCCTCTATGGAAGAGCGGGCATATACATATTACACGTGAAGATTTGAGGAGAGAAAACCAGAGTGTAATGGTGGTACCTGAATCGGGTGAAACACCACTCAAAGCTACTGAATAATACACCACAAGACACAATCAACAATGGAGATAGGTATCAGGAATGGGCAGTATGAAGGTTGCCTGTGCCATACACATTTGGGACCCCCCAGGGCCAGGGTAGCATAACGCCTCGCCAGGAATTGTTTTATCTCCAAGTAGACGGTACCGCGGCAAGATCTGAGAGTAGCACAAGGATCATATCCCGGCCTCCTTCTGTTTTAGCCTTTTAATCAATTTGTCACCCACTGTTCCCCTACTACAGCGATTTAGCCCTGATTGCGGCCACTTTCAGTAATAGTTAGTGTGTGTTGTATGCCCACTCACCCTGTAGGGCCTGTGTTGTATGCCCACTCACCCTGCAGGGCCTGTACCAGACCATAGTCCTAGTAACATCATGATGCATGTTACCACGTTACTGTCTCAGCCCTGTTCCCACCTGCACTTGAGTGCTAGTCAGACCTCGCGTATCCGGATCCCTCGCCATCCAGAAGAAAATAGCTGATTACAAATGTGCAGCATACGTG
Organism: Sycon ciliatum; assembly: GCF_964019385.1. Classification (NCBI taxonomy): domain Eukaryota; kingdom Metazoa; phylum Porifera; class Calcarea; order Leucosolenida; family Sycettidae; genus Sycon; species Sycon ciliatum. Next base: position 67,355,715 of record NC_088643.1, read on the forward strand.
ATGTATCCAACAAAAACCGGTGTTCGATTATCCGGTTCCTTCGCCTATCCGGAATTTTTTTTGTGGAAAACGGATGTGTGCGGTTAATTAAGCGAGGTCTGACTGTATCCTTATATTAATTACCCCATCTCTTTGTTTAGCGTAGCACATTACACAGATTACAAACCAATTCCGTGGTTGGGTGTTTCTCCTACGCCATTACGTCTAAGTTCCTCCCTAACTGTGCACCGAACATGTATAAATGCTATGTCCGTCGTCCCCTTGTCGAATATGCTGTTCCCATCTGGTTTTCTCCCGTTACAGGGGCCGTCCGTAATCTGGTTTTCTCCCGTTACAGGGGCCGTCCGTAATTACTAGATTACTTCGATCCCTTATTCATCTGGACAACTGAAGGGCATCAGAAGGTATGGGTGCTACAGTGTGATGCGAACTGACACTGTCTTATTCATCTGGACAACTGAAGGGCATCAGAAGGTATGGGTGCTACAGTGTGATGCGAACTGACACTGTCCGAGGCACTACTTCAAACACTGGAAGCCCATCAGCGCCTGCTTCTAAAGATCCTATTTAGAAAGGACCATCTCATCTCATCTCAATGTCTTTACAACCTTGCATCTTCATCTCCCCTTAGGAAAAAGCAACACGAACAACATCTCTGCCCACTTGTTTATAGGATATGATTTGCCCAAGTTCCGCGGCACCTTGCTTTGTATATCTGGTTTGTTCCCACTAGACCCACTTGCAATGCTATGTCACTGCCTTGTGTTAATCCTTCCCGGTGCCTGAAATCCCCTTTGTTCACTGCATACTCCCTATGGTCCACCCTGCCTTCGAGCCTTTTAAGACATGCACCAGTATCAAGGAATTCAAACTTGCACTTTCTCTCCACATGCAACTCACTGATCTTGTCACCACTCGTTCTCTTCTTCTTCTTCTCTCTTTCCCTCCCATTTTAAATGTAGTTTTTAGTTAGCCGTGGTTGGTTACCACCCTTCATTTCATTCTCACTATTGGCAGGCGTATGGCGAGCCAGGAGATGTTGTAGAAATAAATGAATAAATCCCAAGGTCGCTCCATGCACACCAACATGCCAGCACAGCTCTATAGCTGTTCAGTGCAGCAAATATTGCTCATGCTGCATTCAATCCAATGCACCACGTGTTCACGAGCACACATCAGTGAAGCCACAGATAACCGAAGCGCAGATAAGCGAGGGTGTACAGTACAGTATGCGGTATGTCTTACTCGGGTCATGCTTTTCATCCCATTCTGCCTGCTTCTTATCCTTCTGCTCCTGCAGTTTCATCCATAGAGGACGCCGGTCAATCGGAAGACCCTCATTACCTGTAAAGAACAAAAAAAGAGAAGAAACCCTACCACTTTACAATCAGACTCCGCTATATCCAGTCTTCTCATCAAGCAGCGGAAAATTGACTGAAGCAGATTTACGACAAACACTTTCATTACAATGCACTGCATTCCGGGCATCCGGCTCCCTCCCACCAAGAGTACATGCCCCCCCCCCCCCCCCCCAAGAGTGTGCAACTGGCTGCACCATCTTTATCCAGTGCTGCGACGGCTGACATGGTTCAATAGGCTACGTGGCCAAACAGTGCAAAGTTAAAGAGAGTTGAACCCAAAGCAGGGTTGCGTACAGCCCTGTATCTATCATGCACAGGATGCAAATAATGCGTATGGGTTTGTCATTATGATGTGAAGTCGTGCAGTCGCAGACCCATAGACTGGGGTTGCATACCCTTGGGGGTTATGTACTCTTGCTTGTACTGATCAACACGGTAACAAGGGAGAGTGGCTGGTACTTGGCAATGAAACTTTCTATTTGTTTGTAGCATGATGGTACAGAGTAGTTACGGCCGTGCTGCAGTCGTGTCACGGCAGGATAAAGTGTCTGAATTCTGAACCCATGCATGCTACGTGGAGTAGGGGAACACCTTTCTTAAGCACTGTCCCAGATATATAGCTATGCGCTCTCATGTAACATTGTGCGACTTCACAGGGCTATTGCATGGGCCCATCAAGACTCAAAGTCTCAATGGAGCCAAATCTCTTTTGCAACTGACCAGTTTTTGCATTACGCTTGAATGCCAGTACTTTGTCGCTTTCCACAAGCGACTCGAGACCCTGGAAATTAGAATACTAGTAAATCTGACTCAATACAGCAGAGTGCTGTTCAGGGAGAATTCAGGGAGAATGAGCCCATGGCAAAGCAAGTGTTTGCTTTGGTCACAGTGAGTCGCCTTTGCTGCATCTCACACTGGTTTACAATACAAGTCGTCATTTTACTGTATCACCAAGGTGATTTCTGTTGCACACTACTGCAAAAATGAAGGCTGTCCCCGGGGAAAATCGCGATTCTGCGGCCGCATTTTTCCCCGCGATTTTTTGCGATTTTTTAAAAGACCGCGTTTTCCGCGATTTTCCCCGCGTTTTGAACTTTTTTGTTGCACTACACGTACACACAGTGCACTGTTCGGTCAGCAACGTCTCATTGTGGCGGCTTTGTAATCAAATATGACGAGTGCTTACACCAGAGACTTGTAACTGATTGATTTCACTACATACTCACTGAAAATTGCCTCATATCAACTGCAAACTTGCCGCATATCAATAATATTCACCGCATATTTACCGCAAATTCACCGCAAATTATGCCATGATTATATGATATTATGCCGTGTTTTTTTTGCGATTTTTTCAGCGATTTTCCCCGGGGACAGTGAAGGGCAAAATACACACCAATTTCCCATGTTTGGGGAATTTGGGCCTGGACCAAACAGCAAAAAAGTGTGCTTTGCTTTGGTCATCATGAACGATAGGATGACGGTTGTCAAACAGAAAGTTCAGGGCCAAATCACTGTATCACTACAGTTGAACATCGATTATCCGACCACCTCTGGGCAGACAACTGTCAGGCGGTGTTCAGATAAGGCAAATGTTCCGGATAAGAAAAAACTGTCACTCACACACTTTCAGTGGTTATTACTAGCCGCACGACCTTTTTACTTTTTACTTTTCAAAATTTTCGTATTTTTTGAATGGCTCACTACATGCACAGTGCGTACTCTACGGCACGTGCGCCCAAAAAAACTGTTACGGATAATCGAATGGTCGGATAGTCGATGTGCGGATAATCGATGTTCAACTGTATGGCAATAATGGAAAAGGTTTGCGCTCACCTTTTGCACGACATGGAGCAACGAGCAACAGAAACTAACTAGTGATAATGATCGTGTATACTGGTGCAAGATGCAGTCAACATGAGTCACTATGATCTAAACAAAAACTTAGAAATGGGCTTATTCTCCCGGAGTTGCACACTCTGGTTTATGTACTCTTGGTGTGAGGCTTGAACAGTGGTGAACATTGCATTAAAAGTGGCATCAAATTTTCTTTTACTCCTCATGAATCGTAAGTCCTTTAGACTTCAATAACTTCCAGGAAAATCCACCACACCGCAGGTACATATGAAATCAGGAACGTGTAATTTACCTTCTACTTCGGTTGATTTTACTTTCTCCCACTCTTCTTGGCGTTTGTCGAGTTCAGTTTCAAGCTTGGAATCCTCTTTTATGGATTTGAACGACGGAGCTTTTTCTGTACCACCACTGGCGAAATTCATTTTCGAGGGGTTCTCCAAGCCCTTGTGCACGGAGCATCACAAGAGTACATCAACGTCTAGCAAAGATAGCACACCTCCTCGTCTATAATAATTATAGCTATCCATACAATCACAATTCAACCATTATTTTGGAATGTACATCATAATTTTGTGTATAAAAGAAAATCCAATTTTTTGCCTCTTTTAAAAATTTTGTCGTTGATTTCTTGATTTTCCATGCATCAATAAAATGGTTGCTATAAGTTTCTTTTGAGGACACTCATAGTATGGTCAAAGGACTCTTCGAGCACTGTACACGTGCTCACTCCACGAAAAGAAGAGAACAACGACGTGTAGTATAGTAGTGTCTGAAGAACTAACTATTACTTCAAGGAAGAATTAGAAAGACATGATTGATGGTAGCTACTTTTTGGTGTTTGGTTGATGCATGTGTATGTGGTCCACCTGCGGACTTGGCACTTTGGCCGGATCCCTAGAGGAGGAGAAGAAGACCAAGCTGTGTTAGACTAGAGACCAAATACAAATCTTTCTTACTGTACGTTCGGCAGTGCAGGAGTGAGTATCTACATCGCTATCGCTGTGCTTCTCTGTAGCAGAGTAGAAGCACTTGCTTGTTGAGAATGGCCGAAGAAAAATCCGATTTTCTTCGCCTTCGGGTGGTGTTACCTCGCCATGGTCAACAAACATACGTAAGTACGGCCTGCTGTTGTCGAGTTTATTTATTTCCTCAACTCGAGCTGTACTCTTTTTCCAGGTTTCTGTTGTAGTGTTGAGAGCAGTTTCTATAGCATGTACTTGTAGTTGTCATATTGTCTGTATCAAGAGTACAATCATTATGTCTAAGTAGTAAATGCTGCTCTCTGACGATCGCTGAAATGTGTGAAACATAAAGTTACAGCTACGCAGCCTTTCGCCTCTGTTGTGTGTGTAAAAAAATGTATAATTATCTGCTCTTGCCTGTATCATAGCATTTGTACATGCACACGAAAGGCACAAAAGGAAGTTTGTAGAGTCTGTCGTAACTCCGAGCTTCTTGCTCAATGAATCATCAGGTGACTTGTGACACATTCAGTGGGACAATTCACTTCTTCCACTTCTATTCGCTCATATTGAATTTTGACACTTTCTGTGCTAACAGCTCCCTTCACCCAAGTGACCATGCACATGACCACTGGGTCATGGTCACGGCATTTTTTCTGCGTGGAACCTATACTAGTACCTGCCAACCATCACCAAATCATGGTTTATATACTGGTCAAGTCCTGTGTGTCAGAACTTCTCTCAGAAGTCACCTGATGTCGTTGGGTGTTAGGGTTGGTTCACATAAGCCGAATCGGCGCCGGGAAGCACCGGCGGTGAGCCAGCTTCTGGTCCGTCCCACGTACAGTTCGAGTACTGGTGTAGTACAAAATCTGCTACCATGTAGTACAGAATTTGCCCAATGCGACGACACAGAATGCCAATTGGAGCTTGAATTCCATGTTTCTTCAGTAGTTCAGGGGACAGTGAAGGTCTTTTGGTGATGGCCACTTGGTGCTACCTTTTACTGCGGGCGGTGAAACTACTTCTACACCTTTTATGGCAATCTAGTAAAAGATGGTGTCGAAATTATGCATGCAAACGTTGATGGAGTCACAATAACTTGCGAATGTATCCTTCATATTTTGTGTTTGTTTTAGACTTTTAGTTGTATTTCTCTCAAAAGTTGCACAACAGTCCAGCAGATCATCCGACAAGGATGGGTTGGTATGCTGACTTGATTTGCCACCTTGAAGTGACTACAAGAATGACGAACGGACCTCATCTTTGGCTTCAATTTAGGAAATTGTAGGATGGGCCTTGGTTCGAAATTTTGACAAAGTCTGGATCCCGAGACCGGCTATCACTGGCACAAACGGTTCACATACCATTTTTGGTCAAAATTGTACGGGATCGGTGCCGGGGCAGATTGCAAGAGTTGGGCACTGCCCAGCTTCGCCGGCGATCGCCTGTGATGATTTACCGTATGATTTTGGCACGTATTGCACTGGTTCACATAATCACAATGCACCGGGAGAGGTTGCAAGGGGCCCACTGCCGTTGCCTCCCGGCGCGTACCAGCGATATGTGAACCAACCCAGGGTGCTTCGGATGCATCCAATGTCATGGAGCGCTCCCGCCCTTGTGTGGAGTGAGGTAAATGGGTCCTGCTGGTGCCTGGCATGACGCAGGTCACCTGAGATAGTCGGAGTGTGTGCCATTATCGTGTCTGGTTGCCTGCACGTAATACGTGTGCATGGTGTTTGTTTGCTTCTGTTTTGATTTTTCTGGCACAGGTGATTGTCGGGATGGACTCTACCGTGGGTGATATAGCATGTGAAGTAGCCTCAGTGCTCTCAATCTCACCCGAGAAGTAAGTACAGCAGTTAGCATACTAGTAGTAGCCGTTGAAACTAGTAGTGGTCATGCCGTAGTACATGACGTAGTACAGTATTGTACAGTAGTGGTGCTATCCATCATTCACCCCAGTGTCTGGAGATATGTGGATTTTGTAGAAAAAAAAAAAAAAAAAAAAATCAGAAACTAACTTGGCTCTTGGGCTTCGTGGCTGTCCTCCAGTAGTGGTGTTGTTGTGCATTGGCTGGTAAGCGAATGGCGTGTGCGTATGCCACCCTGCCATGCACATTGTGTATACTTATGCTGGCTATCAGCAGGATTGAGCTCAAGTGGGTTAGTAGCCAACAACTATCTGCATTTCATGGAGAGCAGGACCTCAATTTCCTGTTCCAAGAGTGTACAACAGTCAGTGTAAGCAGCAGTATGTTGTCTGGGGGTCCGATGTTGGTCTGTACTTTCACGAGGGGCGCTAGGAATTTTCTATGGGTGCCGGTCTCGTATGAGCGCTGCGTCTAATGCCTGAGCTGAATTCTACCAGGTACGGTGGTGCATCTTGAATGCGAGAAAGGATTTCTGATTATTTGGTTTGAGAGATTTTATTCGTATTGCTAGCTTTCCCTCTGGAGTACTCTGCAGCTTGTGTGTCAGTCGCAGGGTTCGCTCGGAAGCTTAGAGAGACACTCGCTCCCTTCCTGTTAGCAAAGCACTTGGTTAACTGAGTGAACTCAATCTGATACAGCATTTGTACATCTCTGCGTTCATTTTTACTGTTGCAGCTTGAAGATATTCACGGAGACAGGGGCTATGTGTCCACTGCACTATCATGCAAATCTGCTTCTCAAGGATGATCAGCTGATCGTAGCGTCATACGATAATATCGTCAATCAGTAAGTCAGAAGAGCATGCCGTACTCACTCGATTAGAAAGAAACCCGGGCTTCTGTTTTTCCAATGCCAATTTGGAGGAGGCCTCTATTCGAGAGGGGCTTTTATTGTTTCAATGTGTGCCGGTATTCCAATCAAATCCCTTAACACTTTTAAAATGTTCAAAGCAACTTGGCCTCGGGTTAGGTCACACTCACTGTGTCGACCTGGCTATGTGCTGGTATGTACATACGTGTACAATGTCGTGCACATGTACATGCCACTGCATGCACATGATGTTTTGTACGCACTTGACCTCACCGAACATGCACTCCCTGGTCACCCGATGCTTTGCAAATAGTAGTCCTCGCTTCTATTCTAAAGGGCCCTGTATTATTTCAAACGTTCGTTGCATTGGGGCTATTATTCGAGAGGGGCTTCTATGGAGTGAGTGCGGTACATCCTGCCGTAGGGGATGTACATGGACACTAGTACCTGTAATGTTGCCTGCTAGGAGTCTTCCTATTACATTGATGTTTGACAGTTGGAGGAATGCTTGAATTGCCATTTGCCATTTACCCTGGCAAGATGACAGCAATTTCTGCAATATCCATCGTTTTCCTTTGAAGTCATTGTACTCTTTCCTTATGTGTTGCTGTTGGGGTTTTTTCGGATAGTCCTGGTGCCGTTGGAAAGCCTGCTGGTCCTGTAAGTATGGTTGTGTTCTTTGGTGCTTGAAGGTAGTTCTGCCGACCAAGGTCTTGGTTTGTTGTACAACTTAAGTTTATAGGCTTTTGCTCTCATCTATGCACTATCGAATGCACTAGACAAAGCGAGGAGGCAATTATTGAATAGCAACTGCTACAGGTGGAATCCCGATAACTCAAGCCCCCCCCCCCCCCAAATGCCATGGAGTACTGTATATCATGTAATTTTAGGTGAATTTAAATTTCGGTATCAGGTACCTGCCAGGTTTCAGGTGTAATGTAGAATTAGGTGACCAGCCTACCCTTCGCATACAGTGCATACTCTAGTGCCTTTTAGGTGTAATCTAAATTTAGGTGCCTGAATTCTCTACCGAAATTAAAATTACACCGAAAATAACGTGTTATACAGTAACTTCTAACTGTCCTTCATATCATATCAGGATGCCACCTGCATAAGCACAGAGTACAATGAAAAGATAGTTCACTGATCCTGGCGTCCAGACATGTAGGGTTTTAGAAGCCATTTGCCGGAGCATTCGTACGGCGTGCGAGAAAGGAGGAAGTGTGGAAGCACGGCAGGGATCCAGCTAACGGTGTTCTCTGTACAGCTCGTTGTTATTTTTGTAGTTTCACGTCCACGCCGCTGCTGTTCTATTGTGTTTGAACTGCTGTAGGTGTCCACTGATCTCTACCAGCAATCAACTGCAGCAGGTACGATAGCACAGTGTGTACACTGTTAGATCCTGTCCGTGGCTGCCGCCTGTTTGAGCTTCAGTGGATCTTTTTTTGTTTGACCGTGGAGGATTTTGAATCTCTGATGGCATTGCGTGTGTGTGTGTGTGTGTGTATGTGTGTGTGTGTGTGTGTGTGTGTGTGTGTGTATGTGTGTGTGTGTGTGTGTGTGTGTGTGTGTGTGTGTGTGTGTGTGTGTGTGTGTGTGTGTGTGTGTGTGTGTGTGTGTGTGCATATGTGTGTGCATATATGTGTACATATGTGTATAATAATATGGCCTCCCTCACATGGGTTTGCTAGGTGACCGGCTTCTGGTAATGAACAAGTACATGAGGCAGTGACACTGTATCACAAGCAGGCACGTAGCCAGTGCAGTGCAGTGCTATGTCGCCTTAGATATCGTTACAGCCCTGCTGCCTGTGTCAGAGTTACAGGGAAACCTCCACCGCACTAGTTCACAAAGTGTCTGGTGGGTGTTCGCGCGCGCGCGCGTGTGTGTGTGTGTCTGTGTGTGCTCTGTACTGTGTGCCATGCAGGATGCATTGGCATGGTGACGCCGATGCCAGTTGCCGCTCATCACCATGGCTACGTGCAGCCGGCCGGCATGTTCTCTGCTGGCGGCGGAGGCTATCCCATGGTAACGCCGTCACAACCCTACGCTGGCGCTCACGTCATGACTCATTGCATGCCAACGCCCATCAATATGCACACGTCCACGGGTGGTGATGCTCACGCAGCGGCACACTCGTCAGCAGCAGCAACATCAGCAGGCAGTGGCACTTTCACACCCGACCGGCCTCCATCGGGTCGAAAGAGCGAAGTGTCCCGAAAGCGCAAGAAGAGTCTCCACGCCGGCTTGGAAGACTCCGAGAACTACACGATCGACCATAGCTTGAAGAAATCCTATCAACGTCCTAGCGCTGCCTCGCACCAGCTGTCATCAGCCGCACCGGTGCCACTCAATCTTTCTACTGAGCCTTCTAAACCCAATCCACGCTTAGCAGCTCCCCACGACCCCGGTCATATTTCCGATGCTGACGTGAGCATGGACATGCCAGAGAGGATTCCGTCCCCGATTCCACCCCAAGCCGCTGCTGTTACCAGTGCTCTCAAGAGTTCTCTCAAGGCCCATAGCAGTAAATCCAAGCAAACAGCAGGGAAGTTGCACTCGAAGCCAAACATGGCCTCTGAGAGTGAAAGCTCCTCTGACTACTCATCCTCTGAAGAATCAGACTCTGACAGTGATCATCGTCCTTCATCTCGCCAAGTGGCAACGAGCACTACCACTGCTAGAACAAAGCAGCAGCAGCAACAGCAAGCCTCGAAGATCTCCAATTCGAATACCACCAGTAAAACTGCTGGCAACAAGAAAGCAGCTACTAATTCCGGTTCAGGTGTTGCCAAGCCGATTGTGCCATCGAAAGATAGGACCTCTACTAAAATGACTTCTCAGTCTCTCTCTGCTGCTGCCAAAGGCAACAAAGATAGAGACGATTCATCTTCTACGTACTCTTCAACTGAGGAGTCAAGCTCTGAAGAGGAGCAACCCGCTTTTGCTAAAGGGTCAGTAGCAACGAAGAAAGCTGCTTCAGTAGCCAAGGTTCCTGCTAAGAAGCCGTCTTCTGCAGAGCAGGGAACTGGCAAGCCTGTGTCAGTTGTCAGTTTAGCTGCTGCTGCTGCTGCTGCAAAGAAAACACCTGCCCCTCCGGCAGAGAGCAGTGAATCGTCGTCTAGCTATGAGTCTGACTCTGGAATGGAAACGGATGATGACGCGCCTACTCCTCCTGCTCCCGCAGCCTCGGCTGTACCCGCCAAACCACAGCCACCCATGAACAAAGGTGGTTTTGCGGGAATCAGAAAGAAATCCTCTTCCACTTCCATTTCTGGAGCTGGCCAAGATTCTGAGGTTCCGGAAAGCGGCGGGGAATGTGCTCCCAGGACCACTGCATTGCCAAACTTGAGGCGAGATGCAAAAGCCAGTACTGATCAAAGTACTGCACATCCCCACAAGGCAGATAGTAAATCAGCTGTTCCTACCTCGCCACCACTGATCACGAGTCCAACAATCGTCGTGAACAAAACCAGTGATGCGTCCGATTCCTCCGAGTATGAATCCACTGACAGCGAGAGTTCTAGCAATGAGCACACACGGTCACCAGTCAAGGCGGTCAAGGCAAACACCAATCACACAGCGCCTGGTAAGAAGCCTGCTGCCAGAACTACAACTGCAGTTCCCGCGTCCAACAAGAAGGTGCAGGTCCCTATAAAGGACGAGAGCATTACTGCCTCCAGCGCCAGTGAGTCTGGGTCGGAATACGAGACACACAGTGAGGCTGAGAGTGACCGCGTTCCACCAATTGAGCCCAGTGGTAAACCGGTCTCATCAGCCAGCAAGTCCAATCCCTCAGCTCTGCCGCAGACACCCAAGAAGCGTGGCGCTACGCCTGCTCAGACACCAGCTAAGGTTGCTACTAGCCAGAAAACGCCAGCCGCTGCGAAGAAGGGAGGTGCAGCAAAGAAAACGCCGGCAGCCAAGGCCACTCCGAAGGCACCGAAAAATGCCTCAAGCGCAACCAAAGGAGCTAAGAAGGCCGGTGAGATTATTATTCAGTGTGACTTAAAACCTGAAGCCATGTTGGTGCGTGACTTCAGCCTGTGACTTGAGCCTATGACCTTCACTCGTTGTTCAGGTCTGTCTGGCCAGGTGGATATATTGAGGGGACTGAGAACCAGGTCATCACTCTGAAACCTTCCTTCTACTGCACCAGGTTGCGGTGTGTACAGTATGCTTTTAAGTTAATTACACATGTACATAGGCTGTGTTTACATGGGAACTTTTAACCCGGACCGAGTTCAGCCCGGGTTCAAAGTGCTCGGTGGAAAATGTAGGTTGGCTTTTACATGAAGAGGTTGACCCGGGTCGATTACTGATTCGGGTCGATTACGCGTGCGTGTGTGGTGTGAATTTGTGCACAGGTGGAAGTGTGGGCGGTGGCTCAAGCACTGCTGTGTCTTCATCTCGTAAGGCTACTGGCAGTAAGTAACGTAAGTGGTGGGGAATTGTTCCTCTTTGTCAAATAACAATTTTCAGCTACAGTACGGTCGGGCGCCGAAGAACGTGTCAGGGTTCTAGCCGAGCCCGTTCTTACAAGTATTTTTCGCGAACACAGCCGTTCGTTCTTATTCGATGGTACAGGTATGCATGTACATGTACATGTATGACTCTATACTGAGTGTACAGGTATGTTCGAAAGTTTACATGTGGACCGCACATGCATGTACCAGTATGAGTCCATGACTGTTGCATGGTGACGCAAATGCACACCTGCCACTTCACATGTTTTGACTGTACCATGAAACTACGGAAATGTACCATCCAAACCTGCTAGTACTTATGTAGAGTTATATTTCTGAAGTTCTGAGTGTACGATTGGTTGTTGTCTGATGATTGGTTCAGCTATGAAACTCTGAGTCGCAACGGAATTTGCCAAGGTTTTCATTGTGTGCCTGTGTGTGCATTATAGTGTACAGTACAGTTTCCGTTCTTACATGTATCTGCAAACAAACCGGCCTTAGACCGTTCTTAAAAATTGGTGAAATTCTAGCCTGGCCGTTCTTCGGCACCCGATAGTACTGTATTTACTGTTTTCCGCAAATTTCACTAGGGAGCTTTCTTCTACGAAACACATCTAAACCTTTACATTCTGTGCCGCTGTGCATAAAAGAACATGGAAAATGCATGCACTTGCCCGGAAACTGTGAGTCGAACTTTCGAAATGCCTGCTGAAATGGCCAGAACCGTTTGGTTGGCAATGCAGTGCGCTGCACGCCTGTAGTTATGTATGCATGCGAGTGCAGTGCAGCACTTTCGACCCAAGGGAAGCACAACTCATCATGTGAGAGCTCCAGTCGGGTTGAGAACTTTTCTGTCAGTACAGCCTCTGTACGGAAACAGTGTGCTGCTTTGCCAGGGTTGTCTCGGCTGCTATCACTAGGGAGGTTTAGTTCCCACGTAACGGAAACGCGTACGTGGGTGATACACGTAAAGTGGATGAAGGGCACCCACGTTGCAATGTTGTGTTTAGTCACACGGAACAAACAAAAGCATGAAGCGAAAGGCCCAAACCTGGTCAAAGACGAAGCTACCCGGGCCTAAGAAGCTCATCCAATATTTTGATTTCGTGTTTCGGAAACTTCTTCAGCTGAGCACCCTCACAGCTTGCAAAATGCGCTCCATTCTGATTTTCACCCACGTTCTGCCGGAACGTGGGTGGGCCTCCATACACGGTATGTCGTGAATCAGGAAACGTCTAGACGTGGGTCACTGAGTATCACGTGGTACACACACGTAAAGTACCCACAGATTACGTGGGACTAAACCTCCCTACTGTTGCACCCGGACAACGTCTTAGTTGTGTCTTCACTGCCATAATGCCACTGCCATGACTCCTTCAAATATCACCATTTTTGCTTCTGCATAGAGAGCCACTTGTCCCGGCTGACATGGCACAGTCAATGATGAAAATCATGGTAGGATTTCCCACGTCATGTCATGTGTGTGTGTGTGTGTGTGTGTGTGTGTGTGTGTGTGTGTGTGTGTGTGTGTGTGTGTGTGTGTGTGTGTGTGTGTGTGTGTTTGTATGTGTTCTCCACATGTACCTGGGATCAAAAGGAGAGGTTTCCGTGCATGTCTTTTAGTTTGCTATACCGGTGCTTCAAAGTACATTGTAATGTACTACATGTATTCGTATTTGATTTGACAAGTGAGGAACTTACCTGCCTGTCCCTCCTCTCCTTGGCTTTGTCCCTGCCTTTTTGCACGGGCAACTTTCTTGACAGTGGCCATGAATCCATTGTGATAAATGCCTCTCCTATGTACAAAGGAAAAGTCGGTTGCTGTTGAGAATACCAGCGAAGTTTCATGCTTTCATCAGTGGTTCGTACTTTGCATTTAAATTTTATTGTTGCTGCCTCTGCCGTCATTGTCCTTTGTGTTGTTGCTGCTGCTGCTGTTTGTTTGTTGCTGCTCCTGTTTGTTTGTTGTCACTGCCGCTGTTTGTTTGTTGTTACTTCTGCTGTTTGTTTGTTGTTACTGCTGCTACTCTTGTTGTCGTTGTTGTTGTAGATGGTGAGGGTCAGGGCCAGTTTTCATCAGCTGCCCTCACTCGGCCCGTGCGTAAGAGAAAACGTTCAGTAAGCAAGTCGACGACGCCGACACCTGCTGCCGTTGTCCATTCTGACTACAGTTTGCTAGGTGCAGCGTCCGCTGTCGACCTGACGCCGATTGAGAAAAGGCTCTTGTCGCGTGGTGCCGTTGCACTGGGCGATGTCATGAAGGACGACTCTCTGTGGAACAATAGAGCCGATTGTGCCGCCGTCGATCAGGTTGCTGAATGAGACTAGCGTATTGAGCTGGAGTGAAGGACATGTAGCATCAGTGCACATACTTTAAAGTAATATTGATTATTCTCTGTAGCGTTAGCTCTGATGCTCTAATCCTGTCCTCGTTTTCTTTCTTTCTTATGAACTGCATGGTAAATCCATGACGTACATTGTAGCTTCCTGTGTTGTTTGGTATTCTATAGGTGTTCTATACTCGTGTGTCTGGCTTGGAATGTTCTATTTTGTAAAATATTAGCCTTTCTTGCTCTGTGCTCTGCCCTTGAAATACCATCAGTTATTGTCTGCACCGATTTCCACCGGTGTATTATGCCTCCTTGGTTTCCCTTTCTTCTCTCTGGCTATTCTCTTGTGCCTTCTTGCTATTGTCCACTTATGTGGGGCTTTGAAAAAATCATGGATTACTGGTGCAATATGCTGAAGTTTCACTGTACAAATCCGCCCACAAGGACTTCCAAAATATTCCTGTCTTGGCTACCATCCCATGTCTGTGTCCGACTCAGTTGTATTTCTCAACTTCGATCCACCATAGATATGATGCATAAGTGCATCATGACCAAAGAGTCCATAACCACGTGGACTCTTGTAATACTGTAATACAAAGATTATACTCTTGGTAATGGCAAGAGTACATAACCCGGGTTATGTACTCTTGGTAATGGTAATACTGACTACATGTATATGGAACGGTCTACATACCGGTATCATAATAATTGATCACAAGTCAAAATTCTGCGGGGAAAGGTTATCCTGCGCATTTTCTGCAAGTTTTTTTACCATCTTTTTAGATATAGAGGACATGACAAACAGTTGAATGAAGGAATACTTTTCTCACTACTTGTATCCTTTACCATCACAAACTGAACGTCTTGGAGAGACATGCACTCATCTACACTGGCAAGAACATTATCTGCTAAAAGATCACAGAGCAGCTTTTCCACTGCTTTCTGTGTAGTCATTTTTACCATGTACATGTACAAGTACTCTTGTTTTTTACTCGTACGATCGTACGAGTACTGCTCAATGAAATCCAGTCGCATCACTGAAGTACGCGCCGGGCGTTGCAAGTTGCACAGCCGTAGACCTGTGAACACTGAACTGCGAAATGGTCCAAGGCGCAAACTTGAGTGGCGTGACTGGATTTCATTGAGCAGCACTGTACATGATAACATGAGATATGACAACAATACTACTAATAGTCATCAAGAGCACATTACCAATATAACACGCGCATGCCTCTCCATAATAGAAAAGGCCAGCTTTTCTAAGTAATACAATCCGTAGTCTTGTCTGTATTGTTGTGGCACATCGTGAAAACACAGGAGCTCCAGTGCAATAGCATGAATCAACACACGCCATGTGCAGGCAACACTGTAGACCGCGCGAGCACTACAGAAGCAGCAGTCTCGGGGATTGAACCATAATTTCAATAATTTTCCGGGGGAGACCCTCCGGACCACCTCCAACGACGGTGCTACGCGCCTGAGCTGCATACAATTATCCATGTAAATTGGATTTTTGTCCACAGAGTATGACTGGGCATGGGGGGTCATGAGAGAGAGAGAGCTCATTCTAACGCAGATGCAGCACTAACTGCAATGCGAACACAGCAGGTGCAAAGTAAACATTCTACTACTACGAAGTGGACAAAGAACACAAGTTGCTTCTAGCTAAAAAAAAAAAAGGACACTGACAAACACAACACACTGCCACAATAGTGCACGTGCAATAACAACAAACAAGAGAAGACAGCTGTGATTCGAGTACTGGTAACAGAACTTGCAATTCAAAGACAACAGAGGGAAAAGGATGACAGTAGCTGCAGCTCAAATTCGGAATCACACAAGCGGGCAGTGGTGTGTTCACTCAGTTAAATAAAGACAGCAGCAGCACTCCACTTCAAGTAGGTTAAAAAAAATAATGTCGCAGCTGCCCGCTCAACTCGTAAAACAGTGATGATAAAAGGGTACGACAAAGACAAAGGTCCTGCATAGATGAAAGTGGCGAGTAATGGCAGGAGCACCCCATCAATGCCACCTGCTAAAAGCAACGGTCGAAAAATAACCAAAGCTGTGGAAGGCTGCCTGGAATGGCTTTGCTGTTAGCCCAGGAGATTCAACCATGGCCAGACCGGATGTGCATTGTGGCTAACACCACTCCCCGCCAGTTAAAACCCTGGTGCAGCGATAGCGAGTCAAGCCAGCTGGTGGTACTGGGTGCATACAAACAGCGCAATCCACGGTAGCCAGCCAAGGAAGCATCAACACTAAACCATGTCAAAGTGGTGCCTTATCGATGATAGCACATACTCACTCACCAGAAGATGTCCACCGTGGAACAAGTCGTCGAGTGTCAGTGATGGAAAACAGAGAGTAGAAAGGATGCAGAAGGGTAAGCGTGACTGGGACGACATACTGACACTCACAGTGCTGCCAACATAACCATGGCAACAAGCTGGCCACTTATCAGTGCTGCTGCATCCGCTTACACAGTTGAACGCAGCTGGAAGTTCTGGCAGAATGCACAGCTGAACGTGGCTATCTTGTTCTCTTCGACCTCTTGCGCGCGGGTGCCGGACTGTCGGCTGCCTCGTCCTCTGACACAGGACTCTGACGGCCTTTTCTCCGTCGCACAGGTGCCGGCGCAAAGTCTTTCTTCAGCAGCACAATCATCATCGTCATATTGTCAGAGCCAGTGCCATCTCCACTGATGTCCGGTGCCAAGCAGTCATCGCACACCTACAGCCACACAGAAGTGACAACGAGAACAACAACATCATTATACAGAACACCAATACAATAGGAGAAACTGACCGTAGTTCAGCACAGACTGGAGAGAGCAAACGCATTCAAAGTTTGCCACAGTCATGCATAAATATGCTCCATAACAAAAGGACTAGTGCAAAAATAGGCATTTACTCTACATCAGTATGCCGAAGCGAGAAATGCATTTAGCATATTCTTCATCAGGGCAATACCAAGGGTAAGCAGCATTAACCCTTTACAGACGGACCATGCATGTATCGAGCACGGATGATCGATAAATTCAACATTTTCAAACTATCGTAGCTCTGTCAATTCTCAGTCATTTGGAGAAAGCGAAAAATGTAGATCGATTAGAAAACTCCCAGCGGTCGCCTCGAACAATCGCCGGAGTGATAGGATAAGCTAAGCAGCTGATGAGTTACGACACTTGCAACTTTCGTCACGGCCAATTTGCGCAATGTGCGACTAAACAGGGATTTTCTCTGAACACGTGAACCGTTGGCAAAAATACACTCATTCAAATTCAAAACAAAAACTACCGCGAGAGGCTAATAAAATGAGCTTTCTACAAGCAAAAAGAGTGAAAATGGCGTATGGAAATCGATCAAGAGCGCCAGTCCCGAGGGGAATATGTTGCGGATTTCTGTTCGACTATGATTTACGCATGTTGTCGTATTTGGTTCTTGTCTTGTGGAGTCCAGTGTCTGATGTCATATATTATGGTCTAAGTGTACGCGCAAGGATGGGGTGATGTGTGACGTTTATGGTATGTGGTGCATGCAAGAGTACGCGTTGTCAGAGTGTGAGGATGTGCTTCCGTCTGTGCGAGAGTGACTGTCAAGTGAATGCTGTACATGTGCAGTGCTAGTTTGGTCTGGGAACTAGAGTCGTGTGTGATTCGTCCGTGGTCTGGTTGTCTTGGTCTTGTGTTCTGTACGTATTGGTTCCTGATTGGTCGTCCCGATTTGTCGTCGCAATATTACTGCTTGCTCTTTTGTTGTTTTCGTTGAGTCTTTCCCGGGAGTCTTTCCCGTCGTTCACAAAGTTTGTCTCTCTCCTCCTGCGCCCTCGTCATGCCTTGGTATAATATAAGTATTGCAGATATAATCAAGAGTTTGCGTTGTTGTGTGGCGGGGGCCAGGGGGAGAAGACTACAGTAAAACCTGTAACTAACGACCACCCCTTGGTGCCCGGAAAAGTGGTCTTTAGTGGCAGGTGGTCTTTAGTTAGAGGTTTGCACCGCGTGACCATATATGGATCCCATTAGGCCATCATTTTTTATATCTATGTTTCGCGTCAGTTCAACTTCCAGAATCATATGCGAGAGGTGGAACAAAATAAAAAGTTGCAAAATAATAAAAAGGCTCATCAGAGGTGTATAACTGTACATAGCATAATACTCAATAGCTCGTGCATGGTGTACATTCGAAAGAAAAATCGTACATCGAAGCACAAAATCTGCATCACTTTGGACAGAGGAGGCAACCGTTGGTGCCCTTGCTTCGCTGGATTATTGTACTCAGCCTTCAGCAGCGGTGCAAAGAGCTCCGGAATGACGTATCCTCTCAGCTTGAGGCGACCGATGCGGTCTGTTGTAAGCTCATAGAATACTGCTCGCAGATGCCGAACAAACGATTTACCAACGCTGGCATCGAGGCCATTTCTGAATCCCAGTTTCGCCGTATGCAACCAGTCAACACCGATGACTCGCACGATCATACACTATAAAACTGTGCATGATTGATTTATTATTTTTTTCCGAAAAAAATCAAAACGTATGCGTGCGGACGACGCGAAACATAGATATAAAAAATGATGGCCTTATATGATATGTACAGTCAACTTGGCTAATAACGACTGCGGATATAACGACAATTCGCGAATAACAACAGAATTTCCATGCCCAGAGCAAAGTCCCATCCCACTGTAATGCATATAATGAGACTTCGGGTATAACGACACTTCGCGAATAAGGACACCTTTTTGATGCCCCGCCGAGTGTCGTTATAAGCGAAGTTGACTGTATGTCAAAATGCAGATAATACAATCCCCCACCACTTGCGCACTGACATTCTTCTTTCAGATCATACAACACTTGGAGAGAAAGAAAATCAAGTTTTATTGCAGACATTAAATTCAGCTCCTACTTCTGAAGCCAGGAGTCAAGAGTTCCCTGTTGAAGCTTCTCTTTGCGCTGGGCTTCAAGTTTGTTCATGAAGGCACCAAGTTTCTCTACATCCATTGCCATGGTAGACAAGCCACGCTGCAACGTAAATTGTTGCAATGTTGAGATGCAGGACAGTGCTTCTTTGCCGGATACTTCTCTGACTTCTGTGGACTCAGTGTGACCTGGTGACTGAGCTGTGTGATTGCACTTCGACAGAGAGCCGCTCAGTCTTAGTTTCTCCTTCGAGTAGTAACATCGATCAAAGAGCGCTTTGGATGCGCTCTCCAAGACATTTCCTATCATGTTTGTTCTTGACAGCACTTGAAATTATGACAGGTGTAGTGCTGTCCACACTGATTCCACAGTCAAAATGAGACTGCGTTCATTTGTCCAGCTGTAGTATCGAAACAGTCCTTTCAGGACCATGGAAAATCATCAACATTTCGAGAAGGAGCTCCGAGCAATGTTTGATTTCCTACATCGCGGTCGCTAGTTACGGGTCAAAATTTGACATTGGGACAAGAAAAGGCGGTCGCTGGTCGCGTTCAGCAGGTAGTCGCTAGTCACAGTGCATTTTGAATGTGAGACCGTTCGTGCCTGACGAAGTGGTCTGTAGTACCAGGCCGGTCGCTAGCCACAGTGCCGGTCGTTAGTTACAGGTTTTACTTTACTTCAATACACCTTGGCTGGCTTGCAGCGCTGGTCCAGCGTACCCTATGGGACCGAATTTTGAGTTCATAGTGTTCCTCTCGTCAGGAGCTTTCCAGGATGCTCAAGATGACGACAATTGTCCACAGGAAACCAAAGTTACGTCCAATTTAAGTGTTTAAAAAATAGAAGATGCAATCCTCTGTATACATTGAGTTCCGTGGGTAACACGAACCACCGACTCATGAAATTTTGTCTGTACCAATGTGCCATTACTACTATGCAAATGAACTCAACTTGACCGAAATATCAGTTATATAATGCTTTGGCGACATACCTCTTCACAGATCTTCGACAGGCAGGTATCGGCACCCCTCTTCAGCAGGCGCTTGCGGACAAACTTAACGCACTCTTCGTTGCTCATGCAGTTCCTGTGCAGACAAGTCCAGCACATGTGAGAATAAACGCAAACACACACTGAGTATTAAAAACATGAATCAGAATGGAAATGTCCATCACACCACCACAAGCAAAGGACCATTCCAAATTTCCAACCACAACCTGGGGAAAGTGCACCAAAGGTTTCCTAAGCTATTCAGCAACGGGAGCTCTTGGCCTCTACAGCAACATGCAAGCAACGGCATTCGCAAGACACTTACCAGATGCCATCGCAAGCCAAGATCATGAACTCATCAGCCCTACACAAACCAGAAGACAAAACACACATTGCAAGAAGATGGAGTGACAAGGAGAGTGACAAGACAAACACACATTGCAAGAAGATGGAGTGACAAGGACAGTGACAAGACGCAATACATGAAAGAAAGAAGAAGAGCTCCAAAAGTTGTTCCGGGAGAAATTGCAATGGTGGTGCCACTGTTACAATAGAGACATGCCCGCAGCACCAAGCACCATCGGTCCAGGTGTAAACCAGAAACACATACGGACCAGCGGACCAGGAAAGAACACCACAAACGGACACAGATCTCCTAAGAGCGGGACAAGTACTCACGCTCCAATAGTCTCAATTCTGATGTCAGGCTTGGCAATGATCATTTGTTCGTCTGCGGGGAGATCTTCATTCAACTTGTAGCCATGATCACCTGACATAGCCGGACCATGCAAGCACAAACAAAAGAACGTCGATGAGCCAACAGTATAGCAACTCCTCCCAGCGACGCACTACTCAACAGCAACACGACATCAATCAGCAGCATTGCACAATGCAAAGAACAGACGTTACAGCACAAGGGCGCAAAACCTGGGTGTGCTTCAATACAGCAGCAGCACACTGTGTACAGGAAGCAGTGCAGTGCACACAGGCCATAGGCATTCACCACTCACCAATAGCTCTAGACATGTTGAGCCCGTTGTTGACCCGGCCTACATCGCTGACAACGCCACCAGCACGCTCAATACGTTCCCTCTCCTCCGGCAGCTCTGGCTGATGGTCCTCGGACATGGCAACAGCCTCACCACCTCGACAAAGAACACACCGAGAGTCACCAGTATTCGCCACGACAAGTTGGCCTCCTGTTAGCAATGCAGCCACTGCAGTTGAACCACTGCTCTTGCCAACGCCTTGAGGAAAGTCCTCGTCGAAGTCAGACACTGTGCGTCCATCTTCTTCATCGTCCTCGTCCTCCTCATCTTCACTATCAAGACTTTCATCATCACCCTCCTCGTCATCATCAGCAGAGCCCTCGTAATCCTCTTCACTTTCATCATCATCATCACCATCACTTTCCTTATCATGAACACCATTCTGAGGTGCGTCATCAGCTTGCGACTTCTCTTCTTTCTTGCTAGTCTTTGTCTTACTGCTACTGCCTTCACCGGTGGTGGCCTCCTTGGACTCACTCTCCGGAGACACATTCACAGGACCGGTGGCAGCTGCCTTGCTTGGCTTGGCTGCCTTTCTGCGGCGACCAGTGGTCTGTTCAACGTTGGCTTCCTCCTCCTGCACAGGTGCTGGCTTGCTCTCCTCATCATTCTCAGCTTTAGTTTTCTTCTCCTCTTCCTCCTCCTCCTCCTTATCATCATCACCAAAGTCAATTTCATAGCCCACTTTCTGCGCCATGGCTCTAAGGTGCTTCCTCGCTTGCACGTGTTTCGCTTCCTTGCCATTGCTGGCGTCGCCGTTTCCTTCACTGTCGTCAGCATCAGGGTGCACGTCTGCTCCATACTTGGCCATGAGGTCTGCTAGCGACATTTGCGCTTCGCTCACCAGCTCCCTCGCCTCTACTTGCTCATCATCACTGTTGTCGCAAGAGCCACGCTCCGGCTTACGGTCGCTCAGCTGCAGCAAACACCCACAGATACAGACCGGAATTAGAATGTAACAGGTTACACAGAGCTATTGCTGTACACTTTACTTTGTGATGCGACTCCACAAACACAGATGCCTGATGGTCAGTAGAACTCACTCACACACATGTCTGGGGAGCAAGACTTGTTTCCCTTAACCCTTTGAGGTGCCACTGAACGCGTGAAAATGCGCAATTGCAGTTCACTCCACCATTTCCATCATAACTTACGTTCTGTTTGCTTGATTTTGACAGTCTAGGGCTCTTTGAAACGCTCTTTCCGCTGCCAAGAGAATGACGCCACGCTCAACTCCGTGGGTGCCACAAAGCCTGCTCCAGAGCGCAGGGAATCGCCATAGGTCGGGCCTCGTGTTGAAAGAAATACTTCTAAATTTCATCCCAATGCCATTTCGCTGTCGTTTCTTGCACAGCTCTGGATTTTTTTGCATCTCAATCAGTAGTTTCGACGTCATTACACCCGCACGTCATCAGCTGGCTGCACACCACGTGATCCACGGGAAATCCCCGAAGCACGAGGCAAAAAAATGATTTTGAGACGTTTGAACAATTTAGTGCCGCGATCAAACTTTCGAGCGTCATATCTTTATCATCGTTTCTCCTATCGCAAAAGCGATTACACCATTGGAAAGCTTGGAGCTTCCTCTTTGATCTACATATTTCGATATTTGCAACAGGACAAAAATCGATGGAGTTACGACAGTTTTACGGTACGTACACAATATCAGTCGTTAATGACTGATGCACCGCTAAGGGTTAACAGACTTTCTTGTTGCTGGAGATTTGTCCAGTATAAGACATGTATTCCGGTCACAGAACACTCATACCGGTTGTACTGTACAGCGTGCAGTACATTCACGAAGCTCGTGGCTTGGATGACCAGGTCAGCAAACTGCTAGATAGCCACTGGAAATTAGTGATGTAACGAATAATCGATTATTCGAATTTCCTCGATCTCTTGGACCTCAACGAATAATCAATCGGATAAAAATTATAAAATCCAGGTCGAAAATTCGATTATTCGCGGGCGGGCGAAGTCCGTGCGCTGCATACTGCGCGTGCGGCTCTAGATCTCTCGACTTGAATGCATAAACGGTGTACTGTGTTGCAGACAACGACTACACTACGTGTGGTAGACCATGGTAGACTCTACTCTGACTGGAGTCTGAGCGCTTGTGTTGTGTGTTTGCTACATGTACACTTTCTGTGGAATAGTAGAATAATTGTTCGTTCGCTTGAGTGGTATTCGCTAGATTATTTGTTCGTAAAATTCATGGTTCGTTACATGACTACTAGAAATGGACGAGGACGAAGCTGAAGACTGGCTGCTACAAAACAAAGCTGACCCAGAAGAATTCCCAGTCTTATCATAAAATAAGCTACTGGCGTGGACACGGAAATCCAGTCGAATGACCGGGGCCGGCGCCCTCAGCGCGTACAGAACGTAACGGCTTTGCACGCAGTGTCATGTTGATCCGATGCGACCAGCGCGCTGCAGCGCATATGTACCGCTTACCCACGGCTGCATGGCCAGCGCACTGGGGCCGCTAGACGTGCGACCGGATTTCCATGTCCAGAACAGTAGCATTAATAGCAGCACCAGTAGATGTAAGGACATTGCCCATGAGAACCTACTTTCTCCAATTCTTCAATAGCCTCGTCAGTGAGGAGTTTGGCATCAATGTTCATGAATGTCTCGGTCAAAGCCTTGCCCAGCTTCTTTGCATTGATCTTCTTGTCTTTCACAGCTGCTGCGTAGAGCTTGTTCTTCTGGAGAAACTGACCAAGATGTAGAGCCAGGTACTGTGCAACCTCGGGGCCTAGAAATTAGTACATACCAACAACCATACATGACATGTAACAAACACGCATGCCCACACATACACATATGCAAGGGCAAGTGCCCACGCAGACAAACAAGTAAACCCGCTGGTCAGCCTCAGTCCAAGTGCTGTACAATATACACTAGGATACATGTACTGGTGCGGTGTACCAGATCTGAAATGCTAAGTAGCAGCACAGTAGGCCAGACCTACTCAACACAGCAAGTGTCCCAAGTGTGTTGTTGGTAGGTACAGCACAAGCCCTGTCTTGCTTTCATACACCATTAATGATGATGAGGCACAATTGGGTGGTCAGGCAACAAAATTGGGAAACCCGTACTTTACAGAGCTGCATGCACATGTTCCAAAATGTGTGCCACGATAGAAATGAAGAGTGTCGAAACTCTGGCATGTTCTACCACCAAGAATGAGCAGTTGGGAGTTGCACTTCGGTCCAGATACATGTACATGCACCTGGGTTTCTCTTTGGTTTTTCGTTTCAAATTATTTATTGAAAGCACAACCCATCCCAGTCAAACCGATGGCGCAGAAGATTGAAATCAACATTTTCGCTGGATTTCGATCCACCTGCAGAAAGGGTGGGTGAATGCAAGACAATACAAAATACTTAATCATGAAAGCAAGAGGTAAATCCGGTCGGCTCTCAAGTCATCATGCAGCAGGATATCCGCCTATAGCACTGGTTTCCATTATTTTCTCGCTGCTGTTCCCAGACACAATGCAAAATCTGTTTCCACGCCCTAGTGATCATGGGCCATAGCGAGATCTTCATTGGAAGGGTTCACAGGTTCATTAGTGACCGTTTTAGTCGTCGGGGTCAGCAGTGTGGGAAAGGCTGACGGGGATGGGCTCATGCTATATTTGGCGAACATGTCATGCAATGGGAACTAGTGTTCCTTACAGGGCAGGGAGGGAGGGACTCACAGAAAAATAGTAAAGTCAAAATATTGTATGAAATGACAGCATACCACAAATATTGTATGAAATGACAGCATACCACATGGTGGTAGAGGACACACTGTAAAGAACATTGCTTTATGTTAAAACCAGAAACAGGTTGCCAGGGCCTTGTGACCATACGAACAATATGACCACTGTTCCTTACAATGTGTCCTCCACCTCGTGAGAAGCTGTCATTTCATACCCAAGCACTATAAGTCAAACAAATATTCGGCGCATATTTATTTTCGGCTAATATTATTTCGGGCTGGTCATGTTCGGCCGAAAAATAATTTGTTTTGCAATGTTCAGTGTGACAGTGTATACATGCGGCAGCAGTACAGGCCGAAAATTTGATGTGGTCGAAATCGGTTTTAGTCCTGGGAGTCCGAAATTTTAATGGGCCGAAAATTTGTCGATTTACAGTACAGTTAAACCTGTAATGGCGACCACTCGGATATGGCGACCACTCGACCATGGCGACCACATTTCCTTGTCACGGACGCATTCACATTCAAAACAGCTCGGATAAGGCGACCACTCGCTCAACGCGACCGACGACCACCCACCTGTGCACCCGCGACAGCGTTGCACAGTGCTAGTACATGTAAATGTATGCATTGTATGGTGCACCATGCATGGTAGATCTACACATCAGTGCAGGAAGTGTAGATGTGCATGGTGCATGCACGACACTTGACAGGTCTGAGGACCCCAGGCACATGAGTCGTGCTAGAGTAGCGTAGGTGTGCGCACTGTGATACACTGATCAAAATGATGTATCACATGTGGATATGGTCACGTGACCCACTGAACCTGGATAAGAAGACCACCTGGCCACGGCGACCACTTTTTCTCGTCCCTTGAGGGGTCGCCTTAGACAGGTTTCACTGTACTCACAAGCAAGGCTTCCATAAATCAAAGCCGTGTGATATGCAGCAAATCATGGAAGACCTCGACTTGCACGTGCCACAATTAGTACAAACGTGCTAATGCGAGCATGTACCACTCTACGGGCGTGTGTGATGTCCCGCGGCGACACGATCAAACAGGTACTCGCAAGTGCTCGATGTGAGGGCAGCGGAAATGATTGAGACTTGAGAGCACCCCTCTAACCGGACTCACTTGCGAGATCCTCATTTTCCAACGGGTATAAAACTAAAAGGCATAGGGATGGCCTGTCACAGTACAGGCTGGCTGGAGCATCTCTCCCCATTTCTCTAGTTCCTCAGCACTCTGGTACTCTCCTCCAGTGTATGTATTTGTCCGCAATTCAGTTGATAATTTTGACAACAGTGCCCATGAACTTCCTGCTCAGTACTCAACATTTCATGCTGTGCTAACGCAAATTCAGTAGATGTTACCTTTGCATAATACTTGGCAAATAAAGAAATGGCTCACCCCTGCTAAACATGTTCATTGAAAAGTTATTATTTTGGAAAGTCTTGGAGGGATAAGAGCGTGGACTATCTCTTCCCTGAGCACACTAGAAGTTGACCCTACCCAGGCAGTGCAGAGAGTGTAAGCAGTAACTATCCTCGCCACTTTCCATGACTCTTCTTGTGCACAGATGTTCTGACCTTCCGAAACTGAGTGGGAATTATAATTATTATTTTGGTGTTTGCACTATATCAGCACGAAGGAAATATAGTGGACAGTTCGCGCCCGTCTGGGAAATAAGTTTTGAGAGTGGCGTGATACATTGAATTCATGGACGTACCAGCGTGACCATCAAACACTCCAAATAATTTGCGGCCATTGTCGAAGTCCAGATTACACAGATGAGCGTCCTGACAATGGGAAGAAACACCATTTACCGAGCCTTAGATGATAGCCGTCCTGAGATATCAGTTCAAATACCATATTTCCGTCCTACCTCCATTCCAGACCGCCATCCCTGCATGGAAGTTACTCCATAGCAGATACCAGAAGTCTCGTCTTTGTCATCAAAAGACTCCTTGTCAGTGTTCGGCTGGCTAAGGAATTGACCCATTTTGCATCAAATTTGGGGACTGCGGTGGCTAGTCCAAAAGCATCAACAGGTCAGCACCACTTCTCTTCGACAACCGTTTCTGTGAAGTAACTGAGTCTGCAGTTTGTAGAACTATTACTTGAAGTCGACGCTTGGGCCACAGCTCAAACAAACCTCAACCACGCGCCTGGCCTACCTTTCACGTTCACCACCACACTCTGTACTCCGCAGATCAACAGAAACTCGGGGATCGGGAATGTACCGGTGATCGATCTCGAGCTGGCGGGGATAGCTAGCTAGCTGGATATGAATGGGTGCGTCCGATAATTCAATTTTGGCGCGAATTTTGCAATCCCATGAGCTGAGGCGCATATGCGCATATCACGTGCAAAAGCCTGGTCACGTGGTCACAACGTCACCCTTTGGTGACCCTGCCCCGGCCTGGTCAAAACGTCACACTGGCACTTCACTGACAGTCTGTGCATTTAGGGACCATCGCAAAAGTTCGCAGAAGCCCCCGAAACGAAGACCGTGAGTTTCGGGCCTGACCCCCCTCCCTCCCCCCTCAAACGAAACGACAGTCACAATATGGGCTTCATTTTTTCACTTGGATGCTCACACATAATAATTATTATAATATACTACACAAGCATTGTTGTATCAGTGTGTAACAATGTACAGCACTTTATAAATGCAACGATGATATCACCTTGCAGTGGATGGCCCACGCCTGGTAAAAAAAACAAAAACAAAAAAAAACAATGAGAAGTTGCGTACAAATCGTGTACAGACTAAACAGACTATGGATAATAACAAGAGTAGATACAGTCCATACGCCAAGGGCCAAAAATGAGCCGAATCTTTATGCAAAATGAAGATGACGACGCCGCTTTTTTCGACTTTTTCTGTGACCAATTTTGAGCAGAATCACCATTTTGATCGTCGTCGATTTGGCATGGAAGACTTTCATGAATGCTATTATAACTTGGCCTGCTGAGGGCTAGGATAGTCCTTAAACAAAATCTGGAAGCCGTTCCGCCAGAGATTTTCCGTCATGTTGCAGCAGAGCCACTTTTCTCAATTTTGCGTCGTCCAGAATTTATGATTTTCGGATGCCAAAATACTTGATGGCGTGAGAACCAAAAAAGAACTACCGGACACCACCCAGACCTCAGGTATGTATAGTCCATTGTCCTAGGCTGCTCATAAAGCAAAAATTGTCTTGATAGTAACTTGCCCAAAAATTTGGCGAATTTTTCCTAATACCCTTGTTGCCAATGCACGAGAATCACGAAAACTGGTATGGCTGATAGATTTCTGATTTTCTTCTCGTAAACTTGAGAACAATTATCTACGATGTTACAAATATTAATAGGTGTTTTGAATGTGAACAGATACACTTCAAAAGGCTGATAGCGTTCTCAGATCAGCTGCAAACGAGGGTCAAAATTGTAGTTCAGAGCGATGTCCATTGAGGCACTTCACCCGATTTCGCAGTTCATACATGGTAGTCATAGGAATTTGGGTAGAATTAAATAAGTATGTATGCACTCTTAATTACTCCATAGACAAAAACATGTTCTGGAGTCTCATGGTGTTTGGCAGGCGCAATTATTACTTTCATCGTTTCTCGGTGAATTAACTCGCTCCACCATTCCACACTGCACTCTTAGCCGACCCACGCCGCTTGCACATCACCAACACAACGGGGACATTCCTGTTGAGATATTCCTGCCCCGTAAGCCAAGAAAAAAAAGACAGCATTACAGTGAACAGACGCTGACAAGAGGACCATATCGTAATGGCCCATGCGCTTATACACACGCTTTTGCCGTATTTGTAACTTTTGCAGGTCGATTGGTCTGACATAGAGGCGCGCGCATGTGCTTGTAGTTGTGTTACCAGTATGGAATGCGGAAGCTGCGCATTAAACCCTGTAAAAATGGCATATGGTGGTATCAGCGTGTCGTGGCCCGTGGGATTGGGTTCACCTATGAATTACAAGTAGGGCTGAACGATTATACCGATTACTCGGTCATTGATCAATAATTCCTCACAATCAACTTCATAATCGTTACGTTATAGATTACTCGTTAGGGATGTTGAGTTCAAAACGTACTGGAAACCCCGTTTTGTGAAGTTTGAATTAGTTTCCACCGAGAGTATACAGTTGCCTGGGGTATGGCTTATGTTCTGAGGTTCAATTGCATTCAGAATACATTGTAGTGGTTTACTTGTATACTAGTCACGATGCTTATGACTTCAGGCGCGTGCTCGGCGATGGGCACGGGGGGCACGTGCACCCCCCAAAATTTTTTAATCTGATCCAAGGCCGCAATTGTAATGCATGCAAATATGCTCTAAAATTCAAGAAAGGTTGCAAACAAATTGCAGAAAATTGCCGGGGGGGCTCCCCTCGGCTGCCGTGCACCCCCCTAGTTGGGGGGCCGAGCACGCCCCTGGACTTGGTGTGGCTTTTCATTTTGTTTTTGTCCATGCAGGAGTCAGGATTATGCCGTCTACTGAACATTGTCGCATGCGTTCCTATAGAGCAAGCTGGCTGCTCTCCATCTTGATTATGGACCTCAAGTGTGGACCTGTGATAACTCGCTCGGACAGCGTTCCGGTTAGTCTCGCCCATGGCTGTGTCGTCTCTAACCCTCGGAACGTTTTGTGACAAGTATAGTCACGGCTGGCATAACGCAACTTCACCCAGTCCTAACCCAACACACACATAACCAACTGATCTCGTCAGAGCAGAGAATATGTTCCTGTTTGGAAGAAGAGCACCGAAAGAACCTCTCGCTAAAAGCAGCAGCATGCTATGATATAACACATCGTAGAAAACAGCAAGCAGCGGCAGTAGCGATAGTACTTGCTAAACATGCAGCTGAACTGCAACTTACTTTGTCCGCTGCGCGGAACGGCGATCGGACACGCACACGCACACACGCACAGGTCTGCGTGATCTAGAAGCGGCTGTCATCATAAGATACGCAAAGTGTGAAAGGGTATTGGAACGGGGCAAGCCTAGACCCGGCGTCTGGACCGCAACATGTACTTGATTAAAAGCATAGCCAGTCAATGGTCAAGCAGGTGCAATCACGCACATCCACACCTAGCGTACTACTACTATAAAGCGAATTCATAACTACAGGTACATTGCACTTTCTACTGCAAATGCACAGTCGTGCGCTTCATCTATTGACAGCAGCAAAACCTATCATTTTACAGTCTCACTGGGTAGGTGACCTCGCCGGCACACACCGTATTATATTGTACAATAACTGTTCCAACTACGGTCCGGAAAACACAGTGTGTCCACGTTCTACGCACAGTAGCTATCAGCAGTAGTTAAAAGTTACAAGCCCTCACTCTCGGGCTATGACATCTCCCCGCGCCTTCGAAAAGACTGCCACGTCCTCGTGGCGACAACATTCGGCTTACCGTCGTCTTCTCAACTGGGTTTGCATTCCAAAGTACTGCGGTGGCCGGACGGTCCTCCCAGCTCGAGTCTGAACCGCAATCTGGGCTGGTTGTGGTGGTGGCTGGTTGACTGGTAGCGGGATCTGCACAACTGGTTGGCCGCCAACACCGTCCACGCCGCCATACGTCTCATGCTGAGCATCCTCATCAGAATCCCAATACAACAAGTCTGTAGGGTCCGGCACATACACATCAGCCGGGGGCGTTTCGACAGACTCAGCATCTTCAGGTTCCTCCACCTCACTCACAGCGTGAAGATGGTTAGGCCTTACTCTACATCGTTTTAGCCTGTTCAAGTGCACAATCTGCACCTTGACATTGGCCGCTCGTGTATCTCTCACCCGATACACTACGTCTGACAGCTTCGTTACTATTTCAAACGGCCCTTGCCAGAGCTTGGAGAACTTCGGAGTAGTCCCCACCGGAACTGCTGGTACCAACAACCATACCAGATCTCCTTCTGCGAATGAAACGGGTACTGCTCCCGAATCATGCAAGTGAGCTTGATGCTTGTGCACGGTTTCCAACTTCTTCCGCACAACTGCATGCACATGCGCTAGCCTTTGTCTCAAATCTCTGACGTAGCTAGGCTCGCATAAGCTGACCATCTCATCAGGTGGTAAGCCATAAGCGACATCCTGTGGCAGACACATCTGTCTACCGAACAGTAGATACGCAGGCGTGTAACCCGTACTCGCCTGAGGCGTGGCTCTGTAAGCCATCAAAACCGCCGGCAAATGCACATCCCAATCTCGCTGATGCACATCGACATAGTGAGAAATCATCTTCTCCAATGTCTGATTAAAACGCTCTACCAACCCATTTCCAGCAGGGTGATAAGCCGTCGTCCTGGTCTTTTTAATACCAAGCATTGAACAGACATCTCTGAACAATCTGGAGTCAAAGTTTTTGCCCTGGTCAGTGTGCACACTCTCCGGTGCTCCAAACCTTGCAACAAACTCACTCACAAACTTTGAAGCTATCGTGGATGCATCCATCCTTTTCAGCGGATACGCTTCAACCCATTTGGTAAAATAGTCAACAATTACCAAAATGTGCTTGTTGCCAGCATCTGTCTCTGGCAATCCGGGAATCAAATCCATTCCAACTCTCTCGAATGGATATCCCGACCAAGTGACCTCTAGTGGTGCGCCACTGCCACGCCCCACAGGCCTCGATCGTCGACTGCACGACGCACAACTACCAATCCAGTCTTCCACATCTCTCTTCATGCCATACCAGAAGAGCTTGGACTGAATCTGGTGATACGTTCTAGTCACCCCTAAGTGACCTAGATGATCATGGTACTCACTCAGCACCTGACCGCGCAACGCAACTGGCACCAAAATTTGAAACTTTGTGCCCTCTCCTGCGTTCTCACTGTGCAAAACGCGACATATCACGTCCTCTCGCACCACAAGACATTGTCGTCCTCGGAAATAATGCCTCAGAGCCGGACTCACACCAGTCAAGTCAGGCGAAGATGACCCGGAGCTGAGCCACTCACTCAGCCGTGTCAATTCATGATCACGTTGCTGAACATCAGCCCAATCAGCTGATGTCCAGTTTCGTCGCCGCACAAAGGGCGTAGGAAGGTCACTCTGGACCGACTCAGCGTTCGCCACTGAGCTCCTTTCGTCTGATACCACAGCGATCACCTCATCAGGGACTGTGGTGCCACACCTCTGATCCTGCACTTGTCGAGACAAGCCATCAGCATTGGCATGGACTTTACCTTTCCGATAACGCACCTCGTAATCGAAATCACTCAGAAACTCAAGCCATCGCGCCACGATCGCACTTGGTTCTTTGAAACGGTTCAGGTATTTTAGTGCTTGATGGTCTGTGCGCACGACAAACCTTCGACCAAGCAAATAGCATCTGAAATGCCTAAATGCCCACACTAGTCCGAGGAGTTCACTCTTCGTCGAGCCATAATTCCTCTCTGCAGAGTTCAACCCTCTGCTTGCATACGCAATAGGTCGCTCCCGACCATCTGCGTCGGTCTGGGACAACACAGCTCCCAAACCATGACCACTTGCGTCCACATCGACTACAAATGGGGGCGCATCGGTCTCAAACCTCGGATACGCCAACGTGGGTGCTGAAGACATCTTCTGTTTCAGCAATTGGAATGCGATCTCACACTCGCCATCCCATGAAAACCTCTGGTTTTGCCTCGTCAGCTTCACCAGCGGCCGAGAAATGGATGCAAAATCCTTCACAAACCGTCGATAGTAGCCGCAGAAACCCATAAAAGAACGCACCTCTGCTACGTTCTTTGGGCACCGCCACTCTGACACGGTCTCAATCTTGTCCGGATCGGTGCGCACACCATCCTTCGTGACAACATGACCCAAGAAATTGACTTCTGTCCTCAACAGATGACATTTCGAGGGTTTCAACCGAAGACCAGCCTCCAGTAGTCTTTGGAACACTGCTTCCAGTCGTTCCAAGTGTTCGTCAAACGTCTTTGAGAACACGATAATATCATCGAGGTATACCAGGCACATCTGCCACTGCAAACCTCGCAGAACGGCACTCATCAGCCGTGGAAATGAGCTCGGGCCATTGCACACACCAAATGGCATCACGTGGAACTCATAGTGCCCATCAGGCGTGGAAAATGCCGTCTTGGCCTTGTCTGCCTCGTCCATTGGCATCTGATGATACCCAGAGCACAGATCAAGCGTCGAGAAGTACATCGCACCGCCCAAAGCGTCCAACGTATCATCAATACGCGGGAGTGGGTATGGATCTTTCACGGTTATCGCATTGACTCTCCGATAATCAACACAGAACCTCGTCGATCCGTCCTTCTTCCGCACCAACACAACTGGTGAAGACCATGGACTGACCGATTCTTCGATCACACCCTGTTCAAGCATGTCGTCAACCAACTTCCGACATGTTTCTCGCGAGCTCCAAGGCAATCTCCTTGCGGGCTCATAAACTGGACCATCACAGCTAGTCCTAATCTCGGGTTTCAACACGTCTGTCCGACCCAGCTCGGACATGTTCATAGCGAATACACATCTGTACTGCTCGACCAAGGTTCTGAGCCTAGCCAACTGCTCGGCCTCAACCACAGGCTGCTCGCCGTTGCCTGTATCAGGTGGGGAGCATGCCTCCCGGTTACCCTCCTGAGAGCAACAGCCATCAGGCATCGTACCACGACCACGCTGGTCAACGTCGGCCTCGTGTACTGCCTCATCATCCCTCATCGCACAATAGTGTGACCGACCATCGTCATCACCACCACCGGTTTCAAGCAGCCTCTTCCCGCCTGGAGAGCGCTTCCCTGCGCCGGGACCACCATCGGGGTTCCCCACTCGCAGTACAGACCACAAATCCTGGTTAGCCCCGTAGCTACACCAGTCATTCGCCTCGTCCAACTCTTCACTACCGTCCACCACAGTTGCAACTGCACACAGCTTGCCAATCTGGGCTCTCTTGGGCAGAGTGATTTGTTCCGCCGTGCAATTCATCAATCGCACGGGAACACGATTCTCTTGTGGCCGCACAACACACTTTGCCACCAAGAGACCAGGGTCGCTCGCAGTCCCACAATCTGGTTCCGTGAGCCCCAACTCTGGCATCCCATCGAATGCAAGAGTGTCCACCACAGCCGCCACGGTCATCTCGTGGTGTGGTGGGAGAACAATCTTCTCCTGCAAGCGGAGCGGAGCCTCATCTGCACCACTCCCTCGCCTTTCTTCGACCTTGAAACATAGCTTGCCATTCGTAGAGGTTATGTTACAGGGAATGCTGGACAGCACATCACGTCCCAGCACACATGGAAATCGTAGCCCATCGACTACCCGCATTTCCGGCGAACAAACACATCCTTGAACGCCAAGGTGAACAACCACTTTTCCATTCACCACCAGAGGCTTACCATCTGCCCCACAAAACTTCAACCCAGGCGCATCCGCCGTGAGTCGATCCGGATCGTAGCCCAGCTTCCTGGCTAGATCCGCAGATACTAAGCTTACAGCCGCTCCAGTATCTACCAGCATCTCCACTGACAACCCATCGATTGTCCCCGTGGTCAACATCCCCGTTCCAGAGTCGCATCCGACCATAGGAATGGATTGTTCGACAGCACGCTCATCAGGTGCTGCCGGATTACACTCTCGACCCAAAGAAATGGTCTGACCAGGCACGTGGGCCATCGCCCCAGTCACTGGCCGTTCCCCAAAGGCCCTCTCCTCGAGCCATCGTATCCTCCGCGCCCCATCTGCGCTTCACGAGGACATTGGGCTGCCCTGTGGCCCGGTTCACCACAGTTCCAACAAGTGAACATCTTCACTCGTCGAGCGGGCTCCTGATCCCGAGTTCTTCCTCGGCCTCGCCCTCCTTGACCACTTGGAGCATCACGCCTCTCCAGTAGTTGGTCGAGCGTCCTCACCAGGCTGCTCAAAGTACGCTCGAGGACGTCCGTCTGTCCTCTCGCTGGAGCCTCAGCAACATCCACAGCGGCCGTCACCAACTGTGTTTGCTGGCTCTCTCCGTAGGGGCCCACCAGCCTCTGCGGGGCTTCGCTTGGCAAGTCAACACTTCGCCAAACCTTTTCCAGGTGCAGCGCCATCTCTAATGCCGCCTGCACCGTCGCCGGAGGATTCTCCTGCAGCCTCACTCTCAAAGCCACGGGAGATACCGCCTCGATGAACTGGTCCCTCACCAGCTCATCCTGTAACCCACCCGGCATGTTGGGGTACGCCCGCACCACCAGCCGACGCAGATCATCCGCCAGATGCGCTAAATCCTCACCGGATTTACGCCTCCTCGTGCGGAATTGAGCCTTAAACTGCCGCTCATTAGCAGGTGGTGCGAACCTTCGCTCAAGGTCCGCACTCACATGCTGCCATACGGCCCGTCTTGCAGCCGGTATAGTAGCCAAAAAGCGTTGCGCCCCACCTCTGAGGCGTACCGCTAAGTACTGCGCTTTCTGCGGGTCATTCCACCCGTTCACCTGCGCGCACTGATCGAAGTACTGGATATACTCCACCCAGTCTCCGGAACCATCGTAGGCCTCGGGCATCACCGCAGGCCTCCCGAAGGCTGGAGCAACTGGCGCTCCTCCAGCACCAGCTACCGCTCCCCCTGCTGCAGCCATCACTGCACCAGGGCCACCCACCGCAGCAGCACCACCAGCTACTAACGGTTGATGAACATTTGCAGCAGGCGCATTCACACCTCTGCCTTGTTGTTGCTGTTGCTGAGCCATCGTCAACACAGCAAAAGAACGAGCAAAGTAGACAAATACAATAGGGCTAGCAGGACGACTGATCCGCGAAGAACTCAATCCTCTTCGCCTCAGCTCGCCTGATATACTCAGCCACGCCGCTGCCGTCCGATCACGGCCCGCGCGCGCCTACGAGTGCACACCCCAATTGCACGTGGGCACAGCGTACTCAACCACTGTAACCCTAACCGCCGTGTGAACATGCCAAGCGACCACCATCACATCAGGTTTCCCGATCCCACGCCTGACTCGCGACATCTCGCGGAGCCTCGTGCGCCATCCGGATTCCCGTTCATCACACATTTAGCCTAGCCGACCAGTGCAAGCCGCATCATGCATGCCTCTCAACATCATGCCATGACTCGCGCACAAGGCCGCCAATAGTTCACCCTAATCACTCCGGCTGGCATCCCAGCCTGAGGACTAGACCAAACAGACTAGAGAGATACGACACATCCATACCCCTCCTTACGAACTGTATGCCCATCATGCAGCATGCAATTCTAATCACAAAAGGCAGCTTAGTCATCACTGAGCCATGCCTATCGAGCACAACAGAGAACAAACCTCTTTATTCCCTGGTGGAGGCCAGTTCCCGCACCCACAACAACACAACCAGTAGTGAGGCAGGATACATTGAACATCTTCAATATACTTAGACTGCGCTTGCACAGTCTACAAGCGCCTGGCCGAGATCTTCGCGCCTCTTCTAGGAATGGTGAACTTTGTTGCCTCGTTCTTGCCAGCCATCCTGGTCACAGCACCACTTGTGATAACTCGCTCGGACAGCGTTCCGGTTAGTCTCACCCATGGCTGTGTCGTCTCTAACCCTCGGAACGTTTTGTGACAAGTATAGTCACGGCTGGCATAACGCAACTTCACCCAGTCCTAACCCAACACACACATAACCAACTGATCTCGTCAGAGCAGAGAATATGTTCCTGTTTGGAAGAAGAGCACCGAAAGAACCTCTCGCTAAAAGCAGCAGCATGCCATGATATAACACATCGTAGAAAACAGCAAGCCGCGGCAGTAGCGATAGTACTTGCTAAACATGCAGCTGAACTGCTACTTTGACCGCTGCGCGGAACGGCGATCGGACACGCACACGCACACACGCACACACGCACACGCACAGGTCTGCGTGATCTAGAAGCGGCTGTCATCATAAGATACGCAAAGTGTGAAAGGGTATTAGAACGGGGCAAGCCTAGACCCGGCGTCTGGACCGCAACATGTACTTGATTAAAAGCATAGCCAGTCAATGGTCAAGCAGGTGCAATCACGCATATCCACACCTAGCGTACTACTACTATAAAGCGAATTCATAACTACACTACAGGTATTGCACTTTCTACTGCAAATGCACAGTCGTGCGCTTCATCTATTGACAGCAGCCAAACCTATCATTTTACAGTCTCACTGGGTAGGTGACCTCGCCGGCACACACCGTATAGTATTTTGTACAATAACTGTTCCAACTACGGTCCGGAAGACACAGTGTGTCCACGTTCTACGCACAGTAGCTATCAGCAGTAAGTTAAAAGTTACAAGCCCTCACTCTCGGGCTATGACAGACCCAACTGGTCAGAGAATTGAAGGGACAATCGTCATGGTGTACTCTCAGGCCAAGGATATGCCTTGTGAAATGTGCCATATGCAGTTACTAGAGGGATTGTCTCGTTCTTTTTCAAGCTGTTTGGTCACATGCAATACTGTCACATCCAATGCACGGCCGAACTGGCTAAGAGTACGTGCACACCCGTGATGTCCTTTGCCGAGGAATGTGGTCCAGCGTTTCGAACACAGCACGCTGACCATTTACAGCTCGTTTGTAGTGGATTGTGTGAGTTTGGTCTGGTGGGATTCGTAGCCGTGTTTAAACAAGCCACTGGAGACAGATTTCCAGTGCCTCTGTCTTGGTTGAGGTTTTTCCAATCATATTCTGTGCACATATGGGTATCCAAGTGCCTATCGAGTATCATGGTCATGGTCACTGCATACAGATCCATGTGGCTCTCGAAAACAGTCTTCTGTTTGATGGCCAGGCCTGGTGATGTTTTCCTAATTTGGTCACTCTATCTTATGCCGACATTCAGTGTGTAAATGCTGGTGCTGGCTAGACTGTGAAGTATGGGGAATGACACATGTGCTTTTCTCAAGATGCTCGTGTAGAATTCATTCCCTTTGACCGAAAGCTTGTGTTCCCGGATCCTGTTTGTAGCTGTACACAATTTCGCCGTTCTTCCAAGTTGTGGTTAACTTTCGCCTCCGACTATCCCCAACCATCATCTCATTGGTGCGTCTGTCCATGACGTGGCTGGCTGGCATCGGAGTTGGGCACTGCCCTGTCATCCACTGGCATAGTGTTGAACCTAACTGACTTGTATGTCACATACTAGCTGGAAGTTGTTTAATTTAAAGGGTTCGGTTTCAGTCTTTTTTATATAGTAGCTTTACCATTCCTATTACTTAGCTATTTCCTTTTCTCGGCCTTAGGACACTTTCTTCACCATACACTGTGTTTCTTTGGCCGTAAAAGAGGCAGTCTGCACTTGTATTGAGTTTCCTTATTGTGATGGAGATGGAAAAGAAAGCACACATATAGCACTTCCTGCCTGTGTCTCGGCTATAAGCACTTTTAGCTGCCACCATATGGTTGACTGAAACCAGGGTGTGCCAGATTGTTGATCAAGAATGCATGCTGCAGCTCGGCTGTTTTGTTCCTTTTCTTATGTACATCTACAGTGAAGGAATCGAAATCGCATGTAACGTTCAATGTGTTTGCAAGTGAAATAATGTAAAGTCCCCCCCCCCCCCCCCCCCCCGAATACCTGCACTCGAATGTACTATCATGTGGTCCATGTGCATAGTCGTGATAATTGTATTGGTTCAGCGCTGTATTCCGGTGTATGTGCTCAAGTTGTTTACAGGTAGAAATTGACAGGGGCACACCAAGTTAGAGAAATTTTCACCAGTTGTAGTCTTCGGGGTGCGGAGTCGAATGGTCTTGGTCCAAGGAAGCTGAGACGCTCCCTTCCTTCTTTATTCCCAGTCGAACTCGTGCACTTCCACCGAAACTGGGTGACTGCGCCCTACTATAGTCTGTTTCAAAAAGATTTACAATCAGTTAAAAAGTATGAAGATAAGGGAAATTTGGACAACAAAGTACATAGAATGGCGTGTTAGGACACGGCAAATTGTTCTGTGAAGGTTTACTAGATGGGTACTAGATGGGGATTTGTATGCAAAATGTCACTAAAAGCGCCATTTCGTTCTTATAAAGCACGGATGACCGCGATTGGCCCATATGTTGTAGTCTTTTGGATGCTGAGTCGACTGGCTTTGGTCCGAAAACGCTGGAAATGCAGCGTTCCTCCTCTATTCCCAATCGAACATGGCTGAACAAGTGGTCACATGCTCGTGCATACACCAGTCACCTCGTCACCGTGCCTGCAGGCTACAACTTACAGCATGTTTGTGAGCGAGTTTCTGTCACTCGAGTTGAACCTTTGAATCTTTGAGTTGGACCTTGGTGTGAAAATTGTTGCCTGCTGGCGCGGTGACCAGGTGACTGGTGTACGCACGAGCATGTGACCGCTTGTTCAGCCATGTTCGATTGGGAATAAAGAAGGAACGCTACATCGCTGCCTTTTCGGACCAAAACCAGTCTACAACATATGGGCCAATCACGGTCCACCGTGCTTTTATAAGAACGAAATGGCGCTTTTAGTGACATTTTGCATACAAATCCCCATCTAGTAGGGCGCAGTCACCCAGTTTCGGTGGAAGTGCGCGAGTTCGATTGGGATTCAAGTAGGAAGGGAGCGTCTCAGCTTTCTCGGATCAAGACCATTCGACTCAGCACCCCGAAGACTACAACTGGTGAAATTTTGATTTTTGCCTTAACTTCCCCTTTAACGTTACAATTGCTTGTGTTGTCTCCACGTGTACTACGACTCCCTGATCTACATTGTATTGGTTACAGAAGGAGGATATAGCAATCACTCACATGCACTGGCTCTGGTAGACGCGTTCGGCCCTTATTCCCAATCGAACACGGTTGAGTAAGCGGTCAAGTGCTCATGCGTACACCAGCCGCCTGGTCACCGTGCCTGCAGGCTACAATTTTCACATCAAGGTTCAACTGAAAGGTTCAAAGCAGGGAGTCGTAAGAGGCTTTTGCGACTCCCTGGTTCAAAGATTCAACTCGAGTGACATAAACGGGCCCAAACAGGCTGTAAGTGAGCACGTGACCGCTTACTCAACCGTGTTCGATTGGGAGTAAGGGCCGAACGCTGCATCGCAGCCTTTTCGGACCAAAACCAGCCGACTCAGCGGCCAAAAGACTACAACATATGGACCAATCGCGGTCATCCGCGCTTTTATAAGAACGAAACGGGGCTTTTAGTGATTTTTTCCATACAAATCTCTATATAATTGTAGTAGGGCGCAGTCACCCAGTTTCGGTGGAAGTGCGTGAGGTCGATTGGGAATAAAGGAGGAAGGGAGCGTCTCAGCTTCCTCGGACCAAGACCATTCGACTCAGCACCCCGAAGACTACAACTGGTGAAAATTTGATTTTAGGGTATACTTCCCCTTTAAAGAACACGGAGCCCAAGAACACGCAGCCTGAAATACTAATAATTCCCGTAGCTATGCAGAAGACGTTACTTCAGTAACGTCTGGCGCTAGCCAGGGTCCACACAGCTTTAATTTGGTGTTTGTTTGTGTGTTTGTTTGTGTCACGCCTGGCGCTATCCGTATCTGACGGCAAAAAAGCATAGGATGTTATAAATTTTTCAATTCTCCTTTTTTTTCAGGCATATCCTGGGATTTGAACCCGCACTATCGCCCTACATGCATTCCCCCATACACTTCGCATTCATACCCATTCTTCCAAGTTGCTTTACGTTATTATCTTGCGTTTGAAAGCCCTATTTGAATATTGCGGGCAGCTGTATGTGGCCAGCTGTGTTTGATGGTACGGTACGGGAGACGGTGTCGTATTACCCTCGATCGTACCTGTCCCGTGCCTATCCCCTACCGTACCGTGCCATCAAAGACGGCTGGCCACAATGCATATTCAAATAGGGCTTTCAAATGCAAGATCACAATGTGAAACAACTTGGAAGAATTAGTATGTATGCGAAGTGTATCGGGGGATGCATGCAGGGCGCGCGATAGTGCGGGTTCGAATCCCAGGTTATGTCTTTAAAAAAAGGAATTTTTTAAAGAATTTATAACATCCCTATGCTTTTTTTTTGTCTAGGTCATCAAGGCAAAAAAGCATAGCGTAGGGCCCTGAGCTTCCAAGCTCTCTCGTTAAAAGAACGCCAGAAACCAAAGCTGAGAATGGGGCATATCATTTTCTACCGTTCTATAATTCAGCTTTTGTTATACATGTACACGTGTTATAAAGTGCACACTCCAGTACAATAAGAGTCTAAGAATGTGCTAAAACTCAGAACGCAGCCATATTGCTAAAACAATGACTCAACTGCAGTTCTTTGCGCACAGATCATACTATTAAAGAGTCCATCACACATTTCCCTTGGGGTTGTGGACTCTTGGATCATATTCCCATTGACATTCACAATGACGGCTTAAAAGACCTTTGCACGTCACTGAGAATTGAAACCTACTTCAAGCTGTCCTGAGAGTACATTACAACTTTCAGTTTCGCACGAATCTTACAAAAGAAGTTCATGAGTAATATAACATGATTGCAAGCCCGAAGAACACACCAATGCTGCATAATCTACCTACAGGCTATTGGCTAGGCCATTTTTAAGGGACCAAAAAATGACATTGAAATTGCGGTCTGCAGACCCTGGCTAGAACTTTGTCATTTGAACGAAGATGATGTATGCTTCTATCTCAGGCCCCTCAAGAGTGAATACGGGTGCTGGTGCGTTTCTTTGCCAT
Organism: Sycon ciliatum; assembly: GCF_964019385.1. NCBI lineage: Eukaryota > Metazoa > Porifera > Calcarea > Leucosolenida > Sycettidae > Sycon > Sycon ciliatum. The sequence goes on from NC_088643.1 coordinate 67,396,754, forward strand.
GTAATACGTCTCCCACTGGTGACGACAGACAATGCATTGATTTTGTTTTGTTCCAAACCGTGGAGGCCACCACGACCCCATCAAGAACCGGACACCGATGAACGCTTCTGGAAGTGTTTCCACATCGGTGGAGAGTCAAAGGAAAGCATCGATGTCTACATACTATCTTGCCCAAAAATTTGGCGAATTTTTCTTTGCCACTTGCCTGATTTTTACGAATATTTGACAGCTCCCACAAGAACACTCCCAGCGACGTCGAGACAATGAGTAACGACCACTACAACTGACATCCATAAGGTCAAAGGCCCAATCAAGGTGTCCGGAAAGCAAAACTTCCGCAAACAAGCACTGATGGAGAGAAAATTGCAAACGACTCGAGACATCTAACATTTTCTTGACAATTTTTCAACGAAGATTTGAATATATTCAGCTCGGAAAAGTGGCTAATCTGCATAAAAAAGTACAACTTTTAGACGACTTTTTCGGTCTTGGCGCATGGACTGGATAAACAAGAGTGTGCAACTCCGGATGGATTGGCCCACGGCGGAATTTTTTGTTGACGTAATCTTTTCGACGACGCACGCGCTGCGAGCCTTTTGGAGAGTTTTCCCTCGTGCACTTGGCTGGGCTTTACACTACAAGGTCGGTGCCCAGCACGTGCTCTCACACTGCTCTGCGGCAAAGCCGCGTTTCTCTGAAAAAAGGTGACGTAAACAAAAAATTCCGCCGTGGGCGCGGGGTATCTGCAGATTGTGCAGCGCAGGAGAGATCCGGAGTTGCACACTCTTGTTTATCTACTCTTGATAATAATATTAATATTGAGTGGAAAACCGGAATCCGAGAAAACGATAACATGCAAAATCATGAAAAAGTGGGGGGGGGGGGGGGGGGGTACTGAAGCAGAACAGTAGCCAACAGTGGGTGATCTAAGAACGAGAACAGCTAGAGCTATGCAGTTGTATCCTTTGAGCATTACAATGAACGTTGATTGGTGTATATTGCTTTCACATTCAAGCGATCTACGCCGGCTGTGATGGCATGCTAATCCTAGATCCTACAGCTCCTATAATTATGTCGTCAATACTTTTTTGAATTGAAGCCCGGTTTGCGATTTTCGCACCGACTCCCTCCCCCCCAAACGTATGCTCTTCGTTTCAGGGGCTTCTGCGAACTTTTGCGATGGTCCCTTAGAAAAGCGATCCTGTCAGCTTGCTTGTGTTGTCATCGCACCAGGGAGCCCTACACATGGGTTATGTACTCTTGATACCACTATGGAGTATGGTATGTGTAGGGCTCCCTGATATGCACCCTACACATACCGGTATGTGTAGGGCTCCCTGGTCCTGGTTCAGTTGTCTTCCAGGACAGGTGGTCGTCTTGACAGGTTTTGCAGCACTACTACCGGTATTAATTGACAGATGCATGACCCCTGTATGATTTGTTTATGCGGGCAATATACATGATATACGACCTGTTCATATACTATTATTATTATTATTAGAAAGGAAAAGGACATATGGAAACGAGTTAAGAGTAACTCTCCACCACTGTAACTATTTATAATTCAAATGTAATCAGGGCTTGTTGTTGTGACAGTGACTACTACTGCCAATACAATTCTACACTACAAATCAAATTGAAACCTGGCAAGTCCCTGACACCGAAATGTTGCTATATGTAACCAAGAGTAGATAAACAAGAGTGTGCAACTCCGGATCTCTCCTGCATAATCTGCAGATACCCCCGCCCACGGCGGAATTTTTTGTTGACGTCACCTTTATTCAGAAGAACGCGCATTTTGCCGCAGAGCAGTGTGAGCGCACGTGCTGGGCACCGACCTTGTAGTGTAAAGCCGGCCAAGAGCACGAGGAAAACTTTCCGAAAGACTCACAGCGCGTGCGTCGTCAAAAAGATTACGTCAACAAAAAATTCCGCCGTGGGCCTACCCATCCGCGAGTTGCACACTCTTGTTTATCTACTCTTGATATAACTGTTTTTTAACAGTTTGATTGTATCGTATGGTTCTGACCAGGGAATCGTAAAATACGGCTCCCCGGCTGGTGCTTTTCGAATAGAATCCAAGCTTTCCGCCAACGGCACCAAGGCCTACCCAGACGAACCCGGTCATCAATCATCACCGTGCTGAGTTTTAGAAAACTCCCTCATCTTCATGATCATTGTCATCCAACATCAAGTGCACTTGATGAAGTTGTGTGCGTACCTGGGTGTGGTGGTATGCTTGGTGTACATGCACGCGTGCGCGCGCATGTGTGTGTGTGTGTGTGTGTGTGTGTGTGTGTGTGGTTTGGCCTGGAGAGCACTATGTAAGTGGTGCTTTTCAGGCACAATCTTCCTCAGCCTACTCTAGCTCAACTGATGAGGGATGAATTCCCCGAAACACTATGTATTGAGCAGGGAGTGGTGCTTTCTTGCAGGTTTGCCGAGTGGAAGGTGCCACGTGCTCCTCGTGTGCTCTGGGTGGCAGCCGTGAATCAGTCAAGTGTCGAGTATGGCAGGAAGCGTGTGTTCCTCGTTGGAACACCCAACTTCATCACTAACACCGCCGAAGTCGCAACTTCGAAGTGAATATACGAGATGTTAATTGATAAGAAATCTAAGTGAAAAATAGGCAGCAAACGCGGCAATACTGACCGGCGACTGTCTCAATGGTTCTACTCTTCTAATAGTAATAACTTTAATAATAATAAAAGAAGGTTCAATGCAGAATGGTTGCACTTCTACAGAGATATACAGGTAAGAACCTTCAGCAACATGCAACACAGTGGGCGTTGAAATACATGCTCATCGCAGTAATCAGCACAGTAAAAAGAAAATCGATTATGATATTATCGGTACGTTAAAAAAGCACAGTAAAATGTAGCAAAATCTAAGTACATTGTACTGTGAGAGCGTGATTTAAAAAAAAACTACATTATATGAACATGAAAGCAGAGGCAGAGAGCCAGCATCAGGCTATTTGGCTCAGATCAGAAGAGCGCCTTTTCTTTCATCAATAATGCGTTCCATTCCTGAAACAAGATGTAACGAGACCTGTCCTCTCACTACACACAACTGTGCTATAATTTCCATAAGAGCCAGGTATATCACATGCAACCCGGGCCCGTGAATGCCACAGACAACCACATGCCACACAGCCACCATCACGCGAAGGACGGACAGCTCCCTTTCTCGAACACAAGCGTGAAGCTCGCAGGATTCGAGTAGCAGGCATCAGACACACACAGACCCATGTCACCAGTGCTGATCAAGAGGCTGTAGATATCTACTTCAAGTAGGTGTGACAACTCTGGGAGGACCCATACGTGTACGTGTAGCAGTGAACTGTGTAGGGAACACAGGCGTGCTTGGTTCAGTAGCCATGCTTGGAGTTTGTCAACAAGAGCTATCCAATAATGTAAGAGCTCCAGGATCCAGTACAACATAGCCGCCAATAAAGTCGGCAAAAAACACCACTCAGCTTAGCTCTGAAGCCGCGTACTCTGCATGGCAGTGGATGCCAGTGGACGGAGTGCTTGAACTTCAGCTGTCTTTTCCGACTACCTTGTTAGCCCACTTGTCCGTCGCCGGTCTACGCTGGACTGTAACAAAAAAGAAGGGCAGAATAGAGACATGCATATATCACTGCCGGTATTCCATAGGCTTGTTGCTGCAACGCATTATCATCATATTCACGTGGCAGTCTACGGCTAGCACAAGTTGCTGGGCCGGTACGACAATGGGCCTACACCCAACATCCCCGCTGTCACAGGTCAAGCACTGCTACTTGCCAAAGTCGTCCCAGCGCCAGGTTCGCGGGCAAAAGAACAAATTGTAAAGTCACTGGAACCCAGTTCACTCTTCGTCAACGTAGAACTGAGCGTTTTGTTTTGCGTACAGATCATTGATATGATTGTCCATGCCATGAGAACATGCTTGGTGACGTAGCTAACGCATTCACATACCAAAAACAATAATCTGGCCTTGAAATAAGCTGGTCTCAGCAAACTAGAAAGTACTGCAAATGCAACTCCTATGGAAATGAATGAGACAGAACTGATGGACACATCCCTCCTTATAGGACAATATTGTATATGCTGGCTGAAAAAGGAGTTAAACACAGCTAGACTTACTGCATTGCGCTGAGAAAAGCGAGACTCGATCACCTGCAATGTATACGATGGAAACAGAGACATCAATCGCAATAACCAAACACATCTGTTTTACCAAAAGCAAAACAAAAATGATGGATAGTACACTTCATTCAGTGATGTGAAGCCCTCTCACAGTAGGGTGAAGTCCTCTCATTCAAGTCCGAGCTAGAGTACAAGACAGTCCTCACCGCATCTCTGCTCATGCTATTGTTGATTCGAGACATTGCGGATTGATAACCCTTGTTGACTGGTAAGCCAGCTCAGAGTGGTCTCAGCCGCCAAAGCAGCAGCTACTTGTATTCGAGTGCAGACACGGTACATCCTGGGCCCCTTGATGATACTCGTGATGGTGCTTTCCCCCGGTAAATCAAGGTCCCAGTGCCACAGTAGCACATGCACCGACATGTGCCAACATTCTGATAAACGAATCTACAAAAACAGGCGTGACACGTGTGTGAGCTGGAAAATTAAACTGTGCTACACAGTATTCAAAAAGTGCTGCAGTAAACCAGCTCTGGCAGATTTTTCCATCGGCTGGCTAGGGAAGTGAGACCTGTCTGTACACCGCTGCCAGCCATTTGAAACAGTACGTACACGTTGTCTATACGGCATACATGGGCATTGGCCAAAAACCAACCTTGTTGAAGAAGTTATGAAGTTGAGGGCGATGAGCTGATCCTGGGGAGAACTGCCGCTCGTTAAGACAATCCTGAAAACAAAAAACAAAGAACACATGAGGTGGCTTAGGCCTCGGTCACACTATGTCAGAAATGCTGCGTCAGAGTCATGAGTATTTCCATGGCAACTGATGAAAACGCGGGAAATTCGAGCGTCAGACGCAGCAGCGTCTGACACAAGCAAATTGGCTGCGTTGACGCTGCTGCTGCATGCACTTGCATGAAAAACAGTTTCTTTTGAAAATATTCAAAATAGCGTACCATACTGTACTCTATCGTAGCGATTTGTTTCGCCAGAGTGGTTTGGTGAAGTGCGTCAGGCCCCGACTGCAAAAGCAAAAATGCAATGTGACTCCACGTCAGCGTAAAGTGTTGGAGTTTTGACGCTATGTCCAGCTTCAAACTTGCCGTAGCGTGACCGAGGCCTAAGAGTGAAGTCCTTGACTACAGTTTTATTTAGTACCATACTAGAACGTGTATTGTCGCCGCATACGTACTTCAATTTTCAACACAGCAGTTCTGGGGGATACATTTACTGGGGTACGTTTTAATCTACTCCGAAGTAACACGTTATCAACCCCCATCGTACATCATATTTGGCAGTCTTGAGACTGACTTTATAATCGAATATACCTCCGTGGCTTTAAAGGTGCGGACATACGGTATGTATGTATCTAGGAGTTGTCTGTAAATGGCATATCAGCGTGCGTCACGGCTGTACCCAGAATTTAGCAATGTTACCTGGATCATACCGAAAAGTGACAATTGGCTCTTGTCACACTCCCATGATTCAAATACAACACCATTCCTACGATGCAGATTAAACAGTAGCCGGCTCTAAACTAACGCATGAACGTTAAGGTGGCTCGCTCCTATTTCTAAACTCGTCTTCTGCGCAGGTTCTCGCGCATCCTACGTTCGAGAAAAGTGCATGCGGAGTGAGTTTGTACCGCACTCCAGTTTCGAAGGGTCCAGCTTACGCATATGCACTTGTCTGAGTACTCGAGTCTAGAGAATGAGCTTTTTCTTCTTTTTCACTGGTGCAGATCAATTACAGTCAACTTCGCTAATAACGACTGCGGATATAACGACAATTCGCGAATAACGACATAATGTTCATGCCCAGAGCAAAGTCCCATCCAACTGTGACACATATAATGAGACTTCGGGTATAACGACACTTCGCGAATAAGGACACTTTTCTGATGCCCCGCCGAGTGTCGTTATAAGCGAAGTTGACTGTACCCGTACTCCTAGATCCTGCTTGCACTCACTCCTTCACTTTGGCTACTTTTTTAGGTGCTTTTTTTACTTGTGGAGATTGTCACCGGTCAGAGAAGTGTTGGGATGTCCCTTCCAGCAGGCATTGCCCATGTCCATGGTCGGCATATTGTATATTGCGCCTTCATATCTTTGACTAGCCCTAACCTGCTGTCTGACAGGTGTGTCATTAGTGAATGTACATGTATACTGTCTCTCTTCACAACTACGTGCACGTAACACAATATTTACAGTGCACGTGCAGTGTATATAGCTAGATCAATGCACAGTAATTCCTAAATTGTGGCTGACTCTGTCACATTGTCATTTTCACGCGACATACATTCTAAATCATCGAAAAAACCAAAATGCATTTCTACGTGCGCAGAAGAAGATTGAACACATTCTTTCCTTGACATTAGTTGATGGCACCAGTCGCATCTAAGAGTGACACTCTATCTCAAACACATTTTACGCAACGCTCAACCATATTTTAGTTGCGCTTGTTCATAGATAGATATCAAATATATGACACTTATATCCCCACCTTTTTTTATAGAGAAGAATGTAAATGCTACCTTGGACAACCACCGGCACCGTGCAGGCGATACTCTGAATCCTGATTTTGAATAGTTGCCTTCGGATCACGGGTATGATCACGCAAGTGTGGAAACAAACCCCAGTTCTGAACCAACAACTTCCTGTACGGCAGTGGAAACACGAGGAACGCGTGCGTGATGCCAGCAACGGTTTCAACTTTGAAGACGAGGTATACCAAGAAATGTGGGCTGACATTCTGAAACTAACACCTGTCCAGAATGGAAGAAGTACACAATGCCCATCTCTGGAGCCTGTACATGTCTTCCTGATGGCACACATCCTACGAAGACCAATTGTGGTGTTTGGTGGTGAGTTTGTGCTGGATGTGGACGCCCCCAACCAGTACAACAAAATCACTTTCCCAGAGTGTACCTGCCTTTGATGCTCGACTATAATGAATGCTCGAAGGACGCATTATTTGTGTGCTACAGGAATGGCCACTTTGCACCCATCCTTCCTGACAGCTCGTGCTCTGGGATCCCACTGATCAGGCACAATGGTTTGTCTCTTCCGACCAGCTACCTCCTCGAGAAGGAGGATAGTCAGACTGCACTGGAACGATATGTTAGCCTTGCTGTCGTCTCCCCATTTGTTGCCAAGTGTCAAGCAGAGTTGTCACTGCCGCCTGATATTCAAGCTGTTGTGGATTCGTATGTCAACAAAGTAACCATGATGCGTTCGGCAGCTCTAGCTACTCCTACAAGCAGGAATAATAAAGAGAAGGCTTCCGTTGAGCTGGACAGCGGGTCACCTAGTGACGAATTCCCCGTGGTAGGTCGAAGAATAATTGATGTCCGGTACTTGGCCAGTCAGCTCCGGAATGGGTGTACAATGTGTGGCCATCACCTTCATCTGCAGAACTGTGTAGATGAAGTCAAACATGGGCTTGCCAGCCGGTTTGAGCTGTTATGTCTGCGGTGCAGCTATGCGACCGTGGTATCCACCTCCACAAAGCACAGGCGGAAAGGTGTATCCCGTGGACCTGGGATTTATGATGTGAATACCAAAGTTGCAGCAGGTAAGCATGTTCCTCTTTTTTTTGATGTGTCATTGATACAATGAAATGCAATTTCAAAGTTACTTCAGTAGATGCTTGTTGATGTTTCCCAAAATGACCATTGTAAGGCTTTGAAAGTCTTGATCTGTTAGGTATGTGATGCTTTCCAATTCTGCATTTATTTTCCTCGTGCAGGCATGGTTCACAGCGGATTTGGCGAGACCAGTGTAAATAACTTTTCTACCACCATCAACATACCAGGCATTCGCCACAAGACATTGAAACGCCGGGAGAGAGAGAGGTTGGTTTACAGATTGAATCACTGTTAAAGCGATTGTGCAGACGTGCTTCGGAGGAGGAGAAGCGTCGCCACACCAGCTTCGCAAATAGTGTACCTGTATGCCATGACCAGGATGAGGATGCTGATGACCGTGATGATGACGATGAGCAGCCTGACGATATCGCAGTGCTACAGTCAGATATGTCTGAGTACGAGTCTTCAACGACCACACCTTCAGATACACATGCCGAAGTAAAATAAAAGTCAACAACAACAACAACAACAACAACAACAACAACAACAACAACAACGTTCTGAAGCACGGGGAGTAAAGCCACTCACCACACACAGTGAATCCGCGCCGGTCCTCTCCGTGAGGGCATTGCGTCGTGGCAAGGAGCCAACACCACCGACCTGATCCTTTGGGCACAGTAGAACAAGATACATGTACAAAGACACGGCACAGCACACATGTAACCACACGACGGGAGAAGGCGGATGCCGCCACAGCCACTAGTCCGAAGACAAACGTGCATAGCATAGTTCGAATGGCACTGCAATCCCACCGACACACCATCCCCTGAAGAACCACACAAAATGATGGGGACCACGTATCGTTGCCGGCATACACTGGTGGACGTCAACTCTAACCTTCAGGTATTTACAACAAAAACGGTACTCCATCACCATAAAACACATAGTATTGGGCTGGCAACAATTCTCTATTGTCACACATGTACACAAGGCACCGAGAGCAATAGGAAGTGGACAACGTACCAGTTTCGTACCAATGATGAGCACCGGGAAGAGGTCGGCACCGAAATGCTCAGAGTCAGTGCTGCATAAAAAGAGTGAGAATAAGCATAACTTGAGCTCTTTGTGTAGAGCGAGGAACAAACAGAAACACGAATCCCTAACAATTCACAGGTAAGATGGGGTGGAATGAAGACTAAAGAGCAACATCCGACATTTCCTTGCTCAGTTGAACACCAGCGCAACTGGCTCGGCATGACACGATATAAACAAAAAAAGAGGTCGAGGAGCGGACAGAAAATGAGGGTACTCACCTTATGGCCTCCAATCCTCCATCTAGACAAGCAAGCAAGAACGATAAGGAACAGAAAGGAAGAGGCAATCCATGTCCGCTTGTAGCAACAATACTGGACTTGTACATGTACAAGATCAACACGGCATATTTCTATGGCTATGGTGCTCGTCTGCGCCAGACTGAGACTATGATCTCTACACTTGTATGTACACTCTAGCTGCATTGTGAATAGAATACAGAGGAGGTTATGCGAATAACATCATACTTTAAAGTACATGCCTTGCACTAAGACCTTGTGATGCCACTCAACACAAGTACACACTGTACACCGCAACAGCGTAACTACTGCATACTTCCTCCTTGACCAGAGAGGAGGTACAGGAAGAGGGGAGGAGGGAGATATAAATATATATTACCGTAAAGTCTTGTATAAAAGCCGCGGCTTCTATGACTTTCTTGGTGAAATTTTGCAGGCTTCTATATGAGACAGGCTTCTACACAAGACAGGTATTTCTATGTATGTCAACACTAAATCCAGGCTTATGTGTGATTTGATGGGCCCAAAATTGCGGCTTCTATTCGAGGGCGGCTTCTATTCAAGTGCGGCTTTTATACAAGACTTTACCGTATGTATATATATATATATAGACTCGGGTGGAGAGCCAATGGTTAAATTTATAAGAAGAAAAGAGGACCAAAGAGCTACAAGTTACGCTAGAATATCCACTAACACCACCAGGTACTTTACAATCAGCTCTGACGTTCTACACCTAACTGGCAATCAGCTCTAGCACCTTAGAACCTTCCACGCTGGAAGGCTGTTGGAGTGCGCATCCAAGACGTGCTACAGCTGATTGCCAGTTAGGTGTAGAACGTCGGTACCGCTGGTCAGTGTCGTGCAATGTTATCACATGAGCTGATTGTAAAGTGCCTGGTGGTGTTAGGATATTCTAGCGTAACTTATAGCTCTTTGGTCCTCTTTTCTTCTTATAAAATTATAATTATAACTTAGGGGCCGTCCGTAATTATCGAACGTTTTTCACCAAACGAATTATTTTAGTTTAGACCCAACCCCTCCCTCCCTCCCCCTCAGAACGTAAACAAAGTTTGACATATGCATGCATAATACAACAAAAGTTGCAAGTGTGTAACTGCTCCTATGGGCATGCACATGTATCAATGTTTTCTGAAACGAAATTGGTCAACCCCCTCCCACCCCATAACGAAATTATTTCGTTTTGTGAAAAAAGTTCGATAATTATGGACGACCCCTTATATATACCCAATGCTGTAGACAGCAAGCTGTTTCAGCCATAAAGGCCTCATCAGTACAGCTTGAAGCAAGCCGAGCTACCAGCCATGGTGCAAAGGAGGCACCAAAGACATTTTAAAGATAGCTCGTCGCTCTAGCGCCAGAGTGATCCGACTACGAAAAGTAGCAGGCAATGCGTAATGCAGCAGCACTAGTGCAGCCTACCGAGAGTGTTCAACAAGATGAAAGCCGAGGAGCTGCGCTGATGAGTTCACAAAGAACGAAACAGCATGCTGTCCGCAAATTGAGTATATAGAAAGAGAGAGAGAGAGAGTAAAAAAACCGAGAACACACATTAGGGCGTATCGTACATACCGGTACCACTTTGATCTGCTTGGGTGACTTCAGTCAGCCACTTGCTCAAGTTTGCGTGAGACTTCCAATTCGTCAGGTCGTGGACCAGGATAAGACCTAAAACCAGAACGGAGAATACCAAAATAGCACCTACTATTGGAATGGACAAAACATGCCATCAACTATCAGCAGAGTCATCATGCTAGATTAGATACAAGAAGACATGAGCTCATGGGTCCTTGCTTTGCTGGTCATGCTTGTGCGCATATCTACTATTGAATCTCCTGGCAATGCCCGGCTGTACCAGGCTCACTCGTGACCAACGTCTCTTGGCATTTGGCCACATAGTAAGTGCGAATAAGCACGAAAGAGTGCACAGGCACACGTGTCGACATACACCTTCAGCATAAGCTTGGGAATGCCCTTGATCCTGCAATCAAGGAAAGAAAAACTACAGATTTCAAGCTCTTCACCACCATCATCAATCAGGACTCAGAAACTCCACAAACTAGTTTTCGGGCATTTTCTTCAAGTGAAATATTAGAAACTAGAACCAATGAAACATATCCTTGATAAGATTCGTATCTCCGAGAAAGTTTAAGGATGGCAATAAACAGAATCAGCTGAAGCATCATTTCAGGCGATTCTGTTTATTGCCATCCTTAAACGTTTGTCACCTCGCCGCCTTTTCAAATATTTCCGAGAAAGCTATTCGATTCTATAATCACTGGCACTTCAATTGACTTTCGCTCCACACAATTCAAAATCTCCCCCCCCCCCCCCCCCTCTCCTTTACAAAAGCTCACAAGTGATACTATTAAGTTAATAAGTTTTAACCCGCACAACACACACTATGTATAAACACAAGCTACCGGTATAATGTATATGGACTCACCATGGCAGGGCTGATAGAAAATGGAACGGCTGCCCTTGTGCCCAGAAAAGCCGCCAATTTCCCAGAGTTCAATGCAGAACGTCTTACTGGTAGTGCCCTGTGCCACGGAGGTCTCATAGAGCTGTGCACATTTGATGCATCCACACGCACGCAGACATAGGCACACAGAGTCTTCACAAGAAACCTAACCAACGCGACACGCAATCTAAATCCCCGCGTGACCAAGCCGTCTCAAGCAAACCCTTTCTGCTGAACACGGATGACCTATTTTAAGTACAACGCCCGGGCACAGGCGTGCATTGTAAATGACCTGGAGTTTAGTGACCATGATCATGATGTGCACCAAAGTAGCCAGCACGGATCCAACTGACTTGGAATCAAAGCATCTAGACATACAGGTATACTGCAAATACTGCCTGGCCAGACTACTTCATTTGAAGTACAGCGTATTAAATATCTTGGCGGCTTCTGCGTGTGTGTGTGTGTGTGTGTGTGTGTGTGTGTGTGTGTGTGCGTGTGTTCGTGTGTTCGTGCGCACGCACGCGTGCGCGTACATATGTCAGCTGCTGTGTCACGTGTGTGCTTGCTCATTCATGTGAAAGTGGCTTTCCCATTGATGGGAACACCCAGACTGTTCTCTCTGTGCCTGGCATCTGCATTGGACATCTGAATAATATGGAGGACTCCTCAAAAATCCTCATCATGTTCCTGATGATGTAGCTTCACGATGTTCCAAAGATCTTCAACAATCAACAGTTGAAGACAAAACCGTATTTCGTATTTGGTCAGACTGTCACAGGGAATGGTCAATAGCTGCAATTTACTGGTGTGCAGCATCAGGGTTTTCTAAAAATTATTACGGCTCTGCTACAGTTCTTTTACCTTCACGTCGACTGAGCAGCCTACTGTCCATGAGCTCTTCAGGAGAGGTTCGTCGTGGCAAATCAAGTGCACTAGAGATGATTTTCCAACACCTGCTTACAGCAGAATGATTCCCGACAAAAAGTTTGCAACTATATATAAAATAGAAACCAGTCATTTCTATGAGCAGATCAAGTGAATACTCAGAGCTCACCAGAATCTCCGACTACCAGTATTCGAACTCTATCTACGTCTGCCATTTGGACCTTGATGGCGTATTACAATTTACACAGAAACATAGCGTTGTTCGCCACAATCAAGTCAAGGAAGCTCCGAAGTGAAATCACAAAATGTACATGCCAATAAAAAATTCGATTGTTTGAAAACAGGGAAAGATCTAGTAGTAGTACTGAGTCTGTACTACGGTACACGTGTGTAGTACCGCCCCGGCAAAGGTACCGGGTACTGTACCCCCGGGTCCGTCGCAGATCTAGCCGCAGCATGCAGCAGTTGGGCCCGAGAGTCTCCAGGCGCTGCACGTGCCGCTGCTGCAGCAAGTGGCTTTCTCCGTCTAAAATCGCATTCCCAGTGTAGTACATGTAGTACTAGTAGTAGTAGTAGTCGATTTCGACGTCGACTGATATGACCAGAATCTGATGCAGATGGTGGACGCTCTGCATCTGTGCCCGTGTAAGTGGACTTCTAGTTCTCACTGTCTCTTCAAGTAACTTCGTTCAAATCAAAAAGAATTTCCCATTTTGCTTGTGTTCCTTGCGCCGATCGCTTACGCGGTTACGCGTGCCATGTTCGTTGATTGTGAGGATTTTGCCTGCTGCTCAAGCTCTCATAGATCAGCAGACAAAAGTTTAGTCACAGCGAGTATGTAATGGCGTCGAGTGGAGGCACAGCGGACAGTGACCAAGGTGACAGTAGTTGGCAAAGTAAGGAGCCAACAACAGCAAGCGCTACAGTTCCTGATGATGGTGGTACCAAAGTGGGTGAAAACTTCATGTCGGTCGTTGTCGTGGAGCCACGAACTCACGGCGTTGGAAAGAAGCGGTTCACAGATTACGAAGTTCGGACAAGGGTAAGCGGGGCCGGGAGGCGAAAGCCGAAAGGTGCGGAATGAAAGTATCTTTGGTGGGGGGGGGGGGGGGGGCAAGTGAAGTGAAGGACATCATGTGGTATGCATGGTAGGTGCGCTACATGTAGGATATCCAAGATGGGGGAGAGGGTGTTGTACACTCGTTTCCCCGGACGTCCTAGATCCTTGTTATTACGCTACTGACATTCTACATTTTATGGGGGGGGGGGGGGGGGGGAGGGTGAGGGGTCACCGGGTGTGACATATAACGTCGTTACATACTGCGACAGTCTCTACTGTGGCAGAAGTACATGTATTACTAATTTACTATTACTTCAAGTAGCTGGCAGAATTCTACCAGCTCAGTCAGTCTCTTTCAGGTCACGGTGCACTGTGGTGACGAACTTAGGAATACGGGTCAGCAGCGTCACTGTATTTTCCGGATCGTTAGCCGCACAGGGAGTCTAAGTCGCGATGCGCTAGCTGATTTGCCACTCCAGCGAGTCTGCTGACTCACGCCAAGTGCATTAGCGTCCAGAAGCGAATTCGCTGACTCACCACCATGGCATTATTTGCATAACCCATCATCGGGACATGTGTGTCAGTGTGTGTGTGTGGGGGGGGGGGGGGGGGGGGTAGCAACAACCAGTGCATGCCGGAGTACTAGTAGTGTGTTGTCTTGTGTGTGTGTCCGGAAAAAAAGAAGAAGGAAAAATAGGGATTCACTGGCCGGAAAAAGCCGCCGTTCTATCAGCTGTGTGATGGAGACCATCATGGCTAACATTACATTGTAGTGGCGGTCAGTTCATCAGCATTGCAAGCTGTTCAGTGAATGGTGTAATCTCAGCACGAGATAGGTTGCTCGCTATCATCGCTTCAGCGTTGGGCATCTGTGCGTGTGTGTGTGTGTGTGTGTGTGTGTCTGTGTGTATGCTGCGCTGCTTCTGTCCTTTCATAGACTAACGTGCCTGCCTTTGCTGATCAAACTGACTCGTCGCATGAGCTCTTCATGGCCGCAGCCTCGGAGCAGGTACATCCGGTATTTGAATGCCTGGATAACAGAAGTTTTAACTGCATAACATTATGTATCCATTAAAAATAAAAAAAGTTACATAAAACTGGCAATGATACAGCTGAAAAAAAAGAACCTTCCGTTGTACACTTGTGTTCAAGTGCTATACATGTCATGAGTAGCAGCCTGTTTTGCCGCAGTTTGCACCTGTTAGCCAGGGGTTGGATGTCCGACTCACCACTACTGTAAATCCGACAAGTCTGCCCGTAGTAGCACAACTCAGCTGCACGCCTGCACTCATGACCAATTCAGCCGCGTGGCTAGCTGTACTGCCAGTTTCGAGATCTGATATACACAGAAGGCAAACAGAAATGGTTACAACGCCAAGCTTTGTCAGTATAATGTATGTGTGCACGTGCTTGTGTGTATGCATGTGTGTTGATGGGGGTAGTTTCTGGTTAGATAAATTATCGTGTGATCAATGGTGCTAGTGAAGCCTATAGACTACAGTCAACTTCGCTAATAACGGCTGCGGATATAACGACAGAATTTCCATGCCCAGAGCAAAGTCCCATCTAACTGTAATACATATAATGAGACTTCGTGTGGCGACACTTCGCGAATAAGAACACTTTTCTGATGCCCCGCCGAGTGTCGCTATACGCAAAGTTGACTGTATATCAGATCCTCTCTGGTTTAGCAATCCGCACTACAGTCCATTAAAAAAAGATGGGCCCTGGCTCCGGCAAGCTCCTGTATTTGGCGATTTTTCGTGATTTTATCGTACACAGTGCAGTGCTGCAAAATTGGAAATTGGAAAAAGGTCCAAAAAGGGTACCCAAACTGGGGTTCGAAGTGCACTGTTGCGGGCGGGGTCAAACGGCCTGGATTCTGATGGTTTTCCCCAACTCAGTGCTTTTGGGGCAAAACCTGGCCGAAATCCTATTCTTGTTAGGGCTTGCTTTTGGCGAAATAGACTTCAGAAACATAATTGGAAGAGGATTCCATAGGGGATTGCAGAAAAAATTCTATAACTTTGGTTGAAAGGGACACTCCTGGCCCCCAGTTCCGGCGTCACGGTGTGGCCCGGCAACATGCAAACCAATGTGTACCCTATAAGTCAGGGAATCCGATTTCCAAGTCCATCCCACTGAGTCACGCCGGGATTTCTGGGGGTGGCGGCCAGCAGTGACGATGGAGTGCTACAGGCTCAGCCAACCTATGGTCTCAGCCCCCAATACCCGAGCAGCATCATGTATAATTATAGTACTTGAAAGAATAGACCTAGTGATTTGGCAATTTTGGAAATTCCAGTACCAAAACCTTATGATGCTGGTGGATGCTGCTGGTGTATGTTTGCATAGTGTGTACATTGTATGTAAGAATTGTTGCCCAAAGATTGTTTTTTTGCACGAAAATCGAATTGCAGCTGAGACTTGTTTCTGTCTTATATGTTTGGAAGCTCTACTCACCGGGAAGCACTCAGCCGGACCGCTGCAAGCAGTTCTTGATTGATCCGGCCAAACCATAGCCTTTCATACGTTGTGTAACGATCATGATTATAGTGTATGGTACTGTATCCGCTACACAACCTCCTCAGCAGTAAACACGTGTTGGTGGACCAAACGCTGCCAGCCCGGGTCCTGTGATGACTTGGCCAACCGGACCGTGGCTGTGGATCGTTCCATTTCACCCGCCCCCATTGTTCCCTTTGGTGACACAGTGTCCATCTCCGGCACTCCACTCTGTACTCAGCCGGGACAGCTCTCCGACGCGCGTGACCACGTCAAGCAAGCAATCTGCCCCGCGCCCAGCGCATCTGGGCCGAGATTGTGAAATCGGTTGAGTCTGCTCAGTGAGACCTGTCTTATAAGTATCCGATGACCAGAGAGTGTTGATAGTGACAGTCACCGGGGGCCCATGTGACGTGTGCCAACATTGATACAATGTATCAATTTTGCCAATTCCACCAAATGATACATCATGTGTCATGTATCATTTGGGGACCAATGCCCTTTGTTGACATGTCGACGGGCGACTGCAGTCACAAGTTGGCAGAAGCCTTAGGCTCTGGTGCTAGCCATCGCGACTGGTGCCTTGGTAAATAGCGGCTAGTTCGCCGGGTCTATTCCGACTTGTTCTGTGACACACACACACTCTCTCTCTCTCTTTCTCTCTGGTTGCTGCAAATATTGTGAACGGATTCGACGAGCGGTCCGGGCCGAGGCCAGGGCAACCAAAGCCTTGCCCTAAGGCCCAAGGGTTGTACTGGCCCAGGCTAGCTGCGGGAGTGGTCTACAGCAGGGAAACCGGGTCACTTTTAGTACTCCGACTTCGTCTACAGCACTGCCAGCCAGGGAGTAGTAAAATACAGATGTTTTACCAGGGCCGTAGCACCAGAATCAAGTTTCAGGTCACGAGTCCGGCCAAAAGGGAATAAATAATTAATACTTGACCAGACTGAACAGTATTCAGGCAAAATAATGCCGGGTGCCAGTGCATGGATTTCTGTGGGTGGGCCGTCAAGTTTTTTTTTTTAAATAAGGTCAGGCCCGGGGCCGTCGGAACCGGTTCGGTTCAATGTGGTCAGGTCATCACCAGACCAATTAACTTCAAGTGTTGGCCACCAATGCATGTTTACTGTTGAGCAGGCTATGCGCCGTGACTCGTTATATCATCATAATAATAATACAACCTTCCTCCCTCGTTAGTAGATAATCTCTGGATGCAAAAGGCACCGGACCAACTCTGGCTCAGGTCACCCCCTGGGATTCATAAACCGGGGAAATTCTGGGTACATGTACACTGTGTATTATCGATCCTGCATACATTTGTACATGCTCCCATACTATAGTAGGCCATACATTGTCCATTGATATCCATGCACAATTATTCTCTGTAGTGGGCTTTGAAAACTTGAAAGGGCCAAATTCTGCTATTCAGTCTGACCGGATTTTTCCAAAACTACCCGCGGGAGATCCCCCGGACTCCCGTCAAACCGGACCAACTTCGCCCGCCTTCCGACGGGCCTGTATGTACTAACCGGATTCGTTATAACGAGGGACGACCTGTAGTGTGAAAGACTATGCCGGGTGTGACCTGTCGGACCCGGATCAAAAAGGCTGCTTCCGGCGGTCCTGAAGCCTAGTGAAGGTCTGGCCGGAACGGTTGCTACAGCCCTGTTTACTACTCCCTAGATCCCCGTTGCCAACACTCACGGTTACTTTAAAAGTCTTTCAGGACCCCCTGCCCGAGCCGGTGAGGAACTAATTTCTCCCTTGTATTGGCCAAGGAGGCTCAAAGGGATACAAACCCGGGTTCGGTTATGTAAGCCTTGCTTGATTGTTGACCCGGGCTTGTATTATAGCCTGGTTTTGCCGGGCCTGTATGCAAGGCCCCGGGCCCGCCATGTTTAATTTCCATAGGAACGGAGCCACATTGTGTGCGGCTGCGGCCGCGGCGTCGAGCGCGAGGCGAAGTACGTCGTTTCTGCTTGGTTGAGAAAGGCGGAGGTTTGATTTCTACGCACGAAAAATAGGAAGAAGAGATATCGCAGCTCTCGTTTCGCGTGGTCCCTTTGTCATCCTCGGTGAAAGCCAAGTAGTAGTAATTAAAAGTAGCGGATCAACATAGGCTTTTAGGGCATTCACCTCTAGTGTTTTGGTTGGTTGTGCAACCGGTGCCAGTGGAGCTTCCACTAGTGCAAGTCAATCCGTTCCCGCACTGTCACAAAAATTGTTTTTAGTAGCATACTGAATTGGCCAAATGGCGACAGGTGGAGACGTAGCGGAGAAGCAAACCAAGCGGCTGGCAATGAGCGCACAAACCCTGGATGATGCTTATGCAGCGCCTGCTAACTTTTTGGAGATTGATGTGCTCAATCCGGAAACACATGGTGTTGCAAATAAGCGCTACACGGACTACGAGGTTCGCATGAGGGTAAGCCAGGCAGATCGGCTGTTGGAACGATTATGTGGGCATAGTGCTCTACACACTTCATCTTTTGTATTATGCGACGATGCTAAGATCATGGACGTGAAAATCTTTCCATTTGCCTTGAGTGCAAGCATTCTCTAAAATTTCTAAATTTTCTCAATTGATCCTCTGAAGCCTTCTCAATCAAGGGCAGTGATCCACTAAGAATAATTGAAAAAGAAGAGTGTTCACTATAGCCTAATATGGGAGGTTAGTTTGTTCATTTTGAAACTCTCCCCACCCAGTCTTGGGTGTGCTGGTGAATAACACTTGTTGGTACGACTGCCACGACCGGTTTCGCACAAGCTGTGAAGTACCGCGAGAATATCCCATTCTTGTGAGAGCACCGCATCTTGATTTACAGCCAGCGAAAGAAAAATCGTATGGCGGAGTGCAACTACAATTGTAAGGTTGTACGCGGTGTCACCATGTAAGGCCATGTTTACATGAGGCGTTTCAACCCGGGTTGAGTTCGACCCGGGTCAGATTTCAACCCGCCATGTGCACAAAGTGAATGGCGCGTTTACATGACGCATTGCGCTTGACCCGGGTTGAAATTTCGCCCCGGGTTGATTTCAACCCTCCCCCCAAGGGGAGGGTTGAAACCAACCCGGGTCAAGAAAATCGTACAAACGTACTTCTGTGCGTATCTCGCGCCAGGTTTGAACAGCACTGCAGATGCAAATTTCGCGCGAACGGATTCACGTGACCATGCAGGACTGTAGAAGTGGACTTTTGGCGGCATATCAGTATTTGACCCGGGTCAACTGTCTTCATGTAAACGCTCACCTATTTTGTCTATCGTACAGACTTTCAACCCGGGCTGAACTCGACCCGGGTTGAAATTTCTCATGTAAACACAGCCTTAGAGCCGGAGTGTACTAGGGCCACGCAGGGCCCTGCACCAGCTCACTGCTCTTATGTAGAGCTCGCTTCTACACTCTTATGCCAAATCCGTACTGTGGACAATGCTTTACATTTCCGTAAAAATACGAACAAATACGGGCGGGTGGTTGGCAACACCGTGATTGCAGTGGACGAAAGCACCCTTGCTACTACCACATCCATTGCGCTTGGTGGTCCGGATGGTGATAAGTTGATTGCGGTGATGGGTTGCTGCAGTAGTTGAAGAAATGGAGCAGTTGAGACGGAACCCATTACATAATAATGCTTGTACGAACATTATTTCCACGTATTACTGTATTTCCCAACATTGGCCCTGCAACGAAAATATGTTTCGCCCTGTAAATAAGTCCGGGCTTGAGATGTTTGAAATTTTCAATCCAGTCCAAAAATGCGAGGGGGGGGGGCTTTATTTATTCTAATACACACAGTACAACTCAAAGTTTCACGCTCTGGGCGATTTTCAGGTAGCCTGGCCTGAAGATGCCGAGAGCGTGACACTTTGAGTTGTTGCTATAAATTCCTCTCTCTCTACTTCTGTGTGTACGGGTTCCACTTCACGGCGTTGAGCACTCTTCAATCGGCGAGGGACTCTGCTTGTGTATTATTTAGTTATTATAGTCTACAAGTCAAGACTTGAAATCCAATGATTCATCATGTAGTTATCAAATGGCACCATGTCGAAAAGTGTCCGTAACCAAGAGTGTGCCACCGTGATCTATTCTCTATGGGCCAGGTCGCAGGTGCACGACACGCCGCCTTCACTACAATCATGTAGCTATATCTGTGCACTGTGGAAAATCGAACACCACACATTCCTTGTGGTTTGAAGCCAACTTTCGCACGGAACTGAAGTTCATGCATCAAAAATTAAGAGGTCGCGTCAGTACTGGAAGGAATCAGGCAAGAGCGGCGGTGCTGGTAGGAGAGATTGGGTTTTTTGAGTGCATGAGTACAGTGTGTGATGCAGGCGAGTTGCGTAATGAAGGCAGCATGCCACGCATTGACCCATAATTACAGTTGCACCCTCTTGATTATGTAGTCTTGATGTCAGCTTCAAGCATGTACCACACACTGTACATTGGTCGGAATGTGAAAACAGTAGAATCCCGCAGATAAGCCCATGCGATTTCTCAAGGACATTTCGGTGGGCTATTACAAGAACATGGGCTTATACGCGGGCATGGGCTTATACGCTGACACCAAAACTATGCTATTGAAAAGTACCAAGGAAGTGAGAAGTACATTGCTGAAAGCCACTGTGCAAACCAAAAATAACCGCTGATTGTGTTGAAATGTACAAAAAACTACATGTACTACGTACATGGTACGACCAAGAGTCCATAATTCTGACTCTTGGTACGACCTAGGCCCATGGGCTTGTACGACTAAACTTCGCGATGTTTGAACTTGGCCTGGACTTACGCGCGAGCATGGGCTTATACGCGGGTGGGCTTATCCGCAGGATTCTACGGTGTCTGATACCTGACGGCGATGCCAGCTAACTTCACATTATGGTAAAATGAACGTGTATCTTCCGAAACTTGAAAGTGTTTGCGAGGTGTTATGGTAATAATAAATTGTAAGCCCCCTTCCTAAAATAAGCCCCTGTTTGTAATAGGCCCAACACCTCGAAGCGTCTGTATTCTGCGTACAACTTCTAGAAAGCTTATGAAGATTGGCATCTGTATCACTGATTGACCATCCAGTTGTGATGGCTGTGTGAGCTATGCCATGTGGGCGATCTGGGTGTTTTGATTCGAAGACCTCGCACCATCCTATCGCATGAATCCTGTGAAGCCCGCTATTTTATTTGGCATAAAATTCGTTGTGTTTCAATGGCTACCTGTTGCCAGTTGATACCTACTGAAAGTAAGCTTGTGCATAATAACCTATGCATAGTGTACAATGTACCCATCGTTTAGCTCTGCGGGGAAAGTCCCCCTCAACCGTGCCTGCCAAATATGGGACAAGTTACCCCACGGAAAGGCTGCAGCCATGTCTTATGCATAGATACCATACCGTTTAGGAGGCATGCTGTTCACAACATTGCCAAGTAGTTTGCAAGAGTCCATGGATTCTTGGTAGAAGGCTACATGTAGCTATGGTGGCAATGGTGCCTCGTGAATTGCATTCGTTGTTGGGTTGGAGCTTATTTTTGACAGTTTCTTCCTGAATCGTCTCGCTCATTTTGTCCGTCTTTCGGTCTTGTATCCAGTCAGGAGAAAGTGTGACCATCTGTGTGTACTTCAAAGTTCTTGGAACCCAATGTCTGCTCTCTGTGCTTGTCCTGCGTTGCTCTGCTTATAGTGGCTCTCCTCTGTTTCTCGTTTTCTTCCTCCAGACCAACCTGCCCATTTTTATCCTGAAGGAATCAACAGTTCGGAGGCGGTACAGCGATTTTGAATGGCTAAGATCAGAGCTCGAGCGGGATAGTAAGGTAAGGACGTCTACTGTGAACGCCTCTTGGACTTTGCGATCTTTCCCCCTGAGGCCACGAGATTGCCATTATTAGAATGATGTGAAGACTCCAGTGCACCATCATTATTATAATTATAGTGGTGAAATGGTGGTAAATATGCGCCTGCCCACACATCACTCTCTAAGCTGCAGAGTTCTGACAAAGAGCACTCCTTCTCTCACCATCACCATCACCTTGGAGAGCGTTGTGTGTGCTGGCATGTATTTACTGCTGTTTCGCAAGGTGTATTTTTACCACCATTTCTCCGCCAGATCGCCATTAGAGTATGATGTCTTCTGAGAAACTTGCTGCACTCGTACGTGTTGTGCTTGTGTTCCAACTGCCCCTTTCCTTTGAGGGGTATTCATGTGACAATTGTTTCCTTGTGTATGTGTTGTGTTGGTTTAGATCTTAGTGCCAGCATTGCCTGGTAAGGCTCTGAAGAGGTTGCTGCCTTTCCGTTCAGATGATGGTAAGTTGTATGTTGGCGTGTTGTAAAATAGGAAGTTAAGAGCAGTTTGCGTTGTTAATTGTTGGCGAATGGAGTTTGAACACAGCTTGTATTGGTGATACTACTTGAAGTAGCTCTGTACACAAGGGTGGTGCATGCCTATTTGAGCTTGGATGGTGCTATGCATTGTGCTGCTGATGGCGTACAATATGCTGGTACAGTGAGAAGTCGGGACTGTGCTGATGGCTTGGAAGCAAGTGCACACACACAGTCACCCCCCCCCCCCCCCCCCCCACACACACACACACACCATGTACCATGTATATGCCCGTCGCAAGAGAAGCACGCAAATCTGCAATTGCACTGGATGTGCACCCACAGATTTTCTCGTATAGCAACGATAGCGGACAAGATCTGAATGAGGCAGATTAAGACTTGTGCCAGATAACTGTCTAATCTACACAACCTGCGAAGCCTTGTGAATCGACCACCAATGCACGCCTGGTCTACACCACACGGAGTACATCGGCATAAAACGGCGAAGACAGTTACCCCTATACACTTGCTGGGGTAACCAGTATAGACAACACGCTGCTTTGATAGAAGCAGACACTAGATGCACTGGTACCTTGAAGTGAAATTGGAGTTACTTTACCAACCAGCCTCGGCTACTGAGTACTTGGAACCCAGAGCCAACAGACATACCAACAACCTCAGCCATGAAATCTATAATAATAACGAACACTGGATTGTGGAGCCGAAACTAATCCAACTTCCGAATGCTTTGACAAGAAGGTCGCCTTCCGCCAGGTTGGCACACACACACACACACACACACACACACACACACACACACACATTCTCCCTCACCCATTCTATCCTAGTGCATGGACAGTACTACTACCATAATGTGCTGTCAGAGTACTCCCTCACCTAGCTTTACAGCCAGGTGAAGGACATCATGCGGCCGTGTGCAACTGAGAGCATACGTGTATAACGATAAATGCACGGACCGTGACCTGAACTCGGCGTGAGTTTGTGATTTGGCACCCTTGTCTGACTTACTGGTGTGATCACTGATAGTGTGCAGGTGCTCAGCGCTTCAGAGTAATGTCTACACTGCCACTCACTGATCTGCGTGCTGCGGCTTGAACTAGTACATGGCAGATCTACAAGGTGATTGTAGGGCTGGGCCTAACAGTTACTCATGGCTATTCTGATATGAACTGACTTTGCTGGTGGTGTGTGTTACCAGTTGCTTAGGTTTGTTGCTGGTTGTATTCCTCTCTACTTGTCTCTAGGTATCTTTGAGGATGACTTCATTGAGGAGAGACGGGGAGCTTTGGAAATCTTTGTCAACAAGTAAGTGATGGTCTGTCAAATATACTCAACCATATTTGCTAGAGTACAATGCACGCTGTGCAGACCATAGTTGGATGGTCTGACAGAGCTTTTTCAAGGACGCTGTGATGTGCCTGTCACTGGCACTCACCCCGAGATTGTGGTGAACAGGTCGCGCATGGAAAAATATACGAACTGTAACAGGTTCGTCTCCACCAGCGGTTGGAGCGATTTTGAAGCTTTTTCTTTTTCGTCCAAGCCATGGAAGGGCTTCTTGGCAGCTGCTCTGACTCGACACGAGCGACGAACATGAAGTTGAGCGCTGTCCTAGTGCTTCTTTCACCTCCACGTATCCATTCCCATACAGCCTGAATTTGACCTGGGCTTCACCTGTTCACCAGCTATTCAAAAAAATTCGACATAATCCCAAAAAATGACCGTTGGTCCGTCCTTGAAAAAGCTCTATACCATGACTGAGAAACAGTAGGCACATGGTTCAAATCCTGCTCGGAAGCGGAGGGCTTTTCCCAACCGTGCTGCAACCCATAGTTCATTGGGCATGCATGTCTTGGCACGAGGGTAACGTAGATGCAGCAGAATCGACTTTTCTTCTTTGACCACTTTGTTGTGGGTCTGACCTACAAGCACTCGCCTCCCATTGCTTTAGGCCTCGGTCACACTACGTCAGAAATGCTGCGTCAGCATCTGAATCAGAAGTTTTTCAATGGCAACTGATAAAAGGGGGGGGGGGGCAAATCGGGGCTGCGCTGATGCTGCGACTGCAGGCACTGGAAAAACGGTGTTTTTGAAAATAGCGTAGCATACACGTTGTGTTCATGTGCTTTATATTAATACAGTAACTGCCTGTCCCACAGGACCCCTAGAATCAGGACTAATAGCGTCCTTTCCGATCACTTGGCCCTGCATAATAGGAGCGCCTGAGTGCGGGAATGGCATTTTGGGGGAGTATTCTGCACAGCTGGCTTAGTAACGACTCTACTAAGGAGTCTTTGTTGCGAGTGTGCCTGTGACGACACTATGCAATGTGGTCATTGGTGTGTTTGGTGTTGCTCATTGGTGTGTGCTGGTGTCTGCTTGCCTTTGTGCCCACCTGTTGCTGCTTGTTGCAGGGTATCGGGTCATCCACTCGCACAGAACGAGAAGTGCTTACACATGTTCCTGCAAGATAAGGAGGTTGATAAGAACTATGTTCCAGGCAAGGTGAAGAACACCTAGGTATCCTACTGCTAGCCAGGTCTAGCCACAACTGCCAAGCTTCGTTTAGTTAGCCCTTGGACTGCTGGGCTTGCCTGTTTCTGCACGTCCATTTGTCTGGACCGGAGAGAAAGAAATGGGCAAGGAACTTAAATATGGTCTGTACGAAGGCCTCTTTGCTTTACGTTTAGTGTTTTGTAGTTTCATTTTCTGACTGCCTACCATATCTGTCTGAGTGTGTTTGCTCACAAGCACTCTGGTTAGACACGAGTCATGTGGGTAGTAGTGTGTTGCTCCTCTTCCTTGCACTTGCCACCGGCTATTTGCTCCGTATGAGGTTCAGGTCTCACAGAGTTCCGCTGGCCTGAGCCTGGTCCTCGGCCCAGCCCCCCCCCCCCCCCCCGTATTGTGCTGTGTCTGCTGGCGGCTGTCAGTCCTCCCGTTGTCTGTCTGTAACGCGCGCTGCTTTTGATTTCACCTAATTGCTTTTTGTTTTTATTTCTGGGGTGGCCTTGGCAGCCATAATCATTACGCGATGAGAGGTTGTGGTTCCTGTGCTAAATTTGAGAGTACATGATGCAATGCTTTGCTATGCATGCATGCATGCATGACACCAATCTTATACTTGTACATGTTTCTATTGTAGTAAGCTAGCAGAATCTTGTTCTGTACTTTTTTCTTATAATTGTTTCTCCCCTTTGTCTTAGTATCATTTTATTGATCTAGTGATATGCGCTGTTTACCACTGTCCACCTGCTCCTGCTTCTTCATACCTTATAGTACTTATCTTTGACACTCGATTTGTGGATATACAGGAAGGTGGACTTGCCAAAACTATCCCCAGGTGCTCTGGTTGTGTGCGTGTGTGTGTGTGTGTGCGTGTGTTCACCACTTGTCTCCTACCGCTACGTTGTTTTCTCTCGCTTGAGTCCAGCTTGACTTGACACAGGCGCAGAGTTACGTTATTGTCAGCTCTGCAGTGGAAAGGCGGAGATGTTCACTAGTTGGTTTTATTTTGTTGCAATTTCTCTTTAGTATGTGTACCTGGCCTGACTCATCTTGTTTGAAGCTCACCTTACTTGTAGGTTGGCTTTGTGGGAACCATGGGTTCTACATGTATCTGGCTACAGGTATGAGTGTGCTGTCGTAGACTTTCCTTAGTCTGATTCTTGACTGCCCTCTGATGCTCAAGTGGTGTTTGGACTGTCTCACCCACACGTACACCCTGGCCGGCATGATGCTGCACTCCAAGTAACTCTGTAAAATGTCTACAAAGTCATTACTGCTCATGTGCAATGGCTGCTCCTGTCAGCTTTGTAAGCACCTGGCTGCCTCTTCATGTTGTGAATATTTTGTTGTTACCATGTTCTGCAGGCTATCTAGCCCTCCTCGCGTTGGCCATCGTACACACATCTTTCCATCTCCGCGCCTAGAGTTCATTGTGCGAAGTTTTCAGAATTCAGCAATGTGTACTAGGTATGTGTTTGTCGAGTTGTCTTCCACTGCTGCTGCTTTGTGTCTTTTCTTGGGCTGACATGCTGGGCTGTGACATCTGTGACGTTTTATCAGGCTGATTGTGTGCCGAACGGGTAGTTGGGTGAACTAGTGTCTATAGCGGGGACTGATTCATACTGTGTGTGTTTTGACACCGCATCTGGCACTTGCAGTGAGTTGTTTCACTGTTAATACTTGACCTGGTGTCAGTGTAGTTAGCACCAGTCTATCTCTTCCGGCCCGTGGGCACACTCAGTGTTCACCGGACGTGCCAGCCTAAGTTCTGGCGTTCAGATCGTCCAGCACTGCAGTGTGCGGCGATGTTTTGTGTGTGTGTGTGTGTGTGTGTGTGTGTGTGTGTGTGTGTGTGTGTGTGCTCATGTGTGCCCGTGTCTGTACTACACAGTGACTGTGTTCAGTGACCAAAGCCATGCGAACACCTTACCCAGACAGCCCTGGGGCTGGGGCTGTGCTCATGCCTGCAGGGGAGACGGAGACTTATAGGAGAACTGAGAGATCAGACTGGACTCTGTTGTTGGCAGGGTGAGTTGTATCACAACTTAATGTCACCATTCTATGATTATAATATGGCTGGAAGTATTTCTGTAAGTTCTCTGTCTATACATTCATGCTTGTCCTCAATTCAATCATGTTTGTCCTCAATTCAAGACGAGGGCTAGTAATGATACAGTGCCAAGCTGGGGGTGAGCTAGCCTGACTTGTTCAACGAATGTCGTCCGTTGCCCCCAGCTTTGTGTGCTGTGTGTGTGCTGTGCCCTGCCCGAGTGTCCTTATTGTGTTAACGGCTAGTGGGATATCCAGTGGTCGGTCTTCCATGCGCTGTTTCTGCTCTAAGATAAACATGGCTGCTTTCATTTGTTGAAAACCTTCTCTGCATGTACCTCTGGTAGGTGTGCTTGAGGAGAGTGGTGTGAGTAAGAGTGCCTACACTTGTGGGACACTGTGTGCAGGTGTGCATGTCTGGAGTCGATGTACGCATCACCTGAATGTCACGATTTAACCCGTGTTCATGATGGTTTGGCATTTAAAAAGCTTCTCTTTACTTTCTTCTCCACTGTACTGTGTCCACACCTGTCGGGAGTCGGTGGATGCAGATGTATCCGATCGTGTCAGCGGTGAACCCTTGGGTGTTCTCCTTGATACTGGTATGACAGGAATTATCTGTGAATTTGAATGACCATATCATACCATCTGCCCGAGGCTGTGTTCCACTTTGGTGACCTTGAAATCATACTGCTCTTTTCTATCTACTGCTGCTAGCCGCTATTGATGCTCCTGCACCTGCAGGGCTATTTGCTGGAGCGTAGAGACCGTTGTCGGAGACGTTGCTTTCGAAACCTGTGTACATGCTGTGTTGAGTGAATGATTATACGCTGCGCTGGATGTGTTCTTGCGCATACACACTGTGTGTATTATATGTGTGTTTGTGTGCTTGTGTAATATCACAATTTTGCAATTTTGGATGCGAGTGAAATGTTGCTAGTATGAAGGGAAGGGCCAAGGGCCGACAGTTGGGCGTATGCTGCCGAGTCTCCACGACATCCGTCTCCTCTGTCTTGCGGCCACCGCTGCAAGGTCTAGCATTATATACACGTGATGCCATGTGGCCTCCTGCCAGTGTTGGCTGACTGGCCGTCATAGGGGCCAGCCAACATGGCGACATATGTACATGTATGCCATTTGCCCATTTCACTCTCCATCTATTTTGTCAGCCACTGTTGCTATAATGACTGACTGCTGACTCATTGGATTTCAGCATGTGTTCTGTGTGTGTGTATGTGTGTGTATTGCTATGTAATATCACCGACAGTGGAAGGGTTTTGCAGGAGCTTTGCCGCCGTTAGCCTCCATAGCAATGCAGTGGCGCTCCTGTCACATCCTGGCAGCGGACAGCTTGAAGCACATTGCTGATGCAGTGCGCACATACGCCGGTAGGTAATGTTGTTGTCTGTGAATGAGGCTGTAGTGCGGGCACTGGTGTGCATACTACCCGGTAACATGTGCTGATGTGATCTTGCACACTATTATCCATTGTATCATGCATAGCCACTGTACATTAGTTAGTAGGCTTAACGGGGGAGTCATGGCAGGATGGTAAAGCACGGGGCAGTCCTTGCTCTCAGCTGGGACCCCACAGGCTGTCCCGTATGCATTCCAACCACAGCTGCGCCTTCAACGACATGGAGCTGCTCTCGGGAATAGAGAAGTGCATGCTGCTGCCGAAGGGTCTTCTTCTCCTGCAGTTCTATCATGCCTGATGTAGTGCCTGATCTAGTGCCAGTACTAGTGCCAGCAGTGCTGGCGTATGTATTCTACAGTAACGTGTGGATCTTCAGTAACATTTCCGTCATTGACGCGTTCCGTGTCAAGAATGTTAGGCGTAGCATGGGGCACGTGGCAGGCAGGCCTCAGCGCACAAGTCGTATGCTATATTCTGTAGGTGCACTGGTACAGCGTGCTGATGTAGCGCACGATAATCCCGGTGGACGTGTCAAACCCTGTCGTCCTGTGGCTTGTCAGCCTGTCAATTGCCTGTGTGCTGTTGGCGTCAAGGTCTGTCCTGTCATGATTTCTTGCGCCGTGCAGTGCATACGTGCGTGGTGGACGCATCTTGTCGCATTACACTCTTCGACGGCTGAATGGTGTTACGCTGTCCTCAACCGCTAAGTATAACCATCGCTCAGCTCTGCAGTACTGGACTAGTGATGTCTTTATGTTGAGCTCTCTTAGTTTTTTTTTAGT
The DNA here is from genome assembly GCF_964019385.1 of Sycon ciliatum. Lineage (NCBI taxonomy): Eukaryota > Metazoa > Porifera > Calcarea > Leucosolenida > Sycettidae > Sycon > Sycon ciliatum. The sequence continues at coordinate 67,425,828 of NC_088643.1, forward strand.
TGCTTTCTATCGCTCATCACACTGCTATGGTGGATCTTATCTAGGCGATATGCGATGTGCAGAGTCCTGGCGTGAAAGGAAGGAGGCCCTACTTCAACGCTGCACCTGTGTCGAAAATGAATGCCACAGTACGAGTAAACCAATGCCTTGCCGACCTGGATGGTAGGTGCAATGATTAACGCTGTGTTGCCTACAATTGCTGAAGACTAGCCGCTGCCTGATGCCTTTTTTGTGAGCTTAGAACTGGCACGTTAGTTGTGCAATGTTGTGTATTTCCCCGTGCCATTGAGTCGTGAGTGTGTTCTGTCATGAGTAATCTAGTAGGTCCTGTTCTGGAGGCACACAGGCAAGTGTTCTTTGGCTTTTGATCAGGGGAGGTTGTTGTCCGTACGCAATGTGCCCAATCTGACTGTGTTCCAGAGTGTGTTCCAACTGTTCATGCGCCCATGTCTAGTGTTGGCCACTGCTGCTTGCTTGTAACTTATCTTATCCATGTGTATGTTGGGGCTGTGATAGCTGCAGGCTCCTTGTGGCAATTGGCATGTGTTCTGTTGGCATTGCTTGCTTGTCGACGGAGCAGGCATGTACAATGTGTTTGTCTGCGTTTTTGTGCACTGTCTTGGCTTGGCACAGAAGGCGTTTCCCATGTTGCCCCTTGTCAGGAACTTGGTTGTGAGGTTCGCATCTTCACTCTCACCAACACTAGGCACTGCGTTCGCCACCAATATAGGGGCGCAATCAGGCATGTCTGTGGCCTGCCACAAGGAAAACTCTCTAAGCCAGTTGCCAGTTGTAATTCTGAACACAATCGTGTGTACTTGCACTGGGTAGTAATACGCATGCACTTACACATCACCGGTTGCCGGATGCACAACATCAAATCCTCCTCTGATAATACTGTGCTAGTCGACACCGGTAGAATTTGTTTTCATTGTAGTGTAGTCCATCTAAACTTGCACTGGCGGGAAAATTACCGGCGTATTACGACTGAGTAGAGTAGTACTCAGGAATGGTGTGGCTTCTGTCAGCAGACGATAATCATCATTGTTAGCCTGTCGGATTTTATCAGGTTTGTCCGCACGTCAACGGTCATGACAGGAGGCGCGGTCTCGCACATGCCAGCTAATGTTAGTGCATAGCTTACTTGTGTGGCTTGGGGCTACCACCTGTCCCAGTGTGCTTGTAACAGGTCCAATAGTGTGTGTCTGTGTGTGTGTGTGTATGTGTGTGTGTGTCTGTGTGTGTGTGTGTGTGTGTCTGTGTGTCTGTGTGTAAAGAGTGTTCGTCTGTGTCTGCGGCCGCGACTTTCGCCGTCCGAACGATTTATCCCGACACAAGAACTACTGCCTCGCCTAAGGCTAATACTAATAGCTATCATCGCCTTTGGCGATGGGCTTTCCAAAGATCCAAAGGTGTGTGTGTGTGAGAGAGTGTGGTGTGGTGTGACAGGATCACTGTCAATGTGAGGGTTTACATAACAGACTTTGTCAATGTTCTAGTGGTCCGCCCAAAAGCCAGTTTGTCTAAGTACCTATGCAGTGTCTGTGTGGCCGTGCTGTTGCCAGGGAAACAAGCCGTGCTGTAGCCAGGGAAACAAGCCTAACACAACAGGGTACTGTAAACCGCCCAATGTTTGCGTCACTAAATTTTTGCCATCTCTCAGAACCAACAGGTACTAGGTTTACGATGAAAAATGTTCGCGGAGCACTATGGCCGCACGCGTATACCCACTGTTGAAGTTTGATTTGGCGATGGTTAATATTTGCGTTGTGCTTTTCTCGCAAAATTAGTAAACATTAGGCAGTTTACAGTATGCTGCTTGCATGGGTTGCTTTGCTGGTGGGTTGTCTCTGTTGTTGTTGTTGTTGTTGTTGTTGTTGTTGTTTGAATTCTTTATTCTCACAATGGTTGCTGCTGCTGCTATGGTTGTTGTTGTTGTTGTTGTTTGAATTCTTTTTTCTCACAATGGTTGCTGCTGCTGCTGTGGTTGTTGTTGTTGTGGTTGTTGTTGTTGTTGTTGTTGTTGTTGTTGTTGTTGTTGTTGTTGTCCTCAGTAGGCCGTAGTGTCATGCTTTGTAAATCTTCTAGGTACACGCGTGTTGATTCCAGTGGTACACAGACAGGATGATGATATCAATATTAATCTTGACCTTCACATCCTGAGTCATGTGCTGGGTGGATGAGTACTAAACTAACTTAGTAAAGTGTGGGACTAACTTGCTGTGCACCCACCCACGCCCAGCTGACAAGTGACATGGTGCAGACCACGTGCACTTACTTCAAAAAGAAGTACTTTTGTCAGTACAATATAGATTACACTCTGCCATCTGCTGGCTGTACCCATCTGTAGTGATGTGTGCTGCACTACGCTGGGCGTCTGAGCAGTGTGTACTGGTGTCACTGGTGGGCGTGTGTGTCTGTGTGTGTGCGTGCACGCGTGTATGTGCGCGCGCGTGTGTGTGCATGTGTGCGGGTTGGTGCTATGTGACTCAATTTACCCATGCTCGTACAGAGGCGTATTGGTTTATCTATGGGCTGACTGGCGGATGTGCTTTGCTGCTGCTCATCTGCGCTCTCCTGATTGCACTATGCAGCCATTACAAAAAACGTGCCAAGTAAGTTTAATACCCGTATACTTTTTATAGTGAACACCATCAGTTATCGTTAGGTCACGATATGTTCTAATGCCATTCTTGACGGCAAGATTTTTTTGGACACATGTATGTCTAATGCATATACACCAGGGAGTCGTAGCTTGCAGGGAGTCGTAGCTTGCAGGGAGTCGTAGCTTGCAGGGAGTCGTAGCTTGCAGGGAGACGACACGGGCGACTGTAACACTAAATCCTGCGGGGGGTTTCTGCCCCGTGCTGCCCGTTACAGTCGCCCTTGGGGCATGGCAGATTTATATCGCTTGTCTGGGCCGCGCTTGGTGTCGGCAAGTCAAGGCCGCGATTGTGATCGTGAGTTACACACACCACCAGTCACGTAGAACTTCCAAATCCGGGGTCAAGTTGCACATGGTTTCGGCTCTGATCTCGTGTCGTCTCCCTAGCTACTACTGCCACTCGCTGCTGATGTCCATGTGCAGAATTCGGATCAGGAGTCTGGAGTGCATGTGCAGAATTCGGATCAGGAGTCTGGAAGTGCATGTGCAGAATTCGGATCAGGAGTCTGGAGTGCATGTGCAGTGCACCAGTATGTTCTACCAGAAACTTGTGACGTGACTCTTCTCTCCATGGAGTACATGTCATGCATAAAATAAAATTGCATATTCGGGTTGTGTATTACACATACCGTAAAATCCCGCCAGAGCGCCCCTACCTCCTCGACGCTTCGGGGGGGGGGGGGGGGGGATGGGCGAGTCCTACTTGCCGCATTCAGTACGAGTCGTACTGTACATGAAAAAGTACTCACCCTACCGTAGTACGAAAACTGTTCGTGCATCTCGTACACCGACCAAAGGTCAAGAGCCAGGAGTCGTACAGACCTGTCAAAACTCAGGGTTTGTGCGATCCCTGGTCAAGAGGGTGGGCACTGTTGCGTACATTTCCAATGGGATCGAGCACGCGTCTGCGGTACAGTACGGCATCACAGACTGTGACAGAGTCATACGAGGATACAATCAATCACGTCCCTGACAAGAAGTCAGGGAGGGGCGGGATTTTACGGTACATGTATTTAGTATTGCTTTTATAACCATCTTTGTCACACGCAGCCATGCAGAGAAGAAAGTCAAGGAGAAGGAAGTCAAAGAAAAGGAAAGTCAGCCTGGCACCACAGTCTCAGGGGTGGTTCGGCATCGCTCGTAAGTCACAGCACGTCTGTTCTCATAACAATAAATGTGTATGTGTGTGTGTGTGTGTGTGTGTGTGTATGTATGTGTGTGTGTGTGTGCTTCAACCAAAGAAGACTGTAAACAGTCATTTGCCTTTGCGTCCATGCATCGGGTTATGTAACGTTATGGTTGTGTAGGTTGGTGCGTGTGTGTGGTTGTGTCCGTGTCTATGTCTATGTGTGCCTATGTGTGGGTGGGTGCATGTGTATGCATCATTAATTTTGATCTGTGCATGTGTGTGTGTGTGTGTGTGTGTGTGTGTGTGTGTGTGTGTGTGTGTGTGTGTGTGTGTGTGTGTTATCAGGTTTCCTACAGGATTGTCGGGGGTCTCATTAGGTGACATGGATGTCAACCCGAATTACACTCAGTAAGCTGTCGCATTGTATGTACATGACTGTACTGGACATTCAATTATCGGAACTCACAATTGCTGGTCATCCACACAATGTTTTCTACCTGCACCTTGTTTGATGGGATGGCGTTCATTTCCCGGGATGATCACTGCGGTAGCATACATCCGCTCTCGTGTTTGACTGTCTTCACCAGCAAGTACCAGCACCATGCCTCGGGCATAGATACTGACTGTCTTCACCAGCAAGTACCAGCACCTCGGCGCCTCGGGCATAGATACACGTACAGGTGTGGCCGAAGAAATCCGACCCGCGAGTCAAAAGCAGCGCCGCATTTCCATTTCAATTACACAGTGCACGTTCCGAAAAACCAATCTGAGGGCCACATGCGCCTTAGCACTGTTTTTTTGCACGTGGGTCGGAAATAATTTGGCCACACAACTGTTGCATGATAAATCCCGGGCTTCTTTTCAGTTGCCGGGTGCTTGCTTCGGCATGAAACTCCGAGTGACGACTTAATTCCCTTTGGACCTTCTCTCTCTCTCTCTCTCTCTCTCTCTCTCTCTCTCTCTCTCTCTCTCTCTCTCTCTCTCTCTCTCTCTCTCTCTCTCTCTCTCTCTATCCATCTCTATCTATCTATCTCTCTCTCTCTCTCTCTCTCTCTCTCTCTCTCTCTCTCTATCCATCTCTCTCTCTGTCTATCTATCTATCTCTCTCTCTCTCTCTCTCTCTCTCTCTCTCTCTCTCTCTCTCTCTCTCTCTCTCTCTCTCTCTCTCTCTCTCTCTCTCTCTCTCTCTCTCTCTTATTGTGTGGTGGTACACATGTACATGCATCTTCTTTCCGCTACATGCACTTTCATTATAGTAGTCCGGTTATTTTTTTAATGATGTGCTGTGACCGCGTGTGCGTGAAACTATGCCACAGCTGAAACGCTTCAATCCCTCTTGTATGCGTATACATTGTCATATGTATGCAGTACTATAGGCACGTAAAATAATGGGAAAATTCACACAGTGAGGTTTGTTGATAGTGACACAATGATGATTACAGCTGGCTTTGTGTGGCCCATGCACATTCTGTGAGACTGATGATGATTGATCAGAGTTTATTGCAGGGAGCCTCTCCTGCTGACCCTTTGTGTAGAGCCAGTCCATGCATAATAGCTTCTGATGCCTATGGTTTGTGCACTCGGCATCTACCACATACAGGTCATCGCCTATGGTTAAGCCGATCATAGAGGAACCTGCACCATCTGCAAACTATGACACACTCTGCCGAGAACAATGTTCAGATGTTGTGAGTGCAGACAACCCTCCACGTCCGTATGACCAAGTGCAACAACAACGGCAGCAGCAGGGGCAGCAACACCTATATGAACCAGTGCAACAGCAACAACAGCACGGCCACACGCCGACCATGGACAAACGCCCCACGCACGTACACAGTGACAGCGGCGTAGGGACCTCGGGCTATGCCAGTGCCACGGAAATGTCCGGCACCTCACTGCCACTCCCTCGTAGAATATTACCCAAGGAGACTGATGGCAGTAGTAGTTTGGGCGGCGGGACTGAGGCCAGTGAGACTGATATTGATGGCGGTTACGCGCCAATGAACAAGAAAACAATCCTTTGGGACAACATCATCTATAATGAAAGACCGTGGGACAATCAGCATGCTGCAGTGCAGCCATCATTCAACTGGTCACCAGCATCCACAATGCCTCTCTCCACTGATTCAAGATCAAGGTACTGTATTATTATGTCTGTACTGGAATGGATTTAGACTTTCTGTACAATTAGGCTTGGTTTTTTTAGACCGGGGCATGTTGTTCAGATCATTGAGTCACAGTGTGTGTTGACTCGTTTCCTAGATGAGACAAGCCACTGTATGTTGTTATGCAGCGAGGTAGGTATTGCCGCTGCTGCAAGAATGCTCAGTGCACAATGCTCAATGCAATGCATTATCACCTCGCATGCTCACAAATAGGTAACTGTTGTGTTTCCTGCTTTTGTTTTGGTCAGGACATATGAATATTCATCCCTCTCTGAAGCGTCGACCATGCCCAGGGATCAGAAGCCACTGCAGCATGGTCCTTCGCACCTAGCCAAAGGAAAGAGCCTACCATTCGCTCACCGCCAGCAGACACCTGGCTCTGGGAGCCCTCAGGTCGGCCGTGCGTCAACCCTGCCATCATCGTCGCGACATGCAGCCAGTCACATGATGCGATCAAACAGCAGCCGTTGCCCGGAGTATGGCAATGATCAGTCGCCACCCGAGTACACAGAAATGACTGTCAATCAAAGCATACCCTGTGATACTTCTTCACGACCGCCAGCACCATCGCCGGTAGACTCTCCAACACACAAGCCCGACGAGCCAGTTGCTTACCAAAACGTTGTCACAAAGCAAGTCAGTGGAAATAGCCTGCTGTCGCGCTTGCAGCACCGCCAGCTATCACATCCTGTGAGAACAGCTGCTTCCAGAGCCGCCGCCCGGCCCAGTTCAGCAGGAACTCGCCTTGCGGGCAATGTGCAATACGATGATGTTGAACTTGAACTACATCACAGTGTGTCACTGGACGATGTGGGGGAATATGTGCCGTGAGTAATTTACTATAGGCGGGCATGCCTATATTGTACATGTGTGTCCTTTTACTCATCATTGCCACAATGTGCCTGGAAATGTGGCACCTTGACATGTTATAATGTGCAAGACTTTTATTGGCTGGTAGTGGTTGTAACGTGTAAACACAGTTACTATAATATACTTGTGGTGCTACAGACTTGTGACTTGGGTTCCAGGGTACTACTACTACAGACCTGTGACTTGGGTACTATTGAGAGCCCATGCCGGGGTTGGGTACTATTGCCCATGTCGGGGTTGGGTACTATTGCCCATGTTGGGGTTGTGTACTCTAGCCCATGTCGGGGTTGGGTACTCTAGCCCATGTCGGGGTTGTGTACTCTAGCCCATGCCGGGGTTGGGTACTATTGCCCATGTCGGGGTTGTGTACTCTAGCCCATGTCGGGGTTGGGTACTATTGCCCATGTCGGGGTTGGGTACTATTGCCCATGTCGGGGTTGTGTACTCTAGCCCATGTCGGGGTCGGGTACTCTAGCCCATGTCGGGGTTGTGTACTCTAGCCCATGCCGGGGTTGGGTACTATTGCCCATGTCGGGGTTGTGTACTCTAGCCCATGTCGGGGTTGGGTACTATTGCCCATGTCGGGGTTGGGTACTCTAGCCCATGCCGGGGTTGAGTTGGGTACTATTGCTAGCACCAAGTCACATGTCAAGGTCGAAACAGTTAGCTATCCGGAGATCGAGTAACCCCGGGGTTATGTGTTCTTGGTAGGGCAGACCTGTGACTTGCGTGCCTTCAGACCCCGTGATCTGGGTGCTACCGACCTGTACCTGTCTGGTTGAAACACCACGAGACTGAAAGTGAGCAGCAGCAGCAGCACACACCTGTATGCATACCTTCAACCATGTATAGCCGTGCACAGCCATGTGATGTCACAGCCTGTACCTGTAACTGTTATGTGCACATGTTACATGTACCTGTTACCTGGTTACTATCACTGTATTACCTAGTCAATGATGCCATTAGGTCAGGTCCTGTGAGTTGTTCTGTTTGTAAATGCTTTTCTGTCTTTACTGTTCACTACAGCAAATCACCTGCCCCCGGACTATCCAACGGGCGCACTCCAGTACCGCATGGGATGAGAAAGAAGTACTCCGGCCTGTACGGCGTCTCTCCGGTGGCTAGTAACTTTCGTCTGACCAACACCAGCACCGTCGGTGAGGACGGCCCGCAGTACGAGATCTTTCCTGCACGCAGCATGCCAGACTTGACGTCATGAACTTCTGGACAGGACAAGGCTGCCGTCAGCAGCTGCTTCACTCTGTGGCCGGAGGGCCACACAGGGCCTAGGGGATGCCACCATGGACGCTAGTGTTAATAACATCTGATGTAGGTATGTGCAGGTATGTGCCAGTATATCAGTATCTACATGTGTTGCTGCTCTTGACTTTACTAACCGCATGAAAATGGTAGAGCTTGATGGGTGCTGGCATCCCTTACCCCTCACCCTCTGTTGTTGGGTGCAGGCATCCTCATCCTCCCTTTAGACTTCTGCAAAAAAATGGAGTGGTCCTCTTGTCCCCCGAACATGCTCGTGCTAATGCTCACTGTTGCTAACCCAAGAGAAATCATCCTGCGATGATTATCATGGGTCAGAGTGATTGTCGCTGACCAGAACCACTCATTGCTTGATAACAGTTACTGTATGCTGTGTTGTCGGTTATTGTTGTTAACTCCTGTATATCGATGATCGCTTGCCGAGAATCGTACACGCCGCAAGCGCTTTACCACTAGTCGAGCATGATAGTTTCTGGCTTACAAATGTAGAGTCCGTGTTTTGGACAGCGGATGCACATCATAGTTACCTCATTGTACATACAATTACATGTATTTATGGAGTGGCTGGACCATCTCTCTCTCTCTATATATATATATTCCTTCTCTCCTTTCTCTCTCTCTCTCTCTCTCTCTCCTAGAACCTAGAACCTACAAGCTATTGTATGGTAGTTTAAAGCATCAGGGCCAACACATGATTCACTATTTTGAAGTCGCACGCACCACTTCTGGTTTAGTTACAGGTTCTTTGGATTCCTCAAATTGAGCACTGAGTGGGTAGTGTGCACATGTGGTTTTCGCTGTCTTACAAATTAATTAATTTGGGAAATTTGGAAAGTGTACTGAAAGTGTGCGCATGCACTTCAGAGTTACAGTGGGAATGGAGTGAGTGCATTGGCATGCTAGCACAATGTGTGCATGGGTTGCTTGCTATAACCATAGTCATGAACTACTGCATATGCTGTTTGTCGTATGCAGTTACCATGGTAACTACTGTATGTGGTGTTCGTGGCAATGTCATTGTGCAGTAGCTGAGAAATTGAGAAATAGTCCTCGTTGATTTCACTCCAATTTTGACGCTTCAAAAACTGATAAAAAAATTAATCCGTGTTCAGTACATGTCGGCACAGCAGTCAGTGTGTCCAATCACTCTGAGCTGGAGGTTTATCCAAGTCAAAACAGCGGTCCACAGATTGAGGGGATTTCCAGCTACAGTGGAGATTGGATATAACGGCATTCCTTCGGGAGAGAACAAAATGTCACTATATTCAATCTGTCACTAGACGCGATCTTCACAAAGGACTTACTAAACGACTGGGGCAACAGAATTGTGTCGCTAAACTCAATCTGTCGTTACATGCAAGGTCGTTATATCCGATCTCCACTGTACTGTATTCAAGTTCAACAAGTATATGTACAAACCATACACCTATCTCGGCTCTGCGGTGGTGTCAGCGTAGATTAACTGTAATGGATATACCGAGTACCGAATTTCGGACTAGCTTTGAATCGTTTCAACATGCCACGGACGCAGACACATCTATACGCATACGTAACACACCTAAACATGCACACACACACACACACACACACACACATACACACACACATACACACACACACACACACACACATACTCTTCTGCGCGCCAGCAGTCGTGATTCGTCTCCAGAGTTGAATAATCTTGTTCTTGTGTGTTCTCAAAGTAGTCCTGATAGAATATGTGCCGGTGGGGCTGTGTATCTAGAATAGAGCGGGCGGACGGCAATATCAACCTGATTTAGGCAACTGCTACTGCTGCTACTCAGGGAGAACATACGGTACTCTTGCTACTACTATCAGAGTAATAGTGTTCACCAAACAAAGAAACAGCTATACCGCTCTTCAGCTGTGGAAGGCAAAAAAAGGAAAATGCGCAAAACTATCTTGTTCGAGGTATATAATGGGGTAAAGGAATTGTGTGCATCAAAGGACTGCCGTCATCATCGCTCAAGGCACTTGTCAAGAGAAGACTCTCTAGCCAACTTGGCTGAATGGATTAAATAGGGAAGCATTCTGGAACACAAAGCAATCAATTGTCTCCGACGAAAATGGGACGAAAATATTATCTGGGATCTGAAATGCCGGTATCCTACTCGCGGCATATGCAGCTGGTATTTGACTGAGTTTGTCCTATGAAAGAACATGTGTATACTGATGATGGCCTGTGTACCGATACCTGCCTAGCAATAACATGTCTTTGTCTTGTACAATGCCGCAGTCACCATATCACCAAAGGACCATGCATATCACCATAGGACAAAGCAATGTCCGTATCAGCTGACCGCTTCATGTACTTCGAAGTACAGCAGATGCTGCTCCTGGTGCTGTTGGCCTGCTCCTTGTGCTGCTTGCTAAACAAAGACATGGTGGTGGTGTCCACTGCTGCCGTTGTGCAGCATCTGTATTGGTGACCTGCCAGGATGATGGTCGCTGGCATAGTGCAGGGTCTGTACTGGCGACTCCATGGCCCCTGTACTCGTCGTGCTGTCCGTGTGCGTCTGGGACGTCGGCGGACTGGCCACTGGCGGCTTGCGAGCGTGCACGCGTCTGCGGCGCGTCATGGTGATGTAGCAGAGGAGCATGGTGACGCAGGCAATGACAATAACGGCCCCAGAGCAGGCAATGATTATGATGAGGACCTCGTCCGTCAGTCCCAGGAGCATACCGCCCCCGCTGGGCTCCTTTTTCGTCACCTTTACAGTCCGTGGTGGCTCGGTGGTGAGCTCTGGGGCAAGGCTTGGCACTGAATGAAGTAGAGAGTACATCAACACATACAAGAACATCAGTCAGATCATTGGTTGCCTGTTTGTGTGCAAGAAAAAGAAGCCAGGGTCAGATCACCAAATCACTCATCTCAATGAAATGTGCTTTGAAGAACATGTGAAACTGAGCTGATTTCAACAATCACCCATGCTGGGGACTAGCTACTTGCAGCATTTGGACACAGGCGGTCTCTGAAACTAGCGTGACCCTTGCACATGCCGCATTCCACACACATGGTGACCAAGTACGGCGGGGTCTTACATCCATTACTTCAGCGTGTCATCAAGTCCAGGTAGAATACCCGCACAGATATCCTGTGTGGTTTGCACCTGTGGTCCTATGCGCACTCTCTCCAGCTGGGGTTGTATCTATGCTTGGATACTGGATAGTGCAGCTACAGTTTCTGATAAACGGAAAGAAATCGACCAAACTTCATTCCAACTCCACACTTAGGGAGATTATGATTTAAATCAAGATCGCGTACATGTACACGCACCGCATTCGACTTACCAGTTGGCTGGCGGGGCTCCTCGTGATCGATGACAGTCAGCTTGACGGTGCGGTTGGCGACCCCGTATCGATTCGTCGCCTGACACCGGTAGGAGCCCTCGTGCGTAAGCTTGGCACTGCTGATGATCACGGTACCATGCGTGTTGTTGATCTGGATGTCCTGGCCGACGACGACGTGGTCTGGCACAGTCCACTCGATGATCGGCCGAGGCAGCCCATCGGCTATGCACTGCAGTTTGACGGGAGCGCCCTCTGTGATCACCTGGTTGTTGATGGCACGCAGGACAGGCTTTCCTTCTCCTAGTCAGGACGTAACAAGCAACGCAAAGCAAGAACAAGAAGTAAGAACAGTTGCGGGAACAACATGCAACAATTACCCGTACCTGAAAACCTGAAAGCGACACTACATATGCTTGCCAAGCAAGCCCCCAATCACTGCATACAGTGTAGCGTGCGTCTGCCAAATGAAGAAAGTAATGTATGGGCGAGACCGGCAGAGGCAGTTTTTGATTGGTCCGGACATTCCATAGCCGTTCATGCTTTGTGTATGATGTGACGAGTACACGTGACCTTCTCAGCAGTAAACTTGGCCAAAAGGTTGGTCCGGCCATGGCCAGACCTAATGGAGGAAGCAAGTCCATATCGTGATTTGGCATTGGATGCGGCATGGGGAACCCCTAGGGGTCACATTTCACTTGCCATCACAACAAAAACTATGGTGTAGTGTGGTAGCGTGAGAATGTTGCATGTGTATGCAGGGCACACGCGTGAGAATGTTGCATGTGTATGCAGGGCACACGCGCTACACCATAGAAGTGGATTCTAACTCCCCAGTGACTAGTGGCTGCTATCCAAGACCGGACACTGTCCTAAAGCAGCCCAGCCGCCATACACGGCTTCAGGTGCACACGTGTTTGAAGTTCAATGCCAGAGGCCACACAGTGCAATCATGTACACAGAGGCCACACAGTGCAATCATGTACACAGATACTGGAACACAAATCCTGCACAATGTCTGCACAATGTCTGCACAATGTCTGCACAATGTCTGCACAATGTCTGCACAATGTCTGCACAATGTCTGCTTGGTAGATAACAAGAGCATTTGTATTATACGCAACTGGTAGCGTGGGTTTGCTTGTCCTACCTGTAACTTTGACATAGGATGTCGTGGTAGCAACATGTCCTTTCGAACTCTGAACTTGACATCGGTACACACCAGAATGCTTGATTTCCGCCACTTCCACCGCAAATTCCAATCCTAGTTCGTCGTAGTTGCTTTTCGAATTCTGATCAGGCGCGAATGACGTGCTCAGTGGCATGCCATTGTGGTGCATCAGCATCTGTGGCAGTGGACCAGCATTGGCAATGCATATCAACTTGAACGGGCTGCCTAGCTGGACGGTGATATTTTGCAGCGGTGTTACGAAGCGTGGGTCATCAGCGAACGGATCTGGGGAGAGCAATTGGAACAACAAAACCGCAGACACACAGACCCCTTAGACCATTGCGGGCAAGACAACACATCACAGCGGGCAGCATTGGCACTGTGATGGACATTGCAAATAACGCTAGTTGTGCACAGGCCTAGCATAACCAGTCCGGTTGGTCAGGCCATGCCGGCCCAACCAACTTGTGGGCCACCAACGCCTGTGTATGCCGCTGAGGAGGTCATGTGTGCCTGCTATAATACACAAAGTATGCGAGGCTATTGAATGGCCCGGACCGATCAAACACTGATCCTACCGGTCCTGGTGCACGTAGTCATCTACCTCTACTGAGGCAGACAGCTTAACACTTTTATACATACACAGGCATACAAATGAGCAAACAAAAGGGCACACATACGACTGACACACGCAAACACACACACACACACACACACACCACGCATGCACGCACGCACCCACATACTTCGAAGTACAATGGCACCTTGATTACCGATTGATCTGCACTGTACTACAATGTAACGGTTTCGGAGAGAAAAGAGCAGTAGGTATGCAGCGTATTTCCTATTGTAACGCATATGTGACTATATACATGTAGAGTCTACAGTACTGCACATCTACTAATACTACAATCACTGAGTGCCATTGGCAAAGCTGACAGAGTAGTGGCTATCCCGCACAGCCTAGCCGCCACAGGGCAGTGTAACATCATGTTGCCCAGCACAGCTGAACAGTGTATTAGTGTATACACTGTGTAATAGAGAACAGGCTGAGGAAGTCTGCCCAAAGGCATGCGTGAGCATTTCCGTATGGCAGGGCATGATCACCTCAGGTTCACAGACACCAAACTACGTAACAGTGTCTGACTACCCAACTGTGACTGTCACTCCTGATTGAAAACATTGATAACCCCTAGCGGGACTTCACAGTTCCAAGAGGAGAGTTGCCTGGAGTTTTGGCAAGTCATCCTCCTGTCTGACAACAAGCTACTTGAGACAAGAAGGCAGCCACTTGCTACATCTGATGGCAGTGATGATACTGTGGCAGTCAGCCTGGCAGATACCGTGACATGGACACTGATAGCGGCAGTCAATGCTTGCTCATAATACACACTAGAAGACTTATCGGTTATCCCTTCCTCAGTGCCATCCACACCAGATTAACACAGCACACAGCTGTAGACCAGACTAAAACAAAGACTGAACTCAGAGCGAGTGTATTTCCCTGGACATGTAACATGCTCACAGGATCTCAGACCCCCTACTCAGGCCTTAGGTCTCCAACACATACATGGGATTGAAGAGCAGCAGGTCCAAGGGCTGCACACCTGCGCACTTCAGTCCTGCCCAAAACTTGCAAAAGGTAGCAGCAGTACCCTCAGCAGCATTCCTCCAGTGTCTGCATGCCCTCTTGTGACCCGGGCACTTGACATCTCAAGTTCTCAATGCAACATTTGACACCCATTTCCCAGCGGCCGGCCATGTCCACCAGGTGTGCTAGCATACCATAGGCTGGCTGCATTCAGGCCCAGGTAAGGAACCCCATGCCAAAACAGACACAAGAGTGACAAGACCCCGGCAGTACACCACTGAATATTACACAACAAAGGAGCTGAGCTGCAACTACCACACACATTCAGAGTATACTGAGTCACTGCGACGAGTACTGACAGAACAGAAGGTACAGGACGGGAAACCTGAAACACACAGACTAAAAAAACACCAAATTACTACTTGGCAGCTGCACACCTGCCTCTTCCTCCTGCTGTTGCTGCTGTTCCTGCATTAGTTACTAGACATCCTGCCTCAGTGTGCAGAAGTTGATATTGATGACAATACAGAGTGCTTGTATGATGAATGCAGATTGTACACACAGCAGCAGCAACTCCCACAGGGACTGCGGCCTGTAGAGTAAGACCAGGTTGGCTGGCAGGCAAGGACAGAATGCCACGCCGCAGTTATGGATAGAAGTCAGAGGATTGTCCGTAGGCAGCTTCCCAATCACTGCTCTCCCCCGACAATCTCGCTACCGCCGTTCACGACGGGGAGGGCCGGGGGTGATGAAAAGACTCCACTGAGCCGCCACACTTCCTCTCAGCCACATGATGAACATCTGTGGAACAGCAGAGAGCTCATGGGCACTAGGCAAGCAAGTCCAGTCCCTTAGGTCTGCTTAAGACGCAGATACTACAATGCTCAGTGCCCCACATTCCGCTAGCTCACCAGTGCAGAGGTATCGTTGATGATGCCAAGCATCCCCGACAGGCAGTACCTCTGTATCCGATACCTCAATGGCGAATAGCTAATGCTAATACCGGCTCTTGTAGTAGAACCATCAGATATGGGCACTGAGTGGGACGCCGAGTGAGGCACCAAGTCGGGATTCACACCTTTTAGCGGATGACAATTTAGTTGTAGAACCTTTGTATCTTGGACCCACTCGGGGTTCTCTTGGCCAACAAGACAGGCCAAATAATTGCTTCGCTGCCCCTATCACGGTACACTTCCCAGACATCACTAGCAGCACTATTCATCTTGGACAGCTGACTCCATACCATAGGCACACACACACACACACACACACACACACACACACACACACACACACACACACACACACACACACACACACACACACACACACACACACACACACACACACACACACACACACACACACACACACACACACACACTCTCTCTCTCTCTCTCTCTCTCTCTCTCCCTCTCTCCATTCTCTACCGATCTCAAAGGCCCAGTTTTATCAGCACTTAATTAAGGTTGCCAAGGGAACAGAGGGATCCTATACCTTGGTGCATTGGGATCCTGCAAATGGTTTGAGAAACAGTAAGGCAGAATCACAGTGCCAACCAATTTTGGACACAGTGCATGCACTGATCAACTACGCCTGCAAAGAGGTAGCAGCTGCTAGACATTGCTAAATGTTTTCTTTCTCTGGTGGAGGAAAAGGTGTAGTCAGTTCTGCTCAGGAACAAGTGGCTACACACCCGGTAGTAGTACCCCACCTGGCACTGTCTGCAGGCCATGCTAACGTGATCGTACATAATCATCACCATCATGTACCGGGCCTGGCACAGACTACAGCAGTGATGTGCTCCTAACTCATCCATCATCCCGCTCTCCTGGCCCCAGTGATGCACAGCACACTGACCGTAGTAGGGCAGCAGGCAGTACACAATGCTGCAGGTGATGCGGCGACGGCCATGCCGCACCTGCAAGAAACTATATCAGTCGTTTGTCCGGTGAACAAGCCCCAATCACCTTTTTCAGAGATCAAAATTCAGTTCTGGGCAACTAGCAATATCCTGTGGATGTCGTTCATGCGTGACTGGGCCTCTTCTGCAATAGGAAATGCTGTAATAGGATCTACCTAGGCACACAGTATGCATGCTTCCTACAGTGATTTCAACCTAGTCACATTGCAAGCCAAAATATGGCCGGCAGTGCTGACTTGAACGGCTTCCTGATGCTAAGACGCGCAGTCGGCATATCCGATTCGACGCTCCAGTCCAAGAGTTGTTGATCTCTGAACAGCCTGATCTGGAAATGTTTACCCCCAAAAGCTCGTCACACCGAATGCTGCCAATGTTGACTGCCATGGCTTGCCATAGCCAGGTGCTGTATGGACATGTAGTTCTAGCAAAGACCGCATCCTCGCAATCATCTGGGCGATGGCCAGACACCACACCAGGGCTGTTACAAAGGAATGCTATCCGCAACACAACACACCAGAAACAATGACAGCCAATTCTAACTGACTGCGACGAGAACTCGACTGGGCAGCAGCAGCTAAGAATTTCCTTTGCGCATGTCTCACCTGCTCCGACAGCAATGCTATTGTCACTGGGATTCATAAAAGTAGCCCCACACGCTGCTTAACGTGACATCACAACACTAGTGTCGTTTCCAGTGCCTGGCACAATACCAGTACACCTTTAACCATAGACAGAATGGCTAAAGGTCATCATGCCCCTTCCCGGAACATTATCCTACATTCATGGTAGTGCTGTACACACACGGCGAGTACACGCAGGGTCATGGTGCACACCAGCCTGAGCCACACAGCACACCTCTATGCGTCTACAGTACTGTTGGTCGCCGAAGAACTGGGGGCTCAGCCTCCTAGCCCAGACTGTTCTTATTTTCATGTATTACAGTCTATGCGCAGTTGAGTCACCGTGTATACATTGGTATGCTGTGCTTGATGAAATTCTAGCCTGGCCGCCGATCTTCGGCGCTACCCGACAGTACTGTACTGCTGACCCGACATTGGCCAAACACCATTTCCCCGGGAGCATGAACGCACTGAGTCTGTACTGCTCACCCGACATTGGCCAAACACCATTTCCCTGGGAGCATGAACGCACTGAGTCGTACTGCACGTTTGCATGCGCCGTCCTCAGCAGGCGTGGCTAGAAATGAGACGTGTGCGCCATGGTGTTAGGGTTGGCATATCATGGTATTGACACATATGTTACAATGCGAACACTAAAGCTACCATGGTGTATTGCACCGCTTAGGGATACAATACGCATGGGATGGGTTGACGAGCAAGGCACGCAGTTCATACTCGAAAACCTTGGCGCCAATGATTATGTTACCTTTCTGGGCGGTATCGATAGTGGACAGGAGAATTACAACAAACAACACGCCGTCTTCACACGCATTCCTGAGATGGAGTTAACTACTAGTATTCTCGATGGGAAGTGTTAATCCAAGGATGCCTGTTTTTTTGTACCAGATGCGCCATGCAAACTCAATCTTACCCGTCCACTGACGGCCCCGGACAGTAGCGCACATACATGTAGGTATCCAAGAAAACCAACCATAGGCCGGATAGAGGCGGTGACTTGATTCTCAAACGACATCGCATTGTGCCTTGCGGGCAATGCTAACACCGCGTGCCTGTGTCCGATGTCACAGTACCCCCCCCCCCCCCCACACACACACCACACACACACACACACACACACACACACACACACACACACACACACACACACAGACGCACACCACACGACTGGTAACCTGTATTCCTGTACTGACCGGGCTACAGAAGACATTCCTGAGATTCTATTCCCTAAGGCAGGTGACGTACAGACTTCCCTGCAATCATGCTCAGCACTGACCACACACAGTTTTCGGATGAGTGCAGTTAGTCAGCACGCATGCAAGCTATCCACTCTAAATCCTTCCTCTTCAACTTCCCATGAAGGTCCCCTACTGGGTTAAACGGAGAGATTTCCAGACACCCACCCCAAGGAACTGGCGTACAGCCGGGCCGATGGCCAAAACAAACGGATCATACCCACATAGTGTATAGTCCTCCAAATAGTCCACTGTGTTAGGCCTGCAAACTACTACATCTACACCAGTTCGATCAAACATGCAGTAGCTTCCGAGCAGGCTGGAAACCAGTCGCATTACACGCCTGCTACTCACAGCAATACTCAGAACGGCAATACTCAGAACGGCAATACTCAGAACTCAGAACGGTTACATTGCGTGTGGCACAACATATGGGTGGTCCAGTTCACAAAGCATTCAATTGCGCGTCTGCTACAAAGCTATTATACCGCAACTCATGTCATGTGCGCGTCTGGTACAAAGTTATTGTCTGCGTACACGTCAAACACGTGGGCAGTATCATTTGCAAGTCTGGCATAGAATTATTATGCAACAACAGATCAAGTTGCCTCGTGCCATGGGGTGTGGGTGGGCTAACACAAATAGCATAGCAATGGTATATCTAGTGCTGTGGTGCTGCAACGTTTGGTTAATCACCCATATTAGTGGGTCCAGTTCCTGCCTCCACCAGTAGCATTAGGGAACGAATGAATCCCTGAATCCGGCATTACATGAACTATGCTGCCGCAGTCACGGCAGGTCAGTACACAATAGCATGGCTAAGATATCTCTCAGTCCCTATGACCCCACACAACCTCAGACAATGTCATCTTATTATAGACAATGAAATTTGCCAAAGGAACTTCCTTCCCATTGCATTCTTTCAGCAACATAAAACTCACCAAACACACAAGAGGAGGTACTGAGGATTTGAGCAGGCTGGACAAGAATGCTAAAGGCGTTGCAAGAACTCAGCCAGCCCAGTATCACTCATTGTCAATGTTCCCATGACTCAGTGAGATTGTGTGTGTGTGTGTGTGTGTGTGTGTGTGTGTGTGTGTGTGTGTGTGTGTGTGTATGTGAGTGTGTGTGCGTGTGTGTGTGTATGTATGCGTGCATGTGTGTGTGCATGCGGATGTGTAGGTGGAAGACATATGCAGCGGACTCTGGCTAGACTGGCCTCCACCATGCATGGGAAGGCGGAATAGAACTGATACCTCTAATTGATATTGCCAGTATTCTGACATTTCTTCCACCCACTGGCTGATTGATGACCAACCCCCCATGCAGAGTAGCTGACTGGACCAGTATCTACCAACTAGAGTGGTCACAAATTGCATAATGATGTGGAGTTGGTATTTGGGTCAGAAGGTAAATGAAGAAAATGGCCTAAGGACTTGATTGGTGGGAAGGCAGGCCTCTGGCAATATGTCAGAAATCAGACTGTACCTTCCACCTACTGCATGATTCAGTACAAGCAAGCTGCTCATGACCTGCAGTGGACATGACAAGTTGAAGTTAACCCCATACTACGCATACATGTACCAGAGCTGTGTCAGTGACTGTGTCCCAAAAGCAGTGCTCCTAACCTTTCAAGGAACCCCTCAGTTACTCAGACCCCATGGTCCCACAGCTTGGGATTGCTGTCAGGACTTGGACAGCTCCATCACACATCCATCTGGGTGGGTGTATATCTACCATCAACCCTGCAGTGTAGGGTCTTGTACCCAGGCCTACCCCCTGCAGTCTCTGGGGCATTTTGTCGTCACTGACTCACATGTGATCACAGCACAGCTTTCTTCATCAAAGAGATCAAGGCCAAGGGGACACGCGGAGGTGTTTGCTCAAGCGAGCGTGACATAGTGGTGGTGGTGTACACTGAGTGACTCTGTACTAACAAGTAACAGCACACTCAACTACAGTACACACGGTAACAATTATGTTACATAGCTCTATTAGCTGTGCTGCTGTGCTGCTGTGACTACACACTACACGCTACAGGCTAATACCGTGCAAGTAATGCCTAATGGTCGTGAGTGCCAGAGCAACATAATTCTACACACAACTAGTCTACAACAGTTACTGCAACTAATATTACTTCACTGTCATCGCAGGCCTGTGCTGGCCGCGATCTTGGTGCATGCTGCTACAACAACAGTACAAGCAAAGAAAGGGTCGCTGGTCTAGGGCCAACCGACACGAGATGTGCGAGAGAGCGGGCGCTTCCATGCAGCAAATTTCACATCATTCTTCCCGCCCGCTGCAACATACTAGGTGGCAGATGCGCAACGGGAACTATTACTTAACCCTGGCTCACTGGTTCTGACTTCCCGTTTCTAGTAACGCACAATGCGCACGACACGACTTTTCAGTTTGAACTCTAAAGTCATGTCTTGGCGTGGCGAGTCTAGCCAGCCACTGCACCTAACAAACACACGCAAGTCTTGTTCTTGCAGTACAATCGCGGAGGTACTCCTGCTCCCTCGGCCCCTTTTTCTCACTCTTTGCACGCCACACGGGCAGGAATACAGCTGAACTGCTAGACTATAAATCAAATCTGAGAGAGACGGAATAATACAGCTGACAAGAAACGTACCAGTCTAGTACCGTAGCAGTACACCATGGTGCACAGTAGCAACACCTTACACCTAAGGCTAAGGCTTAGCTGACCGTCGAACCGAACAAAAGATGCATGATCTCGCATTACCCAAGAATACCATCTGCTACGAGGCAGACAGGACGGACGGCGACACCATGAGAAGACTCCAATGTACTACTGCGGGCGCCCGCGCACACCACACACGACACGGAAGTCTCTCCACAGAACTTCCATGCACACCACAACAAGAGTCCTGAAGCGACTCAAAACCACAGCACACGCCGCCAAGCACACACACACGCGCGCCTCCAGGACAATCAACACTGAGTCTGTTCTCACCTCCGAAGTCGATGAGTGCGCTGGACAAATTGCAGTCCAAAATGGCGAGAGCAACTAGGGCGAACAGGACGAAGTGACGGCCGAAGGTCCATCCACGTCCTTTGTCCGTTCTGCGCCTCGCCATCCGCCATTCGCCACGTCCAGTAGCAGTAGTCGCCGAACAACTAGAACTAGTAGAAAGCGTCGTTACTGCTACTGCTCCCGCAGCTTCGGCTGTTGTCGCCGACTTCGCAGCAAGCGGCGAGCGCTCATATCTCATCCTCCATCTCCTTTCATCGTGGAGGTGTGAACAACGGTAACATCGTCCACGGGTCGTCACTAGTAATGACGGAGACGGAGCAGCTGCGCACTGCTGGCGTTCCCCTTCGCCCCACACGCTTACCATGTTGCATGGGTGAAGGCAGCAATTTGAACTGTTTTGCCAGTGGCTACTGGCAGGAAGCGAAAAAGATTCTGCTGTCCGTCGCCAGCTCTCCACAGCTAATCGCTCACAAGCGGAGCACGCACGCACAGTCACTATGCTGGATACTCAAACAGTTTGCATTGCATTCACAGACTGGTATGTCCTTGATTGAAGGGTAGATCTACACAGAGGCCTTTGCTCCGCAAGAGCACGCTGCAAACTGCAATCCAACCTGAAAGACGGCACTATTATACTGTTCTGCGGTGTCGTTTCGCCACTCGACAGCAAGACGTGTGATGTTTTCACAGGCAGTTGAGAACTAGCCTGAACTGCTCGCAGGAGAGGTGGAGCGAATAAAAAAAGGTCACGCTTATGTGATATACGTGTGCGTTCCTCTCGATCTCGCCAGCCTAGCCTAGCCGGGAATCAAATCCGCCTGAGATTGACGGAGCTGCCGTATTCTGCACTACACGCGTTTTTTTATGGAACGGAGACACGCTCCGATGTTCACGCATAGCATTTTTTCGCCCCCACAATCACATGCACCTCCCTACATACTCATCATAGTCATTCACATCAGCCCACATGTATGTCATGTGTTTATGCGCGCAAGTACGATTATTAGATGACGTACCTTAAGTGGGCAACCGGGTACGAGAGAAGCAGCCTCGTTTTAGTCATGCATAATCATTCAGTACTGTCGCACATACAAGTCATTGTCATTGCAGAGTACATTGTATACTAAGCCACCCATATGCCCATGATCATGCATATTTTCAGGAGTACTACTACTAGTACTAGTTTTATATTTCAATTGAGTGTTCTATTTGATTCCGAAATTGGGTTATCTTTTTGCTTTGACTCTTACTTCATGGTGTTGTGAATAAAACCGTTCTCCAGTAGTAGTAGTCGTAATGACTCTACATCATGTCTGACTGTATAACCAATACCGTATTTCCGCGCATATAACGCCATGGCGTTATAGGTGAAACATCGCTGTTTTGGACCAAATCTATGGAGAAAATAGCCTGGGTTTTAACGCCATGGCGCTAAAAGTGAGAGACGCGTACATTTAAAAAAATCGGCAGAGTATGAACTTTGAGTACTCGTACGGTGCCGTTGGATGTTCATGTCGAGCATCCATGTACTTTCAATTTTCCCTGAAAATTTCAAGTTGTGACTCGTGACCTATTGTGTACAGGGTGGCATACAAACTTGTGTGAAGGTGCGGTGGCGGTATGGCATGTGACAGTGGGGATGGGTACATGCAGAGAGAATCACCGCCACTGTAGGTTCACAGAAAGAATTGAACTCACCTTTAACGCCAGATGCAACTTCTTCCACATTGAATTTTGTTCACTTATAACGCCATGGCTTTATAAGTGAGGGTGGCCTTATATTCGGATATAACGCCATGGCTTTATATGCGCGGAAATACGGCAGTAATACAGTAATATCATGGGGTCATGGCGATGTAGACTAGTAGTCTGACTAGTGGCAGTAGTGGCAAGGCTACACTAGGAAGCTGCACATAATAGTGGCATAGGGACTAGGGATACCGGATAGTACTATTAGTAGGGTGCCTTGCTCACGTACATGTACATATACGTGTTGATTGACATGCCATGCCCTGGCCTGACTCAGTGACTGATCTACTGAAAAGTGAAATGCATCCACCGACGCTGTTGACTTTCACTTTAATAGTTTCAGTCACAGACTCGTACTCAGTCCATCCGCGACATCGCCATGCGCGCCAGCGCAGACCCCCGCTACACTGTATCATGGTTATTACCGCTATGTACACGCACATAGGTCAAAGATACTGCCAGGACTCAACGAGTGTGTAGATACATGTAGGCGTGTGACTGGGTGAAAAGCTTGGTAATTGGTAAAGGATCCTTCTAGCACTTGTGCTTTGGTCGTTTGGATCAGCGGAGGTTTTCTTGAGATTCAGCTCAGGGGACACAGTCGGCAGCGAGCAGGTTCGCGCAATGGCAATGGTCCTTCTTTGACATTCTTCGCTGCCGCAGTCATAATAATTACTTGTTCTACTATCATGGTTAGACTCGGGTGTTATCATGATTAGTTTAACCAATCCCCGCTTCGCACTACCGACTACGCAGCGCGTGATTCTCCTGAACTGAAGCCTATTATAATATTATTATAATTACACAAAAAGAAGAAACATTATTATTATAATTATCTAGTGCTAGTAGGTACATACAGTGCAAGCCTGATTTGACTGTCTCGCCTTGGCTTGGACCAGTAGGCAGCACTGTACCACTGTTGTTGTTGAATTTTATTTAAAGTCGCAACACAAACAGGCGATGGCGCCTCCTTGTATACATGTGAGCCACATAACAAATTTAATAATATACTAGTAATGGGGAGGGGGGTGGGGAGGGGGGCACTGACGAAAAAGAAAAGAAAAACCGTAGACTAGAGCGCCTGCAATAATCGCAGACCCATGCTCATCTTTGCGGTGTCATGTTGGCGTGTCTAGTATGGGCTAGTATGGGCTAGTATGGCACGGACGGTGACAGGGACCACACTGGCCACAGTGATGACGCCGGGTGTCGCGCTTGCAGGGACAGTGTTTAACCGCCGTGTAGCATGTACGTCTGAGAAAGGTACATCCTAACGATAATTGTAGGTGTTGATGGGACGATAGGGACATGGTGTTCACGCCAGCGGTGTGACTGTCAGCCCGTCGAACAAACGCGCACGCACGCATGCACGCCCTCTCTCACACATACACGCGCATACGGACGTTGTCATGTTCGATTGCCACTGTGACACCGGGTACACAAGAAGGCCCATTTGCTTAGACTAAGCATGGCATCACTGCCGGTCTACGGGAGGGACGGGGTGACGGAATGGCATTGGCAGTGAACAGGTGAAGGGCCTATAACTACTAGTACTAGCCTAGGCACAGGTACGTGCACTACTCGTGTACTGTGTAGCATTTCGACAGTTGCGGAATGAAGATTGGAAGTATGAATAGGAGTTCGAAGTGGGACGGTACGCCGCGTTGATGACTTTCCCCTTGCCATGCCATCTTACGGTTGTTACTTGTCAGCCGGGACACACACAACACACACGCACATGCACACACATAATACATGTACATGTACGTACACACACACACATACACACACACACACACACAACACGCACGCAGTCACTAGACTGGAGAGCACATCTTTCCATCATCTGCCTCTGATCTGGGTCAAAGTATGGGGTGTTGTTATACACACATGTGAGTGAGGTGCGCAGGACATCATGTAACAGTTAGGTTGCTCTAACACCACCCGGTCGATGTAGTTCAACTGGAGAGCGTGCACACATGTACACGGCAAACCTCTTCATGACAGCTTCTATTCGCGCATCTCTCTCTTGACATCCCATTAACACGTCCTCGGTTCACAAGCAGTCAAGTGGGAGGCCCTTTTGAACAACTCAATTGACTTGCTTTCTCACTCTCTTTCCCCGTCCCGAGGCCGCGTACCGCACAGCTGCATGATGTTGTAGCGGCGGCGATTGCTGAATAACGCACCCCACTGGCCCTGCACGTTGGCAGAACAAAGACTGAAAGAGTGCTGGAAACAACCTGAACATCTTCAGGCATAATGTTCTACCCGGCTCTGGACGACTGGAGGGTCATTGCGCCGTAGCCGTAGTACCTAGCCTAGGTGTAGACCTGCGAAGTGAGCCTGTGGGAGTTGCTCTTCACTTGTACACAGTACGACTACACTGTACACTGGTCTGTTACTGTGTTAGGTAGCACCCGGACGTAGTACATGGCTGTATAGTTTTGATAGAAGTCTTGAAGTAACCATTTCATGCCCTACGGTGCACAGATACAGTTTGCTTATAGTGGTGACACCTACGTAGAAGCTGTGAACATACCGTAATAAATACTAATACTAATAGCTGCTGTAATCGATACTAATTATAGCATGTGGTCTACGCTACAGACAAAGGTGTCGTTACCGTGATGGTAAGTCAGTAACTAGGACTGCTCTGCCTAGCGCCTGGCTTCGGTGACAATCAGATCACGACGAGGCGATAGGCACGCGGTCTATATCTTTACCACAAAAACCGCGCGCGTGTACAGTGTGTACTGATTAGGGTGAGTAGGCCATAATTATAGGGTTTATTGTATTCAGAACGCAAGGCGCGACTCTCTGCTTTTCAGTGATAATACTCGCAGCCGATACCCGCAGGCCCAGGTGTAGAGTAGTTGTGTGACCACCGGTATAGATAGAGAGACGAAAACAGTCTACAGTAACACCGCCACCGAACGGAACTCTGCAGCACACAGCAGACATATACATGTACAGTAAGATGCAGTGGCAGTCTAGGAAAACGCAGTGTACTATTAGACAGTTTATAGACACGCAAAGTGGCGCGGAGCAGTTCAGCTCTGCCATGCATCGGATGACAATAGTGTCACTTGCCACCTACTAGCTGAGGATACCCCGGTACCTGACCAGCTCCACCAGCGGGCATGATGGTCCCGCTATGTGATCGAGTTGCAGAGCGGACCATGCAGTTGCTACATCTATGGCCTCGTCGTTCAACCAATGCAAAGACTATAAGTGTGTGCAATGCAGCGCAGTAGCAACTCTGAGTCTGAGCTGAGTCTGACTCGCTGTTGTACTTGTAGAGAGGCATGGAACAACAGAGTCAGAGTTCCTGTAAAGCAAGGATGCCTGGCTTGATTCTCGCTCTAACAAGGCAGCAGCAGCCGGCATGCTGATATTGAGCACACATCTCTTGTTGTTCTGCTTGAGCTGGTCGAGCAGAGGCTAGAGGGATATAATCTGCCCTTTATCAGGGGCATACGTGTACTATGTACATTGTTGTAATTCACTAGTACTAGTAGGAACAGTTCGCGACTTGACGCAAGATTATTGATGGCACGCGATCATTGGTCAAAGTATGTGTGAACGTGACCAGGTCTAAATTCAGCACAAACCCCCTCTATCGCGGCGGCAAGCGCATTGGGGACTGAACGGATAGCGATCTCGTGCTACCGGTTTCCCCGTTCGTCATTGTTCATCATCAAGGACGAGATCGAGACCAACACTGAGACAGAGACGCATATTGCGGCATAATGAGTAAGAACTAGTCGACGTCAGTTTATAACAGCAGCTAGCCCGACTGTGGTTAAAATGACTTCAGTAGACTCGTGTATTTCTTCAAGAAGGTGAAAAGAAGAAAAAGAATGAACGATTTGTTTTTTCAGGGGAAATAGTCGTTTCACACCACATGATCAGAACCGTCGTGGGCCATATTCGGACCTCCAGATGAAGGGTGTGTACATGAGCCCTCTGAGCAAAACAAACTGACGTTGTTACGTGTAGCACTCAGAGCAACGACAACAAAGTCAGTTTGAAGTCGCCGAATCAATAAGAGACGGTCGGTCCGTTCCAAGAGGGTCGTCCGTACACGCGATGTAACACTCGCAGCGGCACACTGATCACCTACTAGTAGGTAGTGCCAAGAGTATAATAATTATACTCTTGTAAGGTTGTCCTGCGGCAATACAGAGTATTCTTAGCGCTCCAATCGAAGAAGTCACGCATATCCGTGTTCATGCACTTATGCAACTGCATTCATCATCATTCTGTTCTTTGTGGTGTTTGGTGAGCACAGGTGTGGCGTGGTACGAAGCTAGTCCGACTTTTGTTCGGGCAGAACGCGAAGAAATGTACACACATCATACTATATCACTCCATGTACATTGTAGCTTTCACGACACATTCATTCCTCCAGAGCAGCACGACAGACTGAACTACAAGACTCAAGAGTGCCGTCTAAGATTACCACGACCCTGCAAGAATGTCCTTTGCGCGTAAGTGGACTTCAACTCAGCGGAGCAAATAATAATTTCTAGAACGATGCCGAGATAATTATTAGTCGTTTCGGTTACGTTCTAGCACAGTAACTAACTTGTACATGTGTGCCTGTGCGTTTCGATAGCCGGTGCCTATTTGAGGATCAACTATTACTTGGACTTGTTCGTCTGTCCCTCCCTATCCCTTGTGGACTGTCGTCGTATGTATGTGTATGTGTGTTACCAATCGCGTTACTTGAAGGCGTGCAGGTACTGTATCCGCACCCTTAGGGCCATGGACACATCTCTCCCGCTAAAAAAGGTACACGTACATGTTCACAATTCCCTAAACGTATTATCTGGTCACTACATGCTGTACACGCTGCTTAGTTGTTCACTGTAATTATATTTTGCTGAGAGGAAAGAGATCCGTGTCCTGTACCACCTCGACCACCGCCGACGGTGAGTGTCCCCCGTGTGGCGTTAGTGCGTTTCCAAGCGGAACGTCATGACGTGGCGCGAGGCGCTGCTTTTCTAAACTGCTCAATCAATCAATTATGTTCGTCATGGTGAAGTAGACTGCAATGAACAATTAATTTCAGCCATCACTAATGCGCCGGGCGTGAGTGTTAGGCGAGACCTTCAACCTAGAATCTGAAGATAGTGCAAAGTCTCGCGTAGAACTAGCTACATGATGCTTCATCGAACTCAGTTTTATGCAGGGACATTGCTATGGAAGCCATTAGTGATACGGTACCCCGGGGGAAATAGTCGCTCAGCACTCGCGACCAAGGCCTCCAGGACTACCAGGAACGAACAAACTGACTACTCGATGCGTCCCCGCTGTTAGGGCAATGCTAGTTCCTTTCACAGTGAACGAGATTGCTCAGGCACACGCTTTGCTCGTTACAGAGTCATTGTGCTCAGCAGGAAATCCTAAGAGGCATCGGAGCGGAGCTTGGCCCATCTGGCGGCACTCCGATTTGAATCAGCCCATGGATAAGTTCCTTATGGGGTTCTTTCGATGCGCACAGGATCATAGGAGCGCAAGTAAACAACACGAAGAGCAGTCCATTCGATCATATCCATATGCCTTCAACATGCATTCATTGCTCCACACAGATCTACATCTGCGTCGTTTACTTGCTGTCCCTGACGTGCTGGGACCATGCGTGATGTTGAACCAGTCGCCTGAAGATGATGACATTCACAGACAGTGGGATAGAGAGAGAAAGTGAAAGAGAGGGAGAGAGGACTAATAGTGATGCTAGTGGCTTGCAATGGTGCCAAAGAGCCCCTCGAGGCCTTGGCCGCATGTGCTGGAGGACGTACGTTCCACTTCGTGCCTTTCTCCATCGGCAAAAGTTGGAACGGTGCTCCAGACGAAGTGCCTTTTCATGTTATCCGCCACTGGCGTAGGATGTGAGATATGTGACCTCTCGGGAACAGGAACGCTTAGGCCAACAGGTACAAAGTACATTGTCGTGTGTTGTTGATTGGCTGAGCATGCATTCACCGGCATGCGATGGTGGCAATGGGTCCGTGTGCATTCAAGCCCTCACCACCGAGCATGGCCCAGGTCGGAAACGTGCGCATGTACAAGCCCCCCCCCCCCCCTCACACACACAACTGAGTCAAGCAAAGGCCCTGCTTCTGGCTATGGCCGACTTACTTACGTACTTTGAACGCCACAAGGCCCAAAACCCATACCCAGGCCAGGGTCGTTTTGAAGCCCGTGCACCAATCAACAATGAGCTAGTGACCGGGGCCGGGGATGGATGCATGACCAGTCTCCTGCAAATCATGATGATGTTCCCGTTTCAGAAGCCCGGCATCACCAACGATCACAAACAATAATTATGTTACATGATCATGTTCACGCAGTCATCATGGTGAATCACTGAATTCCGGTAGGACATCAAAAGCTTACAAACTTTAAATTTGATGCAACCCAACGTTTCTGGGTTTACAGCAACACAGCCTAAAGTAAATACTTACAACTCACGTGTTGCATTCTCTTTCTCGTGACGTAAGAATTCCCACTAAATGCCAGTATAAATAGCAGCTATGAAAGGTGATAAGTGCGCACAACTCATTCACTGAACAAGGAATGATGAATCCCCGATGCAGGGAGTCGTACAACTAACTTAAACTCCCTGATCCCATGCAACCGTCCACACGGTTGCTGAGTGCCGGCCCATTCACACAGGCCGGGACGGGCAAGACTGTCACGGCTGGCCAGAGATTGTGGAATGTCTCTTGTACACGCCGCCGAATGTCCAGAAAGATCAAGAGGCAAGAGTCCATAACCATGATAAGGCCAAACTAAAGAAGGTGTGTGGTTCGACTCACCCGACCGACCGTACAATTTCAGCCCGACCGTAACTTTTTTTCGGCGGGCTGTCGTGTGACTGACGTACGTGGACTGAACACGTCCACGTCTACGTGCTGTGCGGCGTGAGTCTGCGGACGCAGGCGGCTCCTTTTGGACTTGACTTGTAGTTGTACTGCAGTGCAGTGCAGTGAGTGGTACGACTGCTGCCTTGTGCTGGTAGTAGAGTCTACTCGATACGCGTATACAGTGTATTTACATGTACTAAAAAATATATTTAAAAAAACAAAAATCCGCCCGCCCGCCCGTAAAAAAAATGTCCATGTTAGTCGAACCACACACCTTCTTTAGTTTGGCCTAATACTGAAATAATAACCCAAACTGGGCCAAAGTCCCCAAAGTCCCCAATGGGCCAACGAATTGCCTCAAGACTTTGACATGTCATGTAACTAGAGAAATCCGCCTGACAGTGATACCACAAAACAGTACTCAGTAGGTAGAAGATTATACAATCATGACAATCATGTACATGACGTTACGTAACACGGACAGTTCCTGCATGCACCGGATGCAGACTGCAGCGACCACCTGCCTTGCGGGACCAGCAAACCGACTTGGCTGGCAGGGTTAACTGCAGCGGGGTTGAAGTGTGCTCTGAAGCAAGTGCATGCATATGCAGTCAGCAGAAGTGACATTCGACAAGTGACACTGACAGTGCAGGATGCAAGATACCACCTCCCAAAAAACTCATTTTACGGGGGGGGGGGGGTATGTACATTCATTGGAAACTGGCACCCTAACTTTTTGGTGTCTCCCACACATAGTTGTAGATATCGTGAAAATAACAGTACATCCTGCATTGTGTGACCCGTGCAATTACTCCTTGCCACATTTGAGGCCAGAAAAGTCCAAGAACAGGGAAATAGAAATTCAGCCAGGTTTTACAAAATTAGCACAGGTAGGCCATGGCAAAATGTATGGAGAAGCAGATCCTAAACCCAGATTTTTGAGATTTAAAGTGGGTTTTTGATCCTCAATTCGGCCCAAATCCGACTTTCAAAAGCCAGTGGGACAGTTTCCGATGAATGGACTGTACATGTACATGTACATGATTGTATTGTACTCTTGGTAACACTTTGACAAGCTCAGTGATATGTACATGTACATGTATGTCTGAAAACACAGAAAGCTTATGGTGGGTCTGATTATTGCACATCATTCTGGTTTGCAGTATTCCTTGGTTATGCATCGTTTTGGATTCTGGTCATGTGGTTCATCACCTGTTTCTGCGGCTGCCGGGCTTCGTATCAGCATTGTCCTTGTTTGATGAGTGTCGTCTGTAAGGGAAGTTTGTAGGTGAGCATTTTGTACATACATGTATGCTACCAGTCAGCCCTTTCGAATAGGTGCACCCCGCTCTTGCCTCACCTCTCCAGCGAGACGTCCGCCTCACACCTATCTGCATTTTTAAGCCCAGCTGCCTTCGTGATCTCGGCAGCAATGCCCGCGACAGAAATCAATGGAGTAATCTGCTCAGTGCTCAGCTATTTAGTCTAGTACTGCTCTTCTTAAATTTGACCTTTATAACAAGACTCTCCTTTTCTTTTTCATTTCGTTTTCCCACTCTCACACACACATGCTCACAGTCAATTCTGCCATCGTGAGTCCCATTCGGGACGGATACGAGAATAATAATAATTAATAATTTGGATTAAATAATGACCTACTTAGTTTTTATGTAGAAAGGAAGAAGACGGATACGTAGTAACTCTCCATCACTGTAACCAGATACTATAATTATACAGTCAGAAAGTGCAACAACTAGGCACTTTCTGACTGTATATAGTATCTGGTTACAGTGATGGAGAGTTACTCTTAACTCGTATCCATTATGTCTTCTTCCTTTCTACATTTATTATTGGCTCAACATGCGAGTTTTAAATTACTTAGTTTTTATTTTGGATTCTTCCCTTCATTTTTTCGGTCAATCATGGATTTCCCAATAAAGTTCTTTTCCACTAGCTCAGTGTACTGCACATGTGTTACTATCACTGCTCAGCTCAGGCCAGGGCCATTGAGTGCATAGCCGCATCAAGCCTCAAGACTGGGCCCTGGCATGGCGACTTCAGGACTATAGTAGTGTAGTACAACGTCGTCAGCAGGCCTGGAGTCGGCCGGGGAGGGCCGAGGGCCGGGCTCGAGGGGGTCATAATAATTATTGATTTCAGGATTTTTCGGTATTCAAGTCGGGCCACCTCTTTCATACACCACAGTATTTTCAGCATGCACACACATTGAAACCGACTAAGAGTCACACAGAGACAAGTTGCCTGATGATCGTAGTGATATGTGAAACTCAGAGTTGCGACACAGCTTCCAATCTCTCTCTTTCTCTCTCTCTCTCTCTATCTATCTATCTCTCTCTCTCTCTCTCTTTCTCTCTCTCTCTCTTGTGTAACACCAACGGACTAGATAGAGAACATAATCAGGTCATGCACTCTTGCTAACACATTTGAAAGTTGCTTCTCCATAACTACAATGTACATTGTAATACATGTACATGCTACAGTACATGCACATGACTGTTACGATTACATGTACTATGATGATGTATGTCTGTTCACCCAATCCTTTGCTGTCATACCTACAACTTTTCTTGAACACATAAGCATCTATAGAGTACCCATGCCCGAAGCCACTGACTGACCAGCAACTTATAAATGCACATTGAAATAGAGAAAATAATCCGGCATCACAGTATGCAGATGGAATGGAGATACATGTATCAAGCAGGGAGAACTGGTTTTTAGTACTCCCTGACATGAACCATCAGCAGAACAATAGGGCTTGAAAGTGATGACGTCAAAACGGCCAGGGAGTAGTAAGTTGACATCAGATTTCTATTTTTGGATCCACTAAGGCGTGACTTTGCTATTGCCTAAGTATGTGGGTGCATAGCAACCCACTCATGTCGCATGCAGGTGTGACTTTTATTTCGCCACCAGTTGTAACCCCGCCCCCAGTAGCCAAATCAGTCAGTTTCACTGGTTACATCACCTTGCTGAGAGTAAGACGGCTTGAAATGTGCTTGGATCCATACAAAAACTGGATCCAAGTGGATCCAATTTTTGAATTTTTGAAATTGTTGCTATGCTGTGACGTAGCACTTTCAAGCCCTATACGGACTAGCAGAGCACACTTTCAGAACAGCTGACTACAACTGACAGTACAAGTGTTCCCATAAGGGTATCCACATGCACAATGTAAGTACCTGATCAGTAGCAGCACACAATGAGTTGGAGGAGCCCATTGCAGACCAGAACTGGCAGAAGTGGTCCAGTAGGTCAGGACCGATTGCATTGTTACAGTGAACACCTTTGGGACTCAATGGGCGAGTACCTATGCCCTATCATATCCGGAGCACAATCTGGCCTACACAGCTGTGACTCATCTGAGCATACATCATGTGCATCATGATTGTGTACATGTATGCATACACAATGTGAGTTCTATTCAATACCCCAACCACCCCCTGACAACAGCAGGCATTGCCCACAAGTGCCTGTTGTTAGAAAATGCCTTTCAGCTTTCTCAACATCATTAGTTTGGAAATGCTCTCTTTCTACTGCATGTACATGACATAAAATAGATGTACTTGTAGGCTCTGGCAGATTAGGCATAATTCGGAAGTTTTCAAATGCTGCACGAGAAATTTGAAGCAGAGATTCGTTCAAGCCTCCCTGTTAAAAACATGGAGCATAATCTGTCATCCTTCAGTCTTCATAATAGGTGGCTGAAAAAAGGACATCGAACAAACGTTTTGGAGACAGCAGCTTCGCATGCTAATACAGCCGCAAGGAGGACTAAATCAAGTTTGTCGACATGTATGACTATGAGTACATGGTATACTGATGTGAAACGATGATTGTAGGGCACACAACGATGATTGTAGGGCACACAACGATGATTGTAGGGCACACAACGATGATTGTAGGGCACACAACGAGAAAGAACGAAAGGATTTCTTCAAAACTTTTTTCTTGTTTCGGTCACCAGTGAGTCTACGTAACAATGTAAGTGTGAATCACACCAGCATCACCAGCATCACCAGCATCACCAGCATCAGCAAAACGAAGCAAACATGAACAAGCAGGAGGAAAGTGTGAACGGAGGTACATGTAGATTCACTGGTGACTGTAAGAAGAAAGCAGTTCTGAAGAAATCCTTTCGTTCTTTCTCGTTGCGTGACCTACAATCATCGTTTCACATTATACCAAGAGTACATAGGTTTATGTACTCTTGATTATACTCATACTGATACATGTCGACAAATAAGAATTTAGTCCTCCTTGTGGCTGTATTAGCATGTAAAGCTGCTGTCTCAAAAACGATTCGTTATTGCATATCAACAAATTTGGCCCGGCGGTGAGAAACTTTGGCCGATCGTGAAATGAAACTTTTGGCCGTGATCAAACTTGCAAGCAGTTAGCTTGGCCGATTGGGGTTCAATGTTGCATCTCTTGCCTCTATGACAAACTTTGGTCTGCGATTTACTTTGGCCGGTTTGCACCAAGCGGCGAAATCAGCGAAATTAAATTGCCAGCGAAAATTCAAAATTAGTTGATTTACGGTTTTCAATTATCGATATTTGTACCAAGTCACGGGGGATAGAAAATACAGATCTGCTTGTACACTGTACAGTGTTGCTCAATGAAATAATTATTTCAAGTGCATACAAAGATCAATACAAGTACGTGTATACAGCAGGGAGTTGATAAAGACCACACACAAAAGTGACTATCATCACCCTCACCCTCCATCTGTCCAGTGTGGACAGATGGTGGGTGAGGGTGATGATACTATTTCGAAGTAGAAAGAGATCGGCTCTAAAAAAAAGTGACTATGGTTGCCTTTGTGTATGGGTCTTCATCAGATGGTCTAAATAAGAAAGAAGCTGTAAAAGAACCTCGGTTTCACCTCATTCAGGCATAAATTCCGTCTAATTTTAGCGACGGTAATATTTTCTCTCCGAAACTCAACACTTGCAAGCCAGATATGAAAGAAAGAAAAAATCATCAGTCACACCACCGGGACTAAAAAAAAAAGCAGTACGTGGCATGTGGCCTCTAATTTCCTAAAAACTTTGAAATTCTCCGTGAAGTCCAAATTTGAAATGGTAATATTTTCTCGACTTTATAGGGGATTCACACTCACTGGGAAACCTGAGGTCACAGGACAAGGTAAAAGTTCAGACCTTTGGTCCACGGAGTGGGGCCGTTCACGCCAGGGAGTCACCAAATACCACCAGGGAGTCGTCAAATACCATAATTATGGTATTTGACGACTCCCTGGTTCACACCCGTGGTCAGTTTTCCCTTGGCCACATGTTTGGCCATGAATTTGTGGCGGGGCAATTAAAAAAATGATCTGTACTGCATTTTTGCAGTACATTCTGTACTATTTTGCATTCGCCATATGCATGCACGATTTTCCGATCGGCACTGTCTGAAAATGCAGGCTGCGCTGTACTCGTACAACTAGGGTTCAGAGTTCTCGCCAAAGACAAGATCTACGCGTGCGCGTCTTATAGCCATGGGATGGTTCCCTTGACAATTACAAACGCCCTGAGGCCCATGGCCACAGCTTTGCCCATTTTTTCCCCGAGAGCTTATTCCTTTCCCCAGGGACCATGGTTTCCATAACAACTTTCCCATAACCGTGGTTTTACCCGTGTGAAAGAGTACATGAAAACCAGACTGTGCAGCTTGGGGCATTTTCTACCATGGGTGTCTGTGTCACGGTGGAATTCCATGATTACATCATATTTGGCGCAGATTTGAGACGGGAAGTGGCGTAGTGCGTATAGTTGTGCAGAAAGAGACCTACTTGAATCCTGCTTTTACGCACTACATCACTAAAATGATGTAATCACGGAATTTCGCCGTGACAGCCACCCATCCGAGCTGCACACTCTGGTTTTCATGTACCTGTCCCTTTGGAAAAACGCGGCGAAGAATTCAAAATTCCGCGGGGAAAAGGGGGGTTTTCTGCGGTAAAATCAACAATCTGCGGCACTTTCTGCAAGTTTTTCACCCTTCTCGTAGAGGATATGACAACTAGTCGCATGAAGGAGCACTTTTCATACTATCCTTTGCAGTCACAAACTGAATAAGAGTGAAGAATCTTGGAGAGACCTGCACTGGCAAGAGAAATGTGCTCAAAACAGAGCGCAAAGTAGTTTTCTGCTGCTTTCTGAGTAGTAATATAACCTAAAAAATTCAGATTCCGCGGGCAAAAGTGTGGATTCCGTGATTTCCGCGGATGATGGCAACTTCTGCGAAATTTGCCGCAGCCGCGGAATCGCGTTTTTCCAAGGGGACAGATGTACTCTTGCCGTACCCCGGGCCGTGTGTGTGTGAATCCCCTATTAGGCCAAGTAAAAAAATTGATTGTTAAGGCTGTCATCACACCATGGTACAAAGCGCTGCGTCTACGTCCACGTTAGGAGTTTTTGGTCGGTTGTCATGATGATCCGTATACGGGGTGAAAACGGGAGCAGAGGAAACGGGAGACGTAGACATGGTACAGTCGTCCCTCTCTAATCCGGCACCTTTTGCTTCGGCGTTTTCTGCTGGATTAACGAGGGTGCTGGATTAAGAAATCCTGCCCTCTGACCCGGCCCTACCCAATTGCATGCATGTATCATATGTACGTCAAAACGCAGGGTTTTCCGTGTCGACCCAAGTATTTGGTGCACGGCTTTATATTCTCAATTGCTCTCCGGGAATATACACAGTGATAAAGTGATAAAGTAAAACAGAGAACATGTTCACATGTACTCTTGCACACACACACACACACACCTGAAAATTGGCAGGACACTACTCCTTGCTAAAATAAGAAAGTATGGTTGACTGCCGTTGTCTCCTGGACAAGCCTAGCCTGGCCTGGCAAGGAGTGCACCTGTACGGTACGCGATTTACGACTGCCGGATTATGAAATCAAACTACGTGCAGTTTGAGCGATTCGTTTCAAAAAGTCACTGCCGGAGGCGGAATTCAAGTGCCGGATTAAGATGTAGGAATTGAACGAAAAAATAGGTTTCGTCAGAAAGTGCGCCGGTTGGCAAGGGTTCCGGATAAACAAATGCCGGATTAGAGAGGGACGACTGTATACGACTTTTTTGTATGAACGTGCGTATCTCCCCCAGCCTTTTTCCGAGCGACCCTGTACTTCGATGTACGTGGGTTCAAATTTCTCCAAAAACCTGACTGCGTGTACGCGTCAAGAACTGTGCCTGTCTGATGACACGACCACCCGTTTTGGTTTTTTCACCATAGACGTAAACGGGAGTCGGAGAACGTGGTGTGATGACGGCCTTATCGTCCGCGCCCGCCCCAAATTTTCACCCTCCCCGCCGAATTATTTTATTTTTTAATACTGGTAAATGTACTGTATGTACTGCGGTGTACAGCCTCTAATCAGCATGGCCGTAGATTTTCAAAGGTCAAGTCCACAGACTAAACCATAACTTAGTTGCTATGGGCTTGAAAAGTGAAACTGATCATATTAAAGCTGCCTGATTTTCTTCGTTTTTTCTACGTAACGTTGGTTGTTCCACTTTCCATTATCCTCTGGGGTTGCGAACACCTGCCCTACAGCCATAAATGCATAATAAAAAATAAAATTAAAAACCTCCCGTCCGGCCGATTTCTCGGGAAAATCTGACGATAAACAATCTATATTTACATGGCCTTTTAATAGCAAGCAAGAGTTTTTTTTTTTTAGCAAGGAGTGTTTTCACTAAAGTTTATCCAAACCAATCGAAATTTAGCATGTACAGGACAGTACTAGACTAGTCATTCTAGCCATTTCTTTGAAGCTCGGATCGCTAAATTACTTCATCGCAAATTGGTACAGATCCAGAAAACGCTAAAAATTTACTCGCTACAATTAGCAACTCCGTGGTGTATAACATGTTGGCACAGCACCAACTTCCACATACTACAACAACGCACAAACCGAGTCAAGAAAGCTAGTGTGAACTGTAGGCAGAGGCACTGGCACTTGTGAAGAGAAAGACGAAAAAATAAAAAGGCATAGGACAAAAAGATGGTACATGTAACATTTCTCTGCTCATCAGCAGTCTAGAATGTCACAAAAACAACATTCTACATACAGAATGGAAGACGGAAGCAAAAACAAAAGAGATCGCATGAATAAAAATAAACTGCAGGATGTGTTACAATCGGGATCTACGGCCAATAACTAGAGTAAAGCAACTGTGATCTTGCCCAGTGTAGGACCTGTTATGTTGTATGTATGTTTATGTAAATTGCCTGGGTCCTGCTATGTACTGATGCAAAAAAATAAACACCGCATTCAGCCGTGTCCCAGTGCAAACTCTACCAGTAAATAATACCCGCAGGACCTTGCTTCTGCTCAAAAATCATTTTCGACAGGGCCTAGGAAGCTTTTGAAGCTGTATGCTGTAATGCAAGCAGCGTGAAGCGCAACTGGTGCACAGAAAGGAGATGGACCCCATTGGGTATAGACAATAGAAGTAGGCCCAAGAAAGAAGGTGGATTGATACGACAAGAACAATATTGCGAGGGAATGAAGCAAAAGTGTGCGCAATAATTAATAAGTACAAGAGAAATGAGCATGAAGTAGTGGTGCATCACTGGACCAGAAAGAACATAAATAAGTACAGAACGAAAAGTTCAAGGAAACAATAAATCAATAATACACCTTTGCTCAGTGCCTCTGCCCATCAGCATACATCATTCCAACGACTAGGTATGCGCACGCGTACACACACACTATATCAGGGATAAAAGGAATGATTATAACACAACTGCACAGTTTGTGTAACTATCACGAAGTAAACAGGCTGCAAATGGTTCGTCCATTGGGCATTGATGATAACAACTCTGCACATGGGGTCTGCCGTGGCGCACTACCCACATTACGTACGCACAACAGGAGATTCAGCTGGCGTACTACACTATTGATCTGCTACGGTTTGTCCAGTCAGCTTGATCAACATTTCACTATGACATTGTAGTGAAGGCAGCGTGCCACACCAGGCACCCACAGCTTGGAGATCAGAGTTGAACACTTTGTTTAGTTATGTCCTCTTTTTCACGATATACAATGCAGGCATTGGCTTTTAGACATGAATTTATGGCATGCAAACACACGAGACGTCCATGAAGAAGCACAAAACCGTGTCAAACACATTTACGCACTAACTAAAAGGACAAGCTTTCGGCAGCCAAAGAAGCTACATACAGTAACTTTCTAGCAAACGATATACCGAAGTGGCAGGGCAGAGCCAAGGACAATTACACTGGGTGTCAACAACAGTCAATCCTCACAAAACAGTGTGGCAAAGAAGACAGCGACTATATTCAAGACGAACCCAGGGCTGCATTATAAAAACTTGTGTTTTCAACAAGATCCAATAAATGTAGCCATGTGCTTTTGTTACATACCTGTACGCTACATAGTTTATACTAGGGCTGAAACGATCGTGGATTTTCACGTATTGATTACTCTTTAGCTTAACGATCGAGTAATCGATTATAATCGTTAGCAAATAGAGTCATAATTCTGTGCAAACGTTACTCTGTTTCCACAAACTATGCCTTCATAATAGAGAGGTTCCGCACTACGTAAAGTTGAGCAACTTACGTTAGTGGGCGGGGAAAACCAGTGAATTCGCGAGTTTGCACTCTACTTACGGAAAGTTGTCTACGTAGAGTACGTAGATAGGGCTCTGATAACGTAGCTGGTCCGTAAGTGGATTGAGGTACAAATTTATGACTCTCTCCCCAGGTCGATCTGGTCGTACACTGCCTCGTTCGGAGTTGCCAAGGGCAGCTACGTGATTTGAAAACTCCGTATGGCGGAATACAGATGCACATGAAGTTTACGTACGACTTTCCGTAGATCGACTACGTTTTTTACTAACGTAATTACGTTATGCGGAACCTCTCTAATACCAACAAATCTGCATTAGTGAAAGGGTAGCTCCGAAACATGGCAGTTTTGAAGTCAATATTTAACCTCAGAACATGAACCATACCCCTGGCAACTGCATACTACTCAAGCGGAAACTGATTCAAACTTCACAAAACGAGGGTTTACAGTACTTTCTGGACAGAAATTTAAAAAACGCAAAATAATCGTAATCGGTAATCTAAACGATTGCTCGATTGTTAGAGTTATCAAACGAGTACTCGATTATTCGGTATAATCGTTTCAGCCCTAGTTTATACACAATCCAGTACCATGCGTGTGTAAGAACGTCCCAGCCGGACTACTGAGAAACAATGTTGTTCGGTCCGCGACCTATGATGTACATGTACCAGTACTTATTCGCACACATATCAACCGTCAGACTTCGCTCATACAATACATTACACGTTACAATACCCGTCACGTTTTGAAATACGATGTACTGACAGGCGTTTCATGCAGCTGAATACAAAAAGGCACGTATACAGTAGAGTCGCGCGCTGAAGAACGTGGAACCCAAGAACGTCCAGCCTGAAATTCTAAGAACGCCACAGCCTTAAGCCCGATTCATACTTCATGTCGCGTACGGGAAACGCGTCGCGAAAAAGTTGATCTGAACTCAACTTTTTCGCGTACGGGAAACCCACCGCGCGATGGGTTACACGCATGCAGCACACGAGTTGTATTCAGAGACATCATTCACAATTCTCTCACTGATTAATGCCTCTACGATCACCTTGTGATTATGAGTTATACATACATGAGATACACATGATAGAGGACGGATTGTTTCTAAGAACGTGCCATAAGAACGCAGCCAGATTGCTGACAAAATAAGAACGTCCCAGGCTAACCCCTTGGGAACTACGTTCTTGGGCGCGTGACTCTACTGTACAGCTGTGCGCACAGCTTCTTTTGGATACAAACAGCTGGGAACAACAGAACGAACCTCGGTACAGGGTCTGCATACGTAATCCACATTTTCGTATCACGGGTACGATTTTCCTACCACGTTCCATGTTGTCATGGCTATCCGGACAAAACTTGACGTACGCCACGTTTTGGGCTTAGTATGAATGGGCCCTAACACAAATCCTAACTGCACAGTAAAGTCAAACGCCAAAGAACATGGAGCCATCGAACCCCCAGCTTGAAATCCGAAGAATGCCACATCCTAAAATTAAGGCATTGGCTTTGTTGTTGTACAGTAGAGTTGCGGGCTGAAGAACGTGGAGCCCAAGAACGTCGAGCCTGAAATACTAAGAACGCCACAGCCTAAAGTTAAGAGCGGCGGTGTTTGTTTTCTGGCAGCTTGTCGGATAAATAATGATCCAGTACGGATTGTTTCTAAGAATGTGCTATAAGAACGCAGCCAGATACTTGAAAAATAAGAACGTCCCAGGCTAACCCCTTGGGAACAACGTTCTTGGGCGCGCGACTCTGTACTGGAATAGGGTACAGCTTCTGTTTC
The DNA here is from genome assembly GCF_964019385.1 of Sycon ciliatum. Lineage (NCBI taxonomy): Eukaryota > Metazoa > Porifera > Calcarea > Leucosolenida > Sycettidae > Sycon > Sycon ciliatum. The sequence goes on from NC_088643.1 coordinate 67,466,851, forward strand.
ACAATTATTGTACACAAGTACATCGCTATAGTGCTCCTCAATGAAATCCAGTAGCGTCACTGCAGTACGCGCAGGGCGTTGCAAAGCCATAGACCTGCGAACACTGGGCTGCTAAATGATTCAAGGCACAAACTTGAGTGACGCAACTGGATTTCATTGGGTAGCACTAGTGTATATCAAATCCTGGATAACATGCCTAGTGCGAGAAGATAAAAGCGGCCAAATTGCTCTCATCCCAGCCTTTGGAAACAAAATTCCCGGACGCAATGCTACCGTATTTCGCCGAACCAATATTATAGTGAACCACGGATACAATGTATGCATAACATGTGGATGTCGGCAAGGACTCAATATCTAGGTTCTGTACTCTTGTACGCATGTGCCGGAAGGGGGTACTAGTACACGCACATACCGGAATCACTGTACGATGAATACACCACAACTTGGATTACAGGAACATGCAATTGTAGTGCAGAACACCATTAGCATTTATTGGGTTCACCCACGTCCCGCATGTAACTTGCATTGCCTTCATAGTAGATGCTTCTATTGTTTCATTATTCGTAATAATTTTCAAGTACAGTCACGCAAAAATCATGCATTTTTCGCACAAAACACACTTACAATTACACTCTGGGCCAGGATACTCTTTTCCAATATTTATTGAAACACCAGCGTTTGCCAGTATAACAAAATGAAGATTAACGGTAGGACTTCTGGTAGCGAGCACGAGCACCTGGACCACCAAACTTCTTGGGCTCGCATCGGCGTGGATCAGCCACCAACAGGGTTCGGTCGTACTGTGTGAGGATGTCCTTGATCTCCTTCTTCATTGCCTCGTCGACGAACTTCTGGTAGTATGCGACCAGTGACTTTGAAATTGCCTGACGGATGGCATAGATCTGGGAAACATGACCACCACCACGGACACGGACGCGAATGTCGACTCCCTCAAATTTTTCTTTGCCCAACAATAGGACAGGCTCCTTGACCTTGTATCGGAGCGACTGAGGTGAGACCAAGTCCAAAGGGACACCATTGATCTTAATCATACCATTGCCAGCTTTGCAGAAGGCAACGGCAGTGGCCGTCTTCTTGCGTCCAAAAACCTGAACGTAGTTTTGTTGAGCAGCCATGATGGTAGCTGGCCGAGCTGGAAAGAGGAAGGGAATCTCTGTGTGCCATATCATATAGCAGTCCGCATGCGCAAGACCTCCAAAAAACTCCCAAACCTGAAAAGTTATTTGTCTTTTCACGCACAATCCGTGGTAAATCGGTATTAGGCCTAGATCCTGAATCGTTCGCAGGACAACATCAGTGTTCTTGCATAAAAACACAAATATTACCCACAAAAAAAACGAGTCACGGCGTGAGATGGGCTACCCAAACCAACCAAAAGGAGCATGAATTTTTATGAAACACTTCAAAATACTCCAGAGTAAAAGGGTCCGGGCAGTGGTGTGGCCTGAGCTAAACAGTCCAACAAAAAGACGTGCAAGGTAGTGTAGGTGTTTTCTTTGTCTCGTTCAGCACGTATTGATATCCAGACTGCGAACTAGTAATTACTAGTATCACAGGCACCACCGGAGGATGGACACAGCGAATGCGTTCTGCGAAAAACAGCCGAATTGTCTTCACGAAAGTAAATAATTTATTGCAACTTCCCATTTTTATTATTTGAATACAGCTAGCTGCAGAAGCTTTGTGTTGCAAAATAATTATGAATGATGATCATAATTTTATTGATAACGACGACATCGTTCTCGACCCAGTAACAAAAAGGTAGTGATTAGACACTGGACTATGAGAATACGCTTGACCATAAGATTCAGGCTGGGAATGGATGGATGGGAAGGTGGCTTAGCAGTCCACTAACTTGAGGGTATAAACATGAGTTATTCTCGAATCAGCTCCGAAATGTTGTACATCATGTATTGAGCGAGAGAACCTGTGTCCACTACATGACATGTACGCATGTTGTGGGGTTGTTCTCTCTTGCTCAACAACATACTCTCTTGCTCAATGCAACATTTCGGAGCTGATTCAAGATATCCTCATGTTTCAATGATACCCTCAAGTGGACTGCCAAGTCGCCTTGCCATGCATCCATTGTGCACAACAGTCAACACTCACAGTGTTGGCTCCTGCACTGACAAGAGCTGGTATGGGGACTCTATCCACTCACTGTGCGGAGCCATACTATACTATGTATGCGTAACACATTACTGTGACTGAACGAGAATTACAACACGTAATTCATGATGACGAATTTTGTGAACCATTGTGGCAAAAAAATATTGACCCTTGTAAGTTGTACGAGTATATGTATAAGTACACTAGGGAATCGTCAAATACCATTTGACGACTCCCTGATGTACACTCATACCTCGTTTATTCGGGACCGACTCCGACTCACGGCCCATAACTTCGAAACTGTCCGTAACTCCGAACTTCAGTCACATCGTTTGATGGCCCGCGAAATGCCATCATCAAGATATGGTCACATGATATGGCGTCACTATTTGCACAACGAGTGACTCAAGAGTAGTAATACACATGGTTTCCACTGAAATTCATCCAAAGGGTGACCGGTAGACTGAAAGTTCAGTGTCCGGATAACTGTGGTATCCTTCAGCCAAGACAACACTGAGTATGAGTACAAATGAAAGGAACAGTTTTCGTTCACTGATTGATTGATTTTTATTTTTGAGGATTGTCTCTAAAGGCCACAGAGGCCTATCGAGGGGCTCTCCTTCATAATGAACCACTGATGTCTTCCTCTCTTCCTCCTCTTTCCTTACACAGGAGAGCCTCGATAGGCTTCCGCAGCCTTTGGACAATCATTTAAATTAAAATAAAGCTATAAAAGTAAAACAATCAATCGATGTCTGGTGCTCTCGTGGTGCTCTCGTAGCATGCCGATGCTGAGACCAATGTGGGTCAGTGGAGTGCCTCCAGACTCACCAACACAGTCAACGCTGCTACCCTGCAGCACGCCGCCTTCCCTTTGTTCTATATTCACTGTCCTTTTCAGTCAAGTTCTCCCATTTTCCCTTTCCCGGTGGTGCAGTGTTATTGAAGTAAAAAAAAATCATGTAGGGCTGCATGCATGTAAACCAGAGAGTAGTACAATACCGGTATTGTACTACCAGACTACTGAGCACTCCCTGATGTAAACCAAGTGCACTCATACAGTCCGACATGGGTCACATGACGGCAATCATGACGTGTTGCTTGTATGGTGGGAGTGCATCACGGTTCTACTAGAAAAACTCTGGCTATAAAAAGGGCTAATTCTCCTGCACGGGGGTGTTCGTAGTACCAGGGGTCGACAGTACATGACTGTACTCCCCTTATCCCAGGCGTGATACACTGCCCGTAACTTGGAACATACATGCACAATCACACTGATTGCGTGCAAGCAAGGTTTACGTACTAGTAGGTGGACTTCTATATTGATCTACTAGCAGCTGAAGTAACGACTTAAAGACAAATTTATGACGCGAGACTGATCAGAAAAGTGCCCAGATCTGGGGAGTTTGTAGTATGCCAGGACTTTTCCTGTATTCTTGATGCCATGCATGATACACACATCTACAAGTCCACACTTTTACTTCCAGGATATGTACTCAGTGGTATCACGATTCACGATCATCATTCATCATAATAATAATTATTATCATCATGCTGATCGCAAAATACTTCATATGAACACCAAGATTAACACAACTGCCCAGGCACTACCAGTACCAACAGTACGTCACTGTACGTGAAAGTTAAAATGCGTTTATGACGCCAGTTCCAGCTGACGTTCGCCGCCATCACGGAGCTGCATGTACAGAAACACGACCCTTTAGCATACAGGCCCGGAAGCCAGCTTCTGAAGGGTGAGACGGCTACAGGGCCGATCACTCACCCACACACGGCTTCAGTGTCGTGGGATGGTGCATTTCTATGCATCACAGACGGTTGTTTCAGCTCAGCTTGTAAAAGAACATCAAGCCACCGGATAATGGAGAATAAGAATAATTTCGGGCTAAAAAACTGGCACGGCCATGACCCGAATAAAAATAAATAATAATACTCGCCGTACCAGTGGCGCCAGACCTGGCACAGGCACATCTAAAGCAGTCTATGCCCGGTAACGCACTTTGATCAACCTGTCAATGGTTGAAAATGAAGCTCTGAGGAATCGAGTGACGATGATTCCAAGTGAAACTGAAGCTGTGCGAAAATATTTGGTATAATAGTATACATACTTCAAGCAAGTACATCCATTCATTTTCTCGAAGTGTTTTGTTCCACTGAACCGAATTTCTTGAGCACAAGAACTTCTACAAGTAGGTCTGAATGTGAATAGAAAAGTCACGAAGTTTTGCTTCTGGAGGAAGTACACATGTAAGGCTCTATGATAGTCACTACAGTACATTGCCACATTGCAAGACCAACAGTGACACATATATTCTTGCCATATTTCACGGTGCCGGCGGCATCCCTTGTTAAAAAGGGGGGGGGGGGGGATGTATTTGGCCCAGCCAAGATTGAAGATGAGAGAGAGAGAGAGAGAGAGAGGTTGCATCATGCGATGGAATGCTCAGAACCAACATGACATGAACTGTGCCATATGGTACAGGTGCACTGATGATGCTCCTTGGAGACCTTTGGGGTACTGTATAAGCAGAAATATTCGTCTGGAATTTAATTTCGTCTTTTTCGTCCAAGGAGCTTTTGGACTAAATTAAATGTAGGACTAATGTCGATTTGCCCAGCTTTTCTATACACTCTTATGATCCATGGACGAACTCCTTTTCTTTGGAGTTGGACGAAATTATTCACCGACGAAATTGTCTGCCTCTACAGTATGCCACAATCCACAAACGGAGAACGTACTACAGTGTAGTATGCCACCCAAAGTGAAAAACATGCGGATACGATACACATACTATATTGTCGTGCAACACAAGCATTGCATGTACACAATTACAGGAAGCAGCAGACACTTACGCCACTGCTGATTTGTACATGCACACACACACACACGGAAACCGCCAGAGAACGTCACTGAATTCTACAATGTTACAGTCAGTCTCGGAATGAGAACTAAGTAAAAGAAAGTAAAGGGTGTGGATTAAAGGAAAAAATAGTCAAAATGATACAAGAGACTCATAAAAATATTTTAAAAATATGAATCATTGAATTCTAATCATGTACATGTACATAATATATCCTACTACGAAGTCAACAAACAATAGAACACGGTTGTTTGCAGATAGGAGTATGAAAACCAAGCCGCATTGAAACCAGATGAATAGTGATGTAGGGTTCATCAAGTGGCTATGACAGCTGCCAGAGTCATTGCGTGGAGGAGGCATGCAGCTTAGCTCATTGTGCCAAAGACAGGGTTGTGGCGTGCAATGCTGGGGCCCTGCTCGTCGTACTGTGCCTTGGTGTGGCACACCTGGTAGAACTCTGGTGTACTGGCCAGCATGGAGCCACCGAACCAGACAGCATAGCGCTGCATGTGGTGAGTGATGACGTTGACATCGATGGGCTTGGGCTTGATGCGGCCGGAGCTCAGCTCCGCAGAAAGCTTGATTCTGGCATCTACGACACGCTTGACGTCACGTCCCAGACGACGACCAAAGTCCTTGAACATGGTTGAGCCACCGCTCAGAACAATGTTCTTGTAGAGAGGACGACGTACATCAATGGGGGTGCTCTGGATGACTACATCCACGGTTTCTGAAATCGGTGTGGTGAAGTCAGGGTTGCAGAACTCTGGGTGGAAGAACACTTCAGGTCCCAAGAAGCGCTCATAACCGACATCAATCTCCCAGTCCTTCTTGGTGACTGGGTGTTTGCTGCCATACTTCTTGAACCATTTTGAAGGGTCAGCGTCGTACTTGTTGAATTCCTTGGCAACGTCAGGACAAATGTAACCGAAACGTTCCTTGATAGCCTTGGCAGTCTCAAGAGATTGCTCAGGTGGAATGCCAGTCTCTCGGTCTCTGAGGATTTGCTGCACAAAGTATGTGATATCTCTACCAGCAATTGGGATGTGCTTGATGGAGCTACCAATGACGTAGCCCTCAGCTACAGGAATAACGTGAGTAACACCATCACCAGAGTCAATGACTGTTCCTGTCAGGGTACGCTCTCCTACTTGACGAGATGTCCACGATGCAGCCAAAGCCAGCACGGCCTGGACGGCAATGTACAGTCCGGGAACGTTGAAAGATTCGAACATGATCTCGGCTGTGTACTCCCTGTTTTCTGGGGAGTTCAGTGGAGGCTCAGTCAAAAGAAAGTAGTGATCCTCAGGCTCAGCTCTCAGATATTTGAAGATGCACTGCTCGTAAAACCGTTCCATCAAATCCCAGTCCTCCACAACACCATGACGAATAGGGTATTTGATGGCGTATCCAGTGGCGGACTCTCCTTCGTCACCGATGTAAAAGTCCAGGTCGTCAATGCCCTTGGTGACACGTTGCTGTGACTTATCGCCCACGCCAGCCTTCTCCTTGATGGCGATGCCACTGGGGAAAATAAATTGCGGTTCCGTGTTTCCGGCATAGCCCATCTTCGTGTACCCAGTACCGCAGTCCACGACTGCTGCTGGCAATCTTGCCGCCATGGTGAAAGCACACGGAACAGCACCAAACCAAAAAAGTGCAATTGACGGAAGCCCTCTTCCTCCTGTGAACAAAACACTCTCCGTAAGTACTGTTGTCGTGTCGGTCTGGTCGGTTGCGCTCTCGAAACCGCACAGCTGATGAGTGCTTTTTCCTTTTGCGTTTTGGCAGATTTGACCAGAGCTGAGTACAAAAAACGTAGCCAGGGAGTAGTATTTTACTACTCCTGGTAGCCAGAATTTTTCCTTTCTTCCAAGTCAGTGTACGTATATGTATCATCAAGAGTATATAACTCTTATATACTCTTGGTATCATTAGGGAGGTTTAGTTCCCACGTAACGGAAACGCGTACGTGGGTGATCCACGTAAAGTGGATGAAGGGCACCCACGTTGCAATGTTGTGTTTAGTCACACGGAACAAACAAAAGCATGAAGCGAAAGGCCCAAACCTGGTCAAAGACGAAGCTACCCGGGCCTAAGAAGCTCATCCAATATTTTTATTTCATGCTTCCGAAATTTCTTCAGCTGAGCACCCTCACAGCTCGCACAATGCGCTCCATTCTGATTTTCACCCACATTCTGGCGGAACGTGGGTGAGCCTCCATATGTATGTCGTGAATCAGAAAACGTCTGTACGTGGGTCACTGAGTACTATCACGTTGTACACACACGTAAAGTACCCACGGATTACGTGGGACTAAGCCTCCCTATTATCATGACTACATTGTAGTAGCAAGAGTGGGAGTTGCTAGTAGTGTTAGCAACAGTCAGTGTTTGGAGAGAAAGAGAATCGCACATAAACTACTTACACAAACCAAAGGAAAAGAAAACTCGAAGTGTTTTCCAGTCTTGCAGGTATCCGGCATTGCTGCACTATTCAAACAACTGCGAAGAAATAGGCAACTCAGTCTCAATGCCCAAACGTACATTCTCAACAAATAGAACTCAGGGCCAAGTCCAAGCCGAAGAGGTGAAAGAAAAGGACTTCATTGCTGCCCTTTACTCTACAGTAGTACAGGACACCGGTACCAAACATGAAATGGATGAGAAAACACTGAAATCATCGGATTATAATTTTCTCGGCAACCGTGGCATACTCGTTTGCAAATTCGGGCCGAATACCGGCTTGATAGATGATACATAAGGGCCACCAGAAGCAGTTTTCAATTGGTCAGGTCGCACCGTAGTCTTTCATACTTTGTGTATAATAAGTTATGGCGGGGACATATGCCCTCCTCAGCGTTCCGGCACGGGTAGCTACAAAGTTGGTCGGGTGTTTTAAGTAATCTGACCGGTAACTGGACTGGTCCTGCTGACTGGCCCGGTGTACATGACCTCACCATTAAGTCATGTATCAGTCGGTAGTGCACTTGTCACCCTATACACTGCCCAATATTCGCGATTTCTCACAAGCAGCAAGTTTACAATGGCAGATGTTCATGGAGCACTGATGCCACACACACACACACACACACACACACACACACACACACACACACACACACACACACACACACACACACACACACACACACACACACCGTTGAAGTTTGATTTCACGCTGGTTGGTATTCGCGTTACGCTCTTCTCGTGAACTTCATCAACTGTTACTGTAGAACTTCTACTCCTAGAATACCGGTATGTGCATGCAGCACTAAAATACCAGTAGAAACAGACAAGTCACCCAGCATGCATTTGGCCATGATAATGTCACAAGTTAAATCAATGGGAATGTACTATCCCAGGGCAGTAGAGACATCATCAGGGCGAGCTTAGTACGTCACACAATGCGTACCGGCAAGAGTACATGGCTCCATGCCATTTGAGCGCCCTCGAGTTCAGCGCCAACCAGGTGAGCGTGACCATTTCAGCGCCGTGAACCTAAGTGCCGAATTTTACAGCGCCAGCAGATAAGCGTCTATTAGTCTCAGCGCCACATAACTCAGCGCCAAATGTGTCAGCGCGACCTTTCTCAGTGCGGCAGATCTAAGCGCCACAGATCTAAGCGCCATGTTTCACAGCGCCGTTTTCAAGTATGTACAGTGAAACCTGTCTCCCGCTCAAGGGACTTTCAAAACGTGGTCTCTGTTATCAGGTGATCGCCTTATCCAGGGTTAGTTGACTGGAAATAGCATCCCTTGGTCCTGGTTCCAGTGGTCGTCTAGGACAGGTGGTCGCCTTATCCGAGTGGTCGCCTTGACAGGTTTTACTGTACACTCAATCTGCGGACAGCATGCTGTTTCGTTCTTTGTGAACTCATCAGCGCAGCACAGAGAAAATGAGGCCGAACTTGATAGCAATGAAAATAAAATTTCCAAAGCCAAATTTAAACCAGGCCCGAACGTACCTTGCCAGAGTACTCAAACTGACAAGTCAGTGAGCTCTGCGTAATGCAAACAGTAAAGGCACTACCCCACACGAGAGTGCTCAACTACTACAAGAGCAGGAGCGAAATACTCAATCTGATGTTTCGTTCTTTGTGAACTCATCAGCGCAGCACAGAGAAAGTATGTATGTATGAACGCCGCCTGTAATGACTAGACTGCACAAGTATTGACTTCGCGCTCTACTGTATCGCGCTGTACTTTATCGCGCTGTGATTTATTGCGCTGTATTTGATCGCACTGAACTTATTCGCGCTGTAAATTACCACGCCTTACTTTTTCGCGCTGAGTTGCTGGTGGTGTACTTTACCATGCTGATAGTAATGGTGCTGAAGAAGGTGGCGCTGTGAAATAATGCGCTGAAGTGCTGGCGCTGAAATGTATCGTGCTGAAACGGTGGCGCTGAGACGGTGGCGCTGAAGCAGCAAGTCACCGAGTACATACCCCCCCCCAGAGTGTGCAACGCCTGATCTAGCTCTGCATAGGGGTCTTGGTTGAGCGTAATCGGATCTTTGCGTCATAATACTGTACAGATCTGATTCCGGGCACGTCCCGGTCACAAGCAGGACACAAGATTGGTACACATAATATCAAAACCCTGTAGCACACGTACAGTTTGTGCATTCCAGCGCGACTTTTCTCCACCAAAACACCCCAGACTATGGACTCAAAAAACAAAGGTGACCTGCCTGGCGCTGGTGTGGAGCGTACGCATGATATCAGAAGATCCGACTACGCTCGACCAAAACCCTATGCAGGGCTGGATTAGGCTTTGCACACTGGGAGGGGGTATGTACTCTTAGTACCGGGGCTTAGCGGCATATTCAAAAATCAAAACCTATAATTATGTTGCAAGGAATCAAAAAACGCATTCTTGAGAATGATTTCAGCCCACACGTGATTCCAAATTTCCAAGGTCCTTTGCTTTCTAAAAGGACTGCAAGCCAGCACAGTTTGAAACCGGTAACCACTCGAGTGGCCTTGTAGTTTCCCCACCTGACAACACATGTAGAATGAAAACTCAGATCACAAGGGGCTCAACACCATGCCCATATTTCCTGTGATATACGATAGTAGTCGGGCACCAGTCACTTGCTAAAATTAATTTAAAACACTGAACAAACAACTACTACACAACTAACTTGCAATGCCGGTACCATTTTGTACTAATCTCTCTGATAGAGGAAATACATTTGGTGCGATGTTGCTTCAAGAATAACATTGCGTTTCAATACATGGCTTGTTTCAGCACGTCTGCACCAGAAACATGAAGCATGGTGCTGAGAGTGAGGAAGCACGCCGTGTTTATCTCGCCTCATTTCATTTGAATTCCGCCAGGTAAAAGTAACAGGCTGCATCATGGATATCTCTGACTCAATGGCGCGAAGTGCCAAACAGGTCACCACTACCTAAAACGGAACTGGACAAACTGAAACCGCACCATTTTTTCTCTGAGCTGACTTACATGCTTGACTTGCTTGACTTAGATATGAAAAACTACCGTAAACTCTAGTTTGACCTCTTTCACCAGCACAACACATGGCACAAACGGTTATGGTGTACATGTATCAGCATTACTGCGCAGCGGACAAGAAAATCAGAAGGCAGAGAACGATTCAGTAGAGCATGTGTGGTCAGAAATAGATAATACTATTGTTATGATAAAGTCCATGTGTGCATGGCACGCGTATGCGTGTGTATAAGTCCAGACAAAACTCACTTCGCAGGATCAGAGGGTGGACACCAGAGGGGATTAGGGGGACATGGCTGACATAAATTATATCACTGTGATAGAAAGCTGTATAATTATATCATTGTGTTTGATAAATAGGACGAACAGTGCTAGGAGCTCTCCAATGCACATTGTATTGTTGAACAGCACTTTGGTTACATAGAAAAATGACTTGTTTGACTTCTGATCGAAACGATCAAGCACAGATTATCACAGAAAGGATGAAAGAAGTCACGAGGATACTTTTCTGCGCGGTGTAAAGGTCTGACACGATATGAAGTGCGTGGGAGGGAAAGCAACATTCGATTCACGTCACAAGAAAAAACGCATACCGGCAGCACTATGACAACGCCTTATGTTCAGTTCTGTTTTGAGCGTACACAACACGTGACACACTGGACACAACCTTAGACTGTCAAGACAAGCCTAGACTTACAATTAAATACTACAGTGTCTACACTATGTGTATGGGTACAGTTGTATGGGTACAGCGGTGAACCTATTGCACTAGCAAACTACAAACAATATGAGCAGTTACGAGCAAGAAGCAGCACGAAAATACATACAATCTCTAACATGCTGTGCAACACAGACGTGCATTCCAACGAACAAGAACAAGAACTGAGGCATTCTAACGATATAGACAATTCGTAGACTCGAACAGGCTTGACAAAACATCCCGGAATCACGGGCAGGGTGAAACGGATAGACTGGTTAACTAGTTTATGTAACGGTTAGCATAGTGGTTCCAGTGGCTACAGTACATCGCACTGCACTGTGTAGAAGTCATGCCGTGCACACACTGTAGTGCGTCAAAGCATGATGGCGTGTCGACTGCACTGCTTCGTGGTACATGCAGGCACACAGCCCGTACTAAGGCCAGTCATGAGTCCACAGTTTCATGAAATGTGCAAAATAAGTTAGCATTCCATGCGCTAAGATATACATGGCGCGATTATGAAGAGAGAAGGCGGAGAGCTGACCGATCCAATAATCTGGTTGAAGTTCTGCAACGCGTGTGAAAGTGATCTTGCATGCTTTGTGTACGCACAGCAGGAAACAGGGTGCATGCCACTACGAGTACCAGTATGGGTTATACCTGTTTCGGTAAACCCATTCGCAAACCAGTTCACCGCCGAGCTAAACGCGTAACCGTTTCACCCCGAGCCTATGATTCCTCGGACTGTGCCAGAGCCATCAGTACTGGATCTTCAGTGTCATTGTCAAACTCCTCATCCTCCCTACACACATACATACAAGTACATATACAAACACATACACGTCACAGTCAGCTACGTACTCTGAAAGGAGAGATGAAATGCTTGCAGTGCCCGCCTCTTTGGGGAAAAAAATATTCTCAAAAGGACCCCAAACCGCATTTTTCAGCTGCTCTTTCGTTTGAACGGGAACTTTCTACACCGGGCTTTCACGCATTTACGTCAAGACTAATCTATTTGGTACACCACTGTCCGATGACATGCAGAGATTTGGCATTGCTGTTGCTTTAGGGCCCTTTAATAGCTGCCTGCACAGATTTTTTTACACTTCCTCAAATTGATAGGTGAGCATTGATCGTCCAGCACCAGCTCGGAAGTTGCACACTTTCTGGATCTATTTCTGATTAGACGCGCTGCCGAGATCGGCGAGCCTACATTGCAACAAGGTGCATCTCGGCAGCATCCACTCCATCTCCTCAGCACCCCACCACTACGCACAACCTACGCCTCTAGGACACCAGCAATACAGCCATGGTCATCTAGCAGAGAAATAGGGGCCAAGAGGAACTTACTTTGGTACATCGTCCTCACCAGTCACCATTGCCAGATACTCAACACTGGCGAACTTCACCCAGTCAGACGGTTGTTCTTGATTCGAGCCAATGTCCTATGGGGGAAGAAAGCCAGCCCAGACAACAAAGTCAATCGGTGTCTACTATCTTCTAGTATACTAGTACTACCCGCAGCCAGTCTGCAGGAGTTGCAGTCATATTGTGTGTGTGTGTGTGTGTGTGTGTGTGTGTGTGTGTGTGTGTGTGTGTGTGTGTGTGTGTGTGTATGTGTACTTCAATCAGCTGTGTGGTGGATACCAGGCTAAAATTAGTGGCGGTCAATTCATCAGCCTTGCAAGCTGTTGAATGGTGTAAGTTGCTATGTCTAACATAGCTGTTCGCTATGATCGCTTCCGCGATGGGCAGGTCTGAGGTCTGAGGTGTGTATGTGTGTGTGTGTGTGTGTGTGTATGTGTGTATGTGTGTATGTGCACAGTAACAAGAAGATTTGCGCAGGCTACATGTAGGCTAACAAGCTTTCAGAGCGTTTGACGAAAACCGGACCGCCAGAACAGCCGATACATTTCCAGTGCACTTCTTGCGCGGATGAGTCGGACCATATCTCAAGCAACATGCACGTGTAAACTGCCCGTGGACCGTGACAATCACCTTTGTAAACGGATCCCGATGCTCATGAGCAACAAACTTGGTGTAATTGAACAGGGTGTTGAAGAAAATCTTGGCATGTATGCTACATGCCTTCAGATCACGCAAGGTGATATAGCCTGCATAAAAAGAACACGACAGTTCAACAGCAATGCTCAAGACACTTCCGATGGTGAATTTCAAGACTAGAGTCCGAGTCCATATCTACGACTATCGTCACAACAGCGGGGGTGGCAAGGAGGACCCGACCTCATGAACAAAGCAGAGCAGGGTCCACTCTGCACAGCCTAGTTGAAGGAACTTCTCACCTACGAGTATGGTCTTGGTTGCACCGTTTGACTTCTTTGCATCCAAGCAAAGATAAACCAGCAAACCTACACATCGCATTTTCTCTGATACATGTACCAGTGCAAGCACGAGCGTGTGGACGCAGGCGTGTATTTACCGCCATTTCGCCAAGCGTGTCTTTACTACTAAAGGATGCATGCCGAGAAACGCCGTTCATGAATATTTAATATTCATAAAAAATTGTGTTCACGTCTCATTTGATATTCCTGTAGTTTCATTCTGAAACTCCATCACCTTTCTCCCTTTTCTAACTCAGTCTCTCCTTTTTCTGACAGTGGTGCTTTGACCCCTAGCTGGGTGCAAGCACCCTCCGCCAGATGCACAAACTACATTTCTATTTCTCCATTCGACTCTCGAATTTATTTCTTCTTTGTGTTCACTTCTGTTCTGCAGTTTGCTCCCTTTCTTTCTAGCTCGCACTAGCTGCGCTCCGTGTAGCCGTCATCTTATTTCTACAACATCACAGTTCACCTGACCGCGCGATTGCTAAGCGCTACGCAGCTCAGGCCCAAACGGGTTTGTGTGCACTGTCGTGATGTATTTGGCTTCATTGTTTGCGTTGCACAGTATGCTGCCTTCTGTGCACATTGATTTTCGCAGCGTTCTCTTGGTGCGTCCTATACTTCCCTCTCTGGGTTTTTTTGGGTTGGGTTATCTTGGCTCTTCTTCTTCAGACTTGAAATTGAATTGACAAAGGTGGATGCATTATTGAGTGTAGTGTAAGCGTGTGCATGTTTGATAGCTAGGTAGTCCAGTATCAAAGTCAATACGGCTTTGACAATGCAACCACCAGCACAAACCCTCTTTGTTCTTTCTTTCTTTATCAATGCACACAGCACTCATTTTCAAAGACACCGTTGTAACTCTAATGCATTGCATGAACCAGCTCCCCCACCCCCCCCCCCCCCCCTCCCCCCTCCAAATCGTCAGCACTGACCAGATTGTGTGGGAACATGTTCGTACACTCAAGCAACGCACCTGGCTTTTGGGGCCGCATCATGTCCAGGAGCTGGCAAAGACAGTCGTTGAAGCCGAATGGCTCCATGCCCTCGCGCTGCATGTGATCCAGTTGCTCATTGTAGAAGTGTTCAATCTCATACATACTAATCACACCATCCCCATCTAGATCCAGGCAGCGGAACCAGTATTCAATGCTGCACACACACACACACACACACACACACACACACACACACACACACACACACACACACACACACACACACACACACACACACACACACATACGGAGACAAGTACCGACAGACAGGCAGACACGCACACACACACATGCGCACACCCACACACAAGCAACGACAGACACGCACACGCACACACACACACACACACACATGAAACAAGGTACACAGCAGCAGTTAATAGCAGTTATTATCGTTTGCACGGTGCAATACCATAACTCTGAGCAGCTGATTCATGCAGCAACATTGGCAACAGCACAGCATGGATATAGCCTATAGGTCAGTACCTTGTTGATGTGGTCTTGTCCTCTTCAGCCAGCATGAAACACACAAAGTCAGGATACTCCATGAGGCCTTCCTTGGAATAGCTGAGAGTCGCAAGCAGCCATACAGCGTGACATACCCCCCCCCCCCCCCACACACACACACACCGCACACACATCACCGCACATCACCGCACAGACATATACACCGCACACACATACAGATACACGGCAGAGATATTGGTCGCTGTAAAAATATAGTCAATGTTACACTCATGCCAGGGTCATCTCAGCATCACTTTCCTTAAAAGTCTTTGGTTCCATGCTAGTACTGTTGCATGATGGTCAGAGATGTACAAATCGATCATGGTGATCCTTTTGCTTTGCACACAAAGAGCAGTGTTGGTCGCCCAAAATCAAACATTCGGTTTTTGTGGTCTTCTGGGCACTGAGTCAAGCGGTGTTGGTCTGAAGAGACTACGATTCTCTGCTAACTGTGGACAATAGACAACACAAACGGTGATGTCAATGGAGGGGCCTCATACACCCGGCAAGCAGCACAGTGACAGCTCAATGGGTCAAACCTCTGGGACTCCCGCATTGACCAGGTACATTGTACGTACTTATGGCAGCCTTTGAGCGAAGATACATAGAGTGAAAGGTTGCATTCCTATGCCATTTCTGTCCAGTTTCTAGCGCTGCACGCCGGCATGAGCGCTGGTGTTATCACGCTGGTCGCTTCAACATCCTCAGGAGATGCCACAATCCCAGTGTAGAAAGGTTCAATATCATCATCTTAACGGATTCGCTACCCGCTATGCTGGTGAGGTGTAACTGGCGGGGTCGGCCAAGAGCGCACGGTGGAGTGGTGGAGTGTATGCGTACACAGAGATGTGTTTTTCTTCTTCGGAAACGCGCGACACCTCACATCGCATGAACTATGACGCGATACGCACACCTTGCCAGGGGTATAGGTTGCCTTGTTACAGGGCGGCACTTATTTTTAGTGTGCAGCACTGATTTCAAGAGAGGCAGTGCATCACAGAAAAGATGGAACATTGATTGGGCGGGGCAGTAAAATTCAACAGCAAAAAATCCAGCACGCCATCCAACCTGACAACACCGGGAAAGAGAGTGAAATTGACAGTTGCACAAGCATTGATCAACACCACTCACCGAAGCACTGCTTTACTAAGAACCCGTTTTAGAATAGCGCGTGTGAGCCCTGAAGGAAACAAAGCATAAACATATCCCAAGCATTACACTCCAAATCAACCGATCTTGGGCGGTGAGAAACCTTGGCCCTTGCCAACATAAAACAACTCACCGTCACAAAACCTTTGCCATTTGTGATTGTCGAGAAAGAGATCAATCGATAATTTTCATTCTCACACTCACACGCATAGCCCAGACTTACATTTTCTGAATCTGGGGATACATCCTGGCTCGCAGTTCACTTTGGCCTGTATAAACCGGTTTACTCGGTGAAACTTAATTAACCATGAAATGTGTTATTCCATTCTGGAAAAAGCGCTGACTCACTGTGAACAGACGTCGCTCCGATGTTCTAGTATTGCCGCTCAGCTCCTGCTACAATACTTTTCAGGTCTTTGTCATTGAGTGTGTGGACTACGCCTCGTGCTTCAGATACAATTTATTTGAGTGGCTGGAATAGCATTGGGAGTACACGTATGATGTTCCTCAATCTCGCAACAAAAGTTCACAGCTCCGTCACCACATTAAAATATTAACATATGGTCACCATAGTTATGCCTGATTCTAGAACACATGTGGAGCTAGTACATGTACTCTGTTCGTATAATATCCATTTCCCACGCTGTTACTCACGACAGGGCTGTGTGCGTGTGTGTGTGCTTGGACGGCTGTTGCTACTCTCACAGCTTACCGTATTCATCATATTCTGACAGGTCGTGGATGTCTAGAATGCGCCGGTGGTTGTTCATCTCCGAAAACTTGCAGTACATGACGTAAAAGTGCTCATACGAGAAGAACTCAAGCTCCTGCAGTGCAGAATGGCACAGTGCACAGCGCACAAGGCGATTCGAACCAAACGGACAAACAATCCGTTTCCACCGACCAGCAATGGCACTGCACCGACCAAGAGTTGTAAAGAGCTACTTACCAAGCACGAGAGTTATCCTTGAGACACGTACCCATTAGTAATCTACAAGTAAAGCAATTGTATGCCAGCTGCCCAGATTAAAGAGATTGTCCAATCCCAGAGCCAGGTGACAGAGAGAGAGGGGGCTTAGTCCTTATTTAGCATCCCTGCTCTTATTCGTTTGTTGGCTGCCCAAGGTAAAGAGGCTGTCCAATTCCAGAACCAGGTGACACAGAGAGTGCGCAGTCCTTAGTTAGCTCTTAGTTCTTACATCGTTGATGGAATTGATTGTTTCCAACTTTTCAATCACCTGCAATGTATAGGGAAAGAATAAAGAGGGCCGTTTGCAGAATAAATCAGCAAAGACCTAACACACAATACTTTTCTGAAGAAGACTTCAGTGATGACTATTTAAACTATGCACCAAAACACTGCCACAAGCAATACATAGGAAGTTAGAATCCATGCACGTCAAGTTCATGGTCCAGGTTGCGGAACAGTCACTTCGTTTAGAAAAGTTGCCCCGCTATCATACTTGATTAATTGATGAGTTTTATTTATTTTAAATTACAAAAGGCGTATGAACCTTTGAACTCAAACATCGCGCTTTTGACCTTTCGGATTCAGCGTAATGGATAGAGATCTCACCGACAAGAGTGTGCTTCGACGGAGCTCAGGTATTGATATTCGGCCTGACCAAGATCTATTCACTGTATAGAAAATTCTCGTTGCAACCTGTAAGTACACCGTTAAAAAAAGAACGATTGAATACACATAAAGAAATGATCGCACAAAAGTACTGCACCCATGTCAACCAATGTCAACTTGAAACAAAAACGATGTGACATTTATCTCTAGGATAACCCTCCATGTTGAACTTGCTACTTCAATATACAGTGGAGATTGGATTTAACAATACTCCTTCGGGAGAAAACAAATGTCGCTATATTCAATCTGTCACTAAACCCGATCTTCACTTTTAGTAGACAGATTGTATATCAAAATGACAGAAATGTATTGCAGATATGCATGGACATAATATTACGGATTTTAGATGCGCATGCGCATGTGTCATGCTGCATAGTTTAAGCCAAAAGTCATGCATAGCAACTAACCACACACTGTACTGTGGCTACCAGCATGCGTGGAGTGACCCAGAGCCTGGCAGAGGTCCGGGCATGTGACACAGACATGTTAACACACGCACATGTACAGTCTGTATCGGCTATAGAGTGACCGGATATAAGAATATATCGGCTACAGTGATATTGGTACGAAATATCAAAAGCAAAACGTATTTTGTCCAATACAAATATCACTATAACCAATATTATCGGATGTAATGATATATCGGATATTATGATGGCAACAAAGAATCAAAACATGCATAACACACTATATTATTATCGGCTATAATGATAACTTTAAAATACATGTAGCAATAATATCAAAGGCCCTATTTTTTTTACTTTCTTCACGTTGCTTATTTTTATAGTGATACATGTACATGTACATAACAGAATTTTTTTATGGAAATGCGGGCACTGTCAACTATGCAGCATGCTCATTTGTCAAAACGCCATGCTAGCTGGAAGTATTTCCTTGCCTTTCATGTGTCGATCGAAAAAAGAAAAAAATCGATCGTATCGCATATAGTGATGCATCGGTTATAGTGATAAAATCACGGAAATCAAAAGGGTACGCTATAGCCGATACAGACTGTACAT
Organism: Sycon ciliatum; assembly: GCF_964019385.1. Lineage (NCBI taxonomy): Eukaryota > Metazoa > Porifera > Calcarea > Leucosolenida > Sycettidae > Sycon > Sycon ciliatum. The sequence continues at coordinate 67,485,692 of NC_088643.1, forward strand.
GTACGTCCCATGCATGCCCATCCGCCTGATACAAGAGGAAAGTCGTTATATTCGATGCATTTTCAGGTCTTCAGGCACCAAAAAAGTGTCAGTAAATTCGATCTGTCGTTATTTTCGAGGTAGTTATACCCGATCTATAATGTACAGAAAGGACGTGCTAAGCGACATGGGCAACATACTGTTGTCGCGTCGTTACATCCAATCTCCACTGTAACAGAAAATCTACTCATTGACCGTGCACACAAACAATACTGTAGAAAGGCAGCTCCCACAAATTAATAACAGCGTCTCACCGTTGATATATAGGAGTTGATGAATTCCTTGCAGTCACGCAGAAAGAATAATCCCGGGTGGTCATCAACGACACACTACAGAGCGAATGTACGACCAAGCACAAAGCAGAAACACAAACATTTTTTAAATGTGACTCAGCAGAACACAGATTCCAAATTTTTGCCGAAATCTTGTCCGGAATACTCTAATTTCAGAAATTTTCTGTCCTCACTATTTTCGGTACGAGTGCAAAAGGCCAGGTTTGGTGAACAGAAAATGTAGGTACAGAGAAGCAGTTCCCTATTGCATTAGGTGTGTTAGTGTTTGTTGAAACTTTGTTCGGTATATTGAAATTCTAGGTATGAAACAGATGCAACGAAAGCACCGAAAATAAAAGTACACCGACAATTTGTGAAATAACAGTAGGTGGAGATCTGCAGAGCTGCACTTTGCAAGGCACTACTGTAGGCAAGAGTAAAACATCGGCATCAGTTTCTGCCAGTGAGGGGGTTGAAGTGCTGCTGTTCACTTCATCAGTGAGTTTATAAAAATATATATACTTTGATGACGTGTCTAAAAACTCTCTATAAAAATATCAACACAGGCCAGCATACATGCGTTAGTAGGCGCAGGATATGAAGTGAACTTACAAATTTTTATTTTGGAAAATATCGATATTTATAGACTTTCTCCTCATCTCCCCTAATAAACGCACATTTGTTTTTTTTGGAAACGCTACGAGTTCATAAAATAACCACCTTACCTGAATAAGCGGAAGCAAATCCTGGAAGACTAAGGAATCACTTTGTAATCTCGATGAGAGCCGAACGAATCGAGATGCTGGATCATGGTACTGCTTGATCAATCTGCAAGATGAACACAAACAGAACAAGCAACGTCACGTCATGATCGGAGCAGGTGAAAAACTTTGAACATGACAGCTTTCCCGTCGTCACTACTGCTGCTGCTGCTGCCACATGGCACATCTGAACCATGGCGGTAAAACATACGAAGTGGAAACAAGTCGCATGCTGTGTCGCCTACGCCAGACTAGGGACATAAGCACTCTACCACAGCGAAGACACACCACCAAGTCATGCACAGGTTATTTCTGAGCCTCACCGTTTCCAGATCTGCGAGAAGCCAGAGAACTTCACTCTCGTTTTACTAGTGCCGCCGGCTGCCCGGAAGAGGATACCTTTCCAATAAACTGGTAAATTGCACACCTGCACAAGAACAGTCAGAGACACAGCTTGAGAAGTACATACCGGCACTTGACTACGAAAAGTGAACAATCTTGGACTTTCTGAAGCATACCGGTGTGCGCTACGATGTACTACCAGAAGGACACAGGGAAGCCCAAAGTGCCCGGTACAGTCAGACCTCGCATAACCGCACACATCCGTTTTCCACAAAAGTATCCGGATAGGCGAGAGAACCGGATAATCTAACACACATACTGTGTGTATGCATGGCAAATGCTGTAAGTCCAGATCATCTGGTAAAAGGAGAGCGATCGCTCTCGCGCGCCTTCGCTCTCCTTATTTTCTTTTAGGGCGCACTTTTCGTCGCGCGCCTTGAGAATTTCGAGCGCATCCGCATCACTATGAAGTTCTGAAAACACTTAAATATTTCGTAACTCAGCTTTCCCTGAACGGAATCGAGTAATCGAAAGGTCTATTCGCATTAGAAAGTTCTCAGCTGTCGGCTCCAACAAATCGGAAGTCGATCCGAGGTCCAATAGTGGAGTTACGGCACTCGCAAGGTATTTTACGTACCGCTGCAAAATTTTACTTCCGCACTTGGGTGGCAATCATAGTATCTTGACATAAAGAATTTCCCTCTGTTGCGTGACAGTCCGGGCATGCACAGACCTGTGTGACGCCAGGCACAGGTCTTTAGCGGTCAGCTACAGAAGAAAGGAGCGCTCTACGATGAATACTACAAAAATACCATGGATCTTAGCGAATGGTCTCAATTTCCCATTGCGTGTGTCATTGTCTCTGAAGAAGGGAAACTAAAGTAACATTAGTTGTGGTCCGAACAGCTTTCATTTGTAGTGCGTACGGCGATTTTCCAGAACGAATTTGGCAGCTACATGTATTGGGTATTGAATCCGTTTGGGGTATGGCAAGATGTTGAAAAAACCCGTATTGTCACAATTTGTGCTCGCCTTCGATAGATAAGGCGAGCGACTTTTCTTTGGGGGGGGGGGGGGGGGGGGGAGGGTGGCGGGGACTGCTCTCCCACCACTCTCCTTGAGAGGATAGCGAGAGTGATTGTTCACTCTCCTGGGTTTTTCTTACGCGAAGGTCTGAAGTCGGCAACCAACAATTTTCTTCCGGATGGCGAGGGATCCGGATAAAAGAGGACCGGATAAGCGAGGTCTGACTGTATCCTGCTGCTCTTTGTGGATGTCCAGCTTTTAAGTAAAGTGTGAGTTGCACGGGCCAAAAAAAACGTGCCGCCGGTACAATGACGCCTTTTCTCACTCACCAATATGCTGCACCAATAAGAACACACAAAACCGAACTGGACGAATGCATCATTATGCTTGCATGCAGGACTAAGGAAACTTAGGGATGTGTCCTGACCATGAACAGCCTACTGTAATGCTAGGGAAATTGTACGCACATGCAATCTGCCAACCCGGGTCGTGTACTCGTGTTGGGTACTTACCGAGCAGACTCGGTCAAACTCGTGTTTGGCCAGACCCATGCCACTCCCGTCATCCGACAACTCAAACACGGCGCGGATCTCTGAAAGACTGGCACTGGTGCATGTGTCATTATCTGTTGGCCGCCCGTACGGGAAGTAAAATCGCGGTATACTCGATGAGGATGATGGTGATGACGATGATGCTGAGGATGATGATGATGATGAAGGCGTCGACAGCATTCTGTGTGTGGTGGACGTTGACTCTGCGGGTGTGGATGCTAATATGCTCGGCAGCCCAACTTTGTTTTGGAGATGTGGCGCATGTGCAGTTGAAATACTGGTGTCTGCACTCTTGCTACGTGTACCACTGGCATCATCACTCTCTGCAGTGATTTCTATGCTAGGTGCAGTTACTGCAGTAGCCAGTCGTGCCGCCCTGCGCACCCGGGGACTGGACTTAGGCGAAGCGGCCGGAGAGGAGGGTGACGGGGCCCGTGGTGGTGGCGAACTCTTCCTGCTTGCACCCATGGCGTCACGCCCGGTTGAGGCTTCACCAGCCGTTCCAGTCCCGGTCGTCGTGCTCAGCTTCGGAAGCGGCTGCTCTGACTTGATAGCAGCCAGGCTCTCCTGGAGTTTCTCTATGTTGGACTCCTCACTCATGAATCGCAGGAATAACTCGTCAACTTTCATCTCCAGACATGCAGACAATCTATGTGGCGGAGTACTCATTTTTGGAAAGAAATACAGAACGAGACAACTACTGTACTGTCTTGTTTCCTCTTGATTGGGCTATTTATTACTTTTGTCATTTGCAGCCCGCGTCTTTCTTCTGCTTCTGAGTAACGGGTTAGTTCTACGCTCTAGCTCTCCTACAAAATAGTACTAGTAATCGTAGATCCTCCCAGCTTCTTGTGAGGCATATCAAGAACAAAATCTCGGAATGTTTCAAAAATCAGCTGTGCCAGATTTTATCCTTTTCATCATGATCAAAACTGCATGCAGTAGTGTAGTACATGTGTACAGTAGGAATCATAGCCATAGGGACGTCGACGCTACACCGCGTACCGACGCAGCAGAGTGTCTCCATAACAACTATACTCCAAATGTGTGAATCGCCCAAGGCGTAGGATCCGATATCGATCCTGGAAAAATAAAAAATAAGCAAATGCAAAACCGTCTTCGTATATACAGTCATCAGCACTTTTAGTTTTATTTCGACTTTTTCAATTTTGTTTCTTGAACGTTTTCAGCAGAGTACGAGTGGTGTGTAGGCTGGCTCTGTAGACGCTGACCATTGGCATTGTTGTTGAGAACATTCCAAGTCGTCTATTACCCACCAGGAGCAATCGTACACGTACTTCTAAATGCAGGCCCACAGTTGATGGCGTATTAATATTTGGAGTGCAGAAGTATTTGCTGCTGATGGCAATAGTGAATCATGGAGGGTGAATCGATTACTAGTATTGAGTACAAGAACCGGTGGGTTCCTGAGCTCTTTGTGTCCTCCGGAACATACTGCATCACCTTATTGATGTACCCTTTGCTGAGGAGTTTATCGCCATTTGACACAACCCTGGGAAATGCTGCCCTGCTTGTATCTCTGCTGTTCGTCATACCCGGTGCTATTCTGGTTTTGTGGAGGAATTGGGAAATGTGGTATGTTAGCTTTCTAGCAGGATTCCTTGGCTGCTGCACTTCTATTGGCATACAAGTAGCAACAGTGGGTTATGACACACGACTATTCTACCTCGGCTGCTACATCATAGCCCTGTCCTTCTTTCATCAGTCCGAGTATGTCACAACCGCTTTGTTTAACCCTCACCGCCTGTCGCTCGACTCGTATATTCTCAACCACAGCAGGGAGTATCACATTGCTGCAGTTGTCAGCTGGACTGAATACAGTTTGGAGTCTTGGCTTGCTCCGTCACTCAAGACCTACCACTGGCTGGCTCTGCTTGGCTTAGTTCTGGTTGCGAGTGGGGAATTCCTTCGAAAAGCAGCCATGTTCACAGCACGCTCTAACTTCTCCCATATTGTTGCATTTCGCAAGCGCTCTGACCATGAGCTTGTGACGCACGGTGTGTACTCCTTGTCGCGTCATCCGGCATACATGGGCTGGTTCTACTGGAGCATTGGAACACAAGTTCTCTTGTGCAATCCCGTGTGTACCGTGGCCTATGCTGCCGCATCTTGGTCGTTCTTCAATGAGCGCATCGAGGAGGAAGAAATCGCCCTGCTGAATTTCTTCGGCAGGCACTACGTGGAGTACCAACAACGTGTTGGAACTGGCCTCCCGTTTATTTCTGGCCACTTGCCACGGAGAGAGTAATCGGAGTGGATGGCAAGGTCAGCAACGTAATTTTTCTCTCACTGCACTACAGGTGTGGTGTATTGAAGTTGCTTTTATTCTGTCTCTTGCACTCCGTTCTATTCTCTCCTTAGGTGTAAAAACTCGCGGGGAAAGGTATTGGCCCTCTCTGTGTTTCTGTAGAGATCTCGTTCTTTATAGTTTAGATGCATGGGCTGAGGGCACCCTCAGTAGCACACATGTGCATGCCTGCTTTTCAGGCTGCTACTTGAAAGTTTCTAGTATGTAGTCCTTGCTCACCTGGTGTGATTGTGGCAAGGGTATCACCCTTGGACATGTTTTGGAATTAACGTCTACATATTCTGTACAAAGGTCTTGCTCTATTGTACCTAAGGATTGTATTTATAGTGTCTTCTTCCTTTTAGTCGCATGGGGGTACATTGTTCGTCTTGAGATTTCTGGGCTAACTTCCAATGAAAGACCTTTGAAGTGTTATTTATATGCTTATTGCTTCAACACTCAATGATCAAAGTATATATTGCAGCATGATGTTGCCTTTCCTCTTTCTCCCTTTTTCACAGCGCATTAGCGCATTATCAGAGGTGTACTCCACACCACACCGGTCCGGTACTGGTATCACCAAACGGATATGCTCATACTAGTAGAAATACTTTGAGGGACAATGTACATGCATAATGGTGTACTTTTGAAAGTGGAAGCACATTTTTAAACTACTACTATGCCGATCAGGTTTTTCTCCTGGATCCATTGTTGTGCACGCTGTGCATATGGCACATGTTTTGTCAGTTTTGTGTTAGCCTACTCGAACATTGCTGTTTGCACTTGACTATGTGTTGGACTCTATGCCGACCGCATGAGATTTTGAGAAGCGTGTACAAAATACTAGTTCAGCGCTCTGGTCAAAGGATGGTAGGATAGCACACTGCCCTCCTTGTGAAAGGGGTCCTCCTCCTGTGGGAACTGTGCTACGGTCATTTCAGATTTTTTTGGCGGGTAGTCGGCAAAAATTAAGTGACGGTCCCTTTAGTCCTTCGCGAAATGAACACCGGTAACCATGGAGACAGACCACACTCTCATTATAGATACTGGTTATAAATAGACCGAATAAGGAAAATGATCTGATAGATAGCCTATGGAGAGTAAAAGAAATTGAACCAATGACAACAAATACTCGTCCAGCACACGAGTTGTCATAGCAACACAAATAAGTTGTCCGCTGATTTTGTTGTTGGAGATTGAGTAGGAGTTTTTACTGGTTGATTCTAAATACAATAAATGAGGAGGCCGAGGGTTTATGACCAATAAAAACTAGTTATGGACTCTTGGAAAAACGAATAAAAGATACAAAACATCTGGCCGACCCACACTAGCACTGCACTGAAAGTGATATTGATAACGTTAGATTGCACAATGATTATGTAATGGTAACCCAGGCGCGTAGCACCGCCATTGGAGGTGGTCCGGTTGGAGGGGGTCTGGGGGTGTCCCCGGGAAATTTTTTAAAATTGGGGTGCAAAATCCTGCATTCTGGGCACTTCTGGGCGAAAAAGTGGTCCGGCCAAAGCCTGACTGCACTGGCGCCATGGCCGGACCGGCTGCTACGCCCCTGTTTTAAACCGCAAATTATGTTTTGAAAATGAGAATAAAAGTCCTGCAGAAGAGAGTTGAGTCAGGAAGGAGTGGAGTCTGTAGTCTGTAGAGTGGTTACTTTTCAAGTAGTTTTGGTTGTACAATCATGTGCAGTACTTGTTGTTGTACAACCAAGACTGCCAAGAGTGCCACATGCACAAGTCATGCAGCCTTCCATGATGGTGCTTGCTTGGAAAGGCAAGACTCCCAGTCGACTAGTCCCAGACTACTACTAGTATACTAGTACTACAATGTCATGTAATTGTTAGTAAAAATAGTATTATACAGCTGTCAACATCGAAAAACATGACTGTAGTAAAAAATAGTATCCCATGCCATGCCTAGCGCGCTAGCGCCTATGCTCGAGTGAAGAGCTATTGAAATGGCGTAACCATGCACCATGCTGGCAAGCCTGCCATGCATATGTGTACTACGAATCATACGAGGCTACGTCATGACGGGATTTGTACAACTAACTCCACGCGTGCACTGCACGATTCGTTGTGCTGCCATTTGCGTCTTCAAAAGAGTAGATCTTGTAAAAATCGTAGGCGTAGACATCTACGTGACTACTCTTTGTATCTGTGATTGTCATACTTGACTGATGACTATCGACTTCGCTTTCATTTTGAGTTGTGACTTCAGGATCACTTTCCTATGGTGGTAGCAAGGATCCGCTTGAAAGTTCTTTCGTGAGGCCGTGTTGGTGTTGGGTTTGGCCTCATTTGGATTTTCACCCTTTGCCGTTGCATGCGAAGGCACAAGGTCAAGGTGATTCGATTTTGCAATACAGAGGTTCCCCTCGTTGCACACGTTTCGAACGGAGATGAGCAACCACGTTGGGAGAGGTCGAGGTAGAGGTGCCAACAGGTAAGCTGCGGGCAGTGTGGGTGGATATGCCTGTCTGGTTATTCGTATTGCACTGGCTATTTCCCTGTGCGGCTGCGAAGCATTCTTTGTAGGTGTCAACAATTCAAAATTTATATGAAATTGCCCATACCTGTCCTGTGCACTAACCGTTTTGCAGGTAGCCCACCTAGGTTATGGGGAATAATGTGGAGGGGGTGAGAAGAATATGTAGATAATGCTTGCGTGCGGAGCGCAAATCATACTTCATACTTCCCGACACACTATAGTTTGGTAATTTCGAAGGTCCTGTAGAAGAATCCTTTCGAAATTCACGTCCATAACTTCAAGCATGTATAGGCTACAACGAAACCATTTGAAACTCCTATCCCTGGGGCCATTGGATTGATTACTGTAACAAAATTAATAAAGTGCGCACACTTATTTTTGGCCTGAGTCTTTGAGCCCTAAAATTTGTTACTGCTGAAATATTTGTTTGCAAAGTACTAGTAGAGCGTGTGTGGGCAGGCGTGCGTTTATCGCCATATTGCCAGGTGTGTGTTTACCACCGTATAATATGGGGAATAATGTGGAGGGGGTGAGAAGAATATGTAGATAATGCTTGCGTGCGGAGCGCAAATCATACTTCATACTTCCCGACACACTATAGTTTGGTAATTTCGAAGGTCCTGTAGAAGAATCCTTTCGAAATTCACGTCCATAACTTCAAGCATGTATAGGCTACAACGAAACCATTTGAAACTCCTATCCCTGGGGCCATTGGATTGATTACTGTAACAAAATTAATAAAGTGCGCACACTTATTTTTGGCCTGAGTCTTTGAGCCCTAAAATTTGTTACTGCTGAAATATTTGTTTGCAAAGTACTAGTAGAGCGTGTGTGGGCAGGCGTGCGTTTATCGCCATATTGCCAGGTGTGTGTTTACCACCGTATAAATCAACCATAGGGACAGCACAGACTGAAATTATTCTTATGCGGCCGAAAAGGAGTTTAGCCATTGGACGCTGAAATTTAAACACTCTGTTAAAATTATAGACCTACGGTATTGAAGTTATTGACTTGCACCAGGCGGACGAATGCTTGAATGCAAAGTGCCTGTTTACATTATGGTCGTTTGAACTGTTTGGAATTCTGCTGAATTTTAGGCATGGACATCAAGCTGTGGATCCATCATCGGCAGCTGGTGTCCGTGGTACTGCGGTTGCGGCTCCAACGTCAACCCGGCAGGTCCTGGAAGCTGCTGCTGTGCATGTGAAGGAGTTCGTTCCTCGTACTAGTGGGTCTGCCCGTGAGTTGGCTTCGTGAGATCTATGTTGCCTCCCCGGTACACTAAATTTTGGAAAAGACTTTGTATAGGTTCATGTTGTCAATAGCTGGGGAGCGCACACTTGTATAACTGCTGGCTTTCTCAAGCACAAGCACACTCCACTGTCCTCGCACAGCTACAAGAGCAGACGATAGACCGTCCGTAGTCATTCAACACCGTTTAGGCGATGAAAAGATCCCGTTTGAGGTGGATAGTGGGGCAGTAAAGGGAACATGGTCATGACATTTTCCGAAGTTTCAGATTAGTGAAAATGAAAGCCCACACATCCACATGACATTTATGGTTAGAAGCTCGGCCAGCTAAGGAAGGCTCGCCTAGCGCCTGTGTCATGCCTGATTTGTACTGTGCCATGGCGTGGCAGGTGTGGTGCCTCACAGCCAGGGTGAGTGGATATCTCATGGACATGTCCAACCAGGGTCTAAACCTCATCAGCCGCTTCTCTGCTCTCCTCCCTTTAAGTGTGTAGTTGCACCCCGTTGAGTTGATGAAATCACTGCCGAAATGTAGCGACCACTGTATCATGGAGGGACTGATGTCTGGTGTGCTTTCCTTTTGTTGACTGCTCTCGTTCTAGCCCCTCTACCAGCCACTGCTGTCAATGCTCAGGTATTCCGCCCTCGGCATGCTGGCCCGCCTCCAGCTGCAGCTGCGCCACCACCTGTCGCTATGGGTAATTCAGCGGCGTCTACAGCGTGGTCAGTAGGCTCGGCACAGCCTGATTCGTATGCTACCCATACTGGTTAGTGCAGTATTCTTTCTCTTCGAACCAAAGTTTAAACACATTGATGCCAAGGCAAGGTGACTTTGGTGTGATTGCCGACTGCATTGTCATGTAGCGATACTACTTTGATGTACTTCTTGCTCAGTTGCCAAGTCCTCTTGTTCTTTTCAGGTGATTGTGTCCGCAACTTAGATTGGACAGTTTGGTCTCGCACCATCGTTGTGTCATTGACCATGAACCAGCGGGCCCAGCTTTGCTGTCCCATGCTCATACCACTCTACCAACAAGCCAAAACCTCGTCTGACATTTTTTCTTTCTTGCTTCACTCTCTTTTGTTGGTGTAGCAAACCATCAAGGCCATGGATCCACGTCGAGCTATTCTAATTCAGGTGACACCGAGGTGCGTTTCGTGATACACATGTTTGATTGTGCTGAGATTTTTTCGATGGCGTGTAGTAGCAAGAGTACATAAACCAGAGTGTGCAACTGTGCATATCAGATCTGAAACAGCGCAGTTCGTGCACTACGTCACCTTGATGAGGTCAGCCAAGCCGCGACTTGCGTACAGCTCAAATTTTCGTGTTTCATAGCCCGGAGATCAGCCAAGTTTGCTTGATTTTAGACATCATGTTTCAGGATATCGGTGTTTTTATGGGACTGTGTCATTGACCATGACATGACCATGTACATCCACCGACAAGTATATTCACCAGGCTATCTGTATCAAAAAACCGAAATCAGGACAAACTCAGTGACCTGCACCACCGTGACTGGCTACGCAACTTTTCACCGTACCTGTGGCTTCCCATGCCGTCAGAAATGACGTACTGCACGAATTACGCTCCCACAGGAACCATCCCGAGTTGCACACTCTGGTTTATGTACTCTTGGTAGTAGGGATCTGGGATGTGTGCGTGGATATTTCAGCATTTTCCCGTCTGTTTTTTTGTTTTATTCATGTACATGTATCCTTTTGGCAAGGGTGTGCAACTCCGATATTGAGCTCACCCACGGCAGACTTTTTTTAGTTCTTCATTTTTTGGCAGAAGTACAGTTGTTTCGTGAAAAATCCAACCTGTGAGCGGAAAGCAGCACCAAGGCTCCTGAGGCCCTCGGATGGGTTTTTGGATGTAATTAAAATGGAAACGCGGCGGCGCATCTTTTGATTAGCGGGTCGGATTTCTGTGGCCACTACTGTATGTTGGAGTGCGTATGCCTTTCCACACCTGTCATGTGAATACGTTGCCAGTTCGTCAGATTCAGGACGCATGGGTCTACCGACCGCTGTTCTGCTTCATACAAACTCAGGGTTTTTTTTTGACCGCTGGCTATTGTGAGTTGTGCATTATTGGTAATAGAGAGGTTCTGCTCTCACGTGAAACGTAGAGGAATCACGTCGAGAACAGGTGTCTGGGTTAGAGTCTGTTTTGGGTCCAGATTTCTACACAGAGATGAGGTTCTCTACGTTGCACACACAAAGAAAATGCGTGCGCATCTGTTGCGTACCATTCAAATTAGTGAGAAAACTGCCAAAAGAACAGAAAATTCCCAATACGAGGTGATTCGCAATTTTTGGACAAATTAGTTAAATACGGAAGTAGAGTCCTCCTGAGTCGTTGTCCTTTCCTTGGTGGACAAATCTTTGACAAGAGTGTCTTCGTGTGCATACTGACCAACCACCACAATCTCAATCCCTTGACAAGACATGCAGAATCCCTGGATTTCTCTCAAAATCCCTGGATGGCACAAAAACAAGTGAAAAAGAGCTTTTCCCGCCAAAAAAACGTTCGCCTCTGCAGCTGTGCGTACAGCACAGATCGACCCTGTACTAGGCTGTAGTGCAGTTTGATCAGTCGGCGCCCGCCTGTCACTTTGTCAGTGCAGATCTTGCATGGTCAGGTCTTCAAAGTGCTGTGCACAGTTCGAAGTGCGAATGAGCACCGTACATACCTTTGAAAAAAGTTCAAAAAACCGGGAAATTCGGGGAGAAACCATGGAGTTTTCAGGAAAATCCTGTATCAGACAAAACTTTGGTTTTTCCGGGAGTTTGCTTGAAATCCCCGGGACCCCGGGAGGAGTGTTGATTTTCCGGGATTTTCCCGGGAAAAACGGGAGGGTTGGCCAGTATGCGTGTGGTCCTCAAGTTTCTTCGTGCCAATTTTTAGCGGTGAAGGCCGTTTCTTTCTGGGCGTTTTCTTTATTATTCTTAGGTAATGTAATGAGTAATTTTGAAAATTTCGATTAAATAATAAATAATTGAGGGTTCCGTTGACTCTACGTCGCATAACGGAGAGAATGTCGACATGGGGGATGTTGTATCCCTTCCATCAACTCCAGGGACTACGCCTTCCAGCTCGAATCCACCTGGAAGAGTCTCCTCGCCTTCTCAACCGGTGCGTTTGTGGAGGGGTTCTGGTTAGGAGAAATCTCTTTTAGCAGTGCGAGCGTTCCACTCACCTGGCACCAGTGAACACTTCCTAACCAAGAAGGATGCAGCGGCTAGTTACGGCGCTAGCCCTCCACTCTTTGCGAAATATGAGGAGATGGGCCACACTGGAGTGCTCTCCTCTGTTCTTGAATATGACGTCCATGAAAACCCTTGAGTGACCCTTTAAATTGTGTGTCACATTGAAAAGCCTTGAAAAGCTTGCTATGAACGGCCTGTCATTAGAACTCATATCAGCCGGTCTCATGGGCATAGCCTCACCCCATTTTCATGTCCTGTGCAAGTTTTACTTGTTCACACCATTGCAGACTGCTGCTAGATGCTATTTAATTTAGTTGTCCAATAATTGCTCGCATTGAAAAAGCAGTAGAAAAAGACACCTTCGATCAGGTCAAGTTGTGGCCGCATGCTTCAACTCTATGCCTTCAGGTGTGTGTGGTGGTGGTAAAGCATACGTGTGCCAGTAGAAAAGCAAGAAAGAAATTTAATTTATCTTACAAACCAACATAATGGGGTGCTATTTAATTTGAGTGTCCAAAAATAGCAAATGACCTCGTACACGTTCCATGCGATTTCTTCGCGTGAGCGTGGAGCAGAACAGGTTTTTCAAGCGTTACGGGAATGCGAAGAATGGTCAAGTGATTCATCGTGTTTCCGTAGCGTAGAGCAGAACACCGCTAATGTAATATTGTACTCTTGCTACCACTGTAGAAGTGCAACTCTTCGTCTAATGCTTTCGTTAAAGTTTCGACATTTTATCAGGAACTTTTGTTGGTTAATTTCACAACACACTACGTAGTATTCCTGTTCCGCTTTTAGTTAGGAAACACTTTCTTTTGCACCCCTCGCCCAACAAAAGTAACGGAAATTAATTTCACGCGAAAGTGTGTCTTGTAAATTACTACGTGTGGCCAGTATTACAATGCACGACGTTTTGGAACTTTTGGCCATTCGCTACAAGTGATGAGAGTCTTGTGCACACGCTTTGCCTGGTTTTGTGCTTTGCCGCAGGCTTACGACCTAGGCACAACACCCCAAGAGACAGATGCGTTGCTACAAGTTGAGCAGGTAGGTGTTAGTGTCTGAGATCTGTCTGTACACTCACTAGCCCATGGCTGGGTACATTTTTTTTGCCCTGTGGATTATGATAAAGTAAAGTAGACAGGAGTCCCGAATCCACTGTGTAGCTAATGTTCACTGGACCGGAGTCGGAACTAGGAGTTTTAATGTATAATGCGTACAGTGCTGAATGCTTCTGGGCATATGTGTTACATTGGACTGATGGGATTGACAAGCTGCCGACTCTCCTTCATGCATGCTGCCGGGAGCTACAGTAGTATCATACTAGTATGCTGTTGTTACGCCTTGTCAGTGCCAGCCCTGTTTCACATCTCTGTCCAACTCGGTGTATCTCTTGCACAGCTTATCAATCGCCTGCTCACGGACCCTTGGTCACTGGAATGCGAGCTGGATCAGATTGTCTTGTTGCTCAACCGCTCCATTGTATCGGAACAAGCGCTGTACACCCTCTGCCATCATATCATTCAAACGGTATGAGCAGCAGATCTGCACAGGATGCCTATGACCTCGCTATCCTGGTTTCTTATGTACTTGTTAATTATCATACTTGCTGCGTTTTGTAGTGGCTGCTGCACTTGTCTTGATGCAATTATTATAAATGTGTTTTCCCGCGTTTGCACCGTGATGGTTTGTGGCTATCTTGTAAAAACTGTTAAAAAACCTAGTCATTATATCTGGGATTTCATGCCTGAGGGCTGACACAATTGATTGTCTTCTGTTTGGGGTATACATCCTCACAGGGCTGGCTCTTTCCTGCATTTTCGTATGTCGGCGGCCGTCTTGTTCATCTACTGGATACAAATCTGTCCAAGAATGGCGTCCTCGGAAAGTTTCGCAGCATTTTTCTTCAACTGTAAGCAGACTCTGTTTATGTGTTGTGCTGCACTGTGAACTGCAAGTAAAGATTGCTGGTGAGCATCCGCCTGTTTAGAAATCGCATGTACATCATGTACAGGATATGCAAGTTTTGTACATTCGGATGTGGCTGCTTCCCGGCAAGTTTTGCAGTGATAACTCGGTGTGCGTGTGTGCCTCTGGCTTTCTGTCCTTCTCTATCTATCGATCGGTCTCTCTCTTTTATCTCTATGTGTGTATGCATGTATCTGTCTCTATCTGTCTCTATCTCTCTCTCTCTCTCTCTCTCTCTCTCTCTCTCTCTCTCTCTCTCTCTCTCTCTCTCTCTCTCTCTCTGTGTCTCTGTGTGTGTGTGTCTCTCTCTCTCTCTCTCTGTCTCTCTCTCCCTCTCCCTCCCTGTCTCTCTGTCTACCTTATTGGTGTGCACTGGTAAGATCAACAGTCTAACTGGGCAACATATTTTGTTAGACAAGAGCCACTATTGATTTTCCTGTGTCTACGTACCTGTTTCTGTGCAGACTGAACAGTTCCTTTCATGACCTGGGGGCTGCTTCAGGAGAACCAATGCGCCGCCAGGAGTGGCTGAATTTCTCGATCTTTTTCGCTGAGATCTATCGCAACCTCATTATTATCCAACCTTCGGTGGGTTTTGTAGCTTCATGATCCTTGTTGCATGATCAGCTTCGAATTCACTTTCTATCTGTTTGTTGCACCTTTCTTTTTGTGCATTGTGGCTGTATGATTGTAGTGTTGGTGCGATAGCTCTGTAATGGTGATGACTGTCCACGTCAAGCACCGGTAGCTTTCTACATGTTTCTCTGCATGTCTGCATTTCTGTGCGAGGCGCCTACCTCTCCGCCGGGGTGTGGTGACTGACAAGAAACAATGAATTAAATTATTTAGTAGTCATGGCGTAAGCCACGTTCAAAGCTGGTGTGTTGCTTTAATTTGCTCCAAAGGCCTGAATAGTTCCGAAACTTTTTGCTTGTGTGTTTGAACTCAATAGAGCAATGTTCCGTCTCCCATCAAAGCTCTCAGCATGCCTTTGCTTGAGATTGTGCGCTCGTTAATGCTGCAGCCAGGTGATGACACGATGCAATGTGCATGTAACATACTCAAGGTAAGCAACTCCTCCCCCCCCCCCCCCCCCTCTCTACAGAAGATGTTGCAGATCGGAGGGGTCCATTGGACACTGCCATCCTTGTGGGTTGTGTCCGTCACTACGCCGATGAGCTCCTGTTGGTTTGTTGATGCCCAGCTGTACTTAGAATGAGCACTTGCCAATACACTGTTGTGTGTTACCCTAGATATCGTGCACTACGTTTCTAGGTTCCCTCTTTCCCACATTTGTCTCTGAAGGCAAGAGTACATAAACAAGAGTGTACAACTCCGCATGGTTTGGCCCACAACAAGTTTTTTGTTGACGTCAACCTTTCTGGAGATTGAAATCTTTATTCTCACGAGCATTTTTTTCGGACATTCTTGTACGACATGCGTCCTTGAGGTCTGAAAAAAGGTGACGTCAACAACAAAATTCTGCCCTGGACCAGACTAGCTGCGGAGCTGCACACTCTTGTTTATGTATTCTTGTTGAAGGTCATCTGGTCCTTTTTAAATACTTTTCTACTAATACCTGTGTGTGTGTGTGTGTACGTGTGTGTGTGTGGTGTGCGTGCGTGTGTGTGTGTGTGCGCGCGCACGCTTGTGTGTGTATATATTTGTGTTGGTGTGTTGGTGGTAACTAGTTGACAGGGTCGTACTTGACTCAGGATGCAGCAGACATTCTCAGGCAGTGCACGGAAGGCTTGAAAGTACTGCCCAAACATGAACTGTCCCTGTAAGTAGTCGCTGCAAGAATGCAGAACCCCCAAAAGTTTGCACACAGGTTTATGGGATCTGCGACGGCAGAGCTTCACATCACGTGATAAACCCTGTCCACATAATTTCTGGTCACTTTGCACTGTTCGCCAGGGCAACCAATTGAACCATGTCACGTGATGTGAAGCTCTGCCGTCGCAACACTGGATAATGATTAGTGGTTGTACAGGCAATTGCACCCTCTCAGTGGTTCTTGATGTTACATACACTTGTGGATTCCATCACATCAGCATTCGATGTGTATTGTTGTTCAATGAATGTCTACAGTAGGCTATGATAGCGTAGAGTGTAATCGATGCTTGCCGTCTGTTGTGTTCCAGTTGCTAGTATTTTGTGCATGCCCTGTTTTCCGGTGTATAATCCGCACTTTAAGCACCAGTAGTTTACCCAAAAAAAGTCGGTTCGGCTTATGCTACGATGGTCAAATTACCGGTGATAAACCGGGTAGATGTCTGTATTTTGTGACAACATCTGTGTGCGGCTTATACTCCAGAAAATACGGTGTTTCCATCCAAACCAAGTAAAGCCATATGGATTGCACTGTACTTACCTGGCTGCTGTGCGTATTCTCTTGCACGTGTCTTGACCTTCTGCTTACCTATCTAGGGGCACGCGCCGTTTAATCGAGTCAGTACTGCGTCTCGAGTCTCAGAACTGGGGCTCCTCGCCGGGCGTTGTTCCGCATTCACCCGTCTTCATCCCAACCACCGACCCGCTCGCGTTTGCCCCATCGGAGCCTGTGACAGCACCAGCGCACAGTGTGGCAGCGGCGGCAACGAGTAATTCACATTCGACGTATCCCACATACTCACAGGTACGGTTGCCACCTTGGAGCATCTTGGAGTGTAAACCATTCAAGAGTGAACGGACACCAGGATCATCTGGCCCCGGAGCTTGCCTGTTTTTTTTGGACTGCCTGCTCCTAGGTTGTATCTCTTGGTCAGTTGCCGCACTGCCAGGGACAGTAGAAACAATGCATTTGGGTCAGAAGAGTATTGATCTAGAAGTGAAGAGCGAGAAAGTTGTGTGGCTTTGATGTTCATTGCATGAACACCTACTGTCCCTGGTTCATACCGGTGCAAGCAATACATGTAATGTCATGTACGGTCGACCCAGTTGCGCCTGTCATTTCCAAAGGCATTCACGGCGACTCCAAACAGGTTCTCACCTCCACATATAGTGCACGATATTGTTTGCGTACTGTGGGCATGATTTTCGGGGTCTGGTTCCTGACTTGTGTGGTCTCTCTCTCTCCCTGCTGTGATTGCTGGCATGCAGAACTACGGGTCGGGACGAGCAGATCCATTGGAGAGTGTGACCAACACAATGGCATCAAGTTCACTGCAACCGGTTACGAACAAAGGTATGCTTTGGATATTCTGCGAGTATTGTCAGGTTTTAATATGCTGATGCTAATATTGTTGTTCTTGTCAGAGTTGTTTTCAGTGTTGTTCGTGCCCGCTAGCATCTTCTTGCTTACGTGGTGTACCATGACTGGACCTCGCGATCCGCATACCACGTGCCAGTGCGTGGTTTTCGTGTACAAACGCATCCACATGTGTACAAAAAGCTTCGCCATGTCCAGTTTCCACGTGGCATGCAGAAGCCAGAACCAGAGAATTGTACGAACAAATAGTGTTTGTATGACTCCCTGACCTGCTGGCTGCATGCTTACAGCACTCGCTTGCATGCACTTGTCCTTTTTCTCGCTTGTTTCACAGTGTGTGTGTATGCTAGCTGTACTGAATGACTCCCATACATGTTTGTGCGCGTTAGCTGTACTGTATGAGACCCACATGCACGATTTCACACCTTTTTAATCTGCGCCATGCATGTGCAATGTACAGTCGAATGTCACTTATCCGGTCGCCAGTTATCCGACAAGCCCGGGAGTGGTAATTTTATGACTCTCAACAGTAAAATCTAAAAAATGAATAAAAAACTTCTCCTTTTTTTTGTATATTATACGGTGTAATATGCATTTTCTTGATGTAGATGTGGTCAAGTATGCTAACATGTATGTGTACATGGAATATGCATGAATATATTTGGGTATTGTGTACATAAATCAGTGAAATCCAGCCATATATGCACATAAAAAATGATATCAGTTATCCAACATGCCTGATTCCCGAAGTGGTCGGATAAGTGACATTCGACTGTATGTACTGCTCTTAAAGTATGTGTGTTCGGTCATCCGGTTCCCTCACCTGTGCCAGCCAATTAATCAGGTTTCAATCTCTTCACCACCACAGTCTTACACTGCGATTAACTTACATGTACTGTGTCGAAGCAAGTATTGTCTTGCAATTCTGTGTCCATATGGCTGCATTTGCCTTGAACGCTTGTTTCCTGCAATCCCTGTCTTCTTGCTGCAGACATGTGGAGTGAGTATGCGGATCCCGACGATGAGTAAGTTGCCCAGACACTGGTATAGCTGCATACTGGTATAGCTGCAGTAACGTTGTGTGTTCGCCTGTATCGTTGGTGCCTAGTGTTTGCAACTGTCTGCTTACAATGTAGTCTTGCAATCAACCTTAATGTGTGCAGCTGTTTGCGTACAGTCTTTTCGTTTGGCATAATGCTGAATGTTCATCCTAACGATTTCCTTTGGTCTGTTCATGTTGTATGGTATGTGCGCTGCTGCCATTAGGTATGAGGATGATGATGACATGGCCCTGCAGAAGGATATGGAGGAGGAGTACGCACGTTTCCTTCGAGAGACTGAGGACAGTTGATGCGGTCAGCGCACGGCCCTGCTTCTTGTGCTTCTGTTGAAAATGGTGTGTTGCCCCTGACGACAGTGCCTGTGTCGGCAGTAGGAAATCTGTGTCTATCGTTTTTGTTGAGCTTCAGATTGCCTCTACTGTACCTCTCTATCATTTCCCACCTGCAGTATTTTCTACTCATGCAACAACATACATATTATCATAGTAACATATTATCAACCATGCATGCAACAGGACTGATTTTGGAGACCCCATTTTTACACAAAATATGACGGAAAACATCTCGATCACCTGCCCCATGATACATGATATTGCATTTTGTATTTGTTACTTTTGTGTGTGTCCGTCATCGTTTTATGCTCATACTTTATATGCTGATGACTTGTGTATCCTGAAGAAGCTTCGCACACTGTGTTCCTGTCTGATCTCTAGCCTGTGCTGAGCACTGCTGTAGCTGTGTACATGCTCAGCAGTGCTCTTCTGTACTTCAAAACTACACGTACATGCGTGCGCATGTGTGTGTATGTGTTTGTTTTATTCTCCCAATGCATGCTTTGAACCAGCTAGTAGTAGCCAGGGAGTAGTACAATAACAGTTACTACTGCTTTGAACTGTTTGTGAATTGTTCAAGTTTGATGAGAAACGTGGTGGACGTGCCATGCGATGGAGCTATCTCTCCTGGATGCTTTTGATGAAAGGGCTCCCAGAATGTATTCGACACCAGCTGCATGAGCACTTGCATTTACTACTTTTTGAAGTACATGTACATGTACTATACTTTTCACTGGCACAACGGTCTTTTGAGTGGCACCGTCTATAAGACTATATTATCAAGAGTACATGAAAATGTTTTCGTGTACTCTTGATATTATTATATCACCAATAGTACATGACCCCTAAAAGGCCGGCCTAAAGGGGCAGTGGTATGTAGGATTCTACATGACTGTACTCCTACCACAAATGCATGTCTGTTATAACTTATTCTTGCTAGTACAATGTACCAAGACTCAAGAGTATAACCTCCTGCGGGGCTTATACTCTTGCTAGTATATATGTACTACAGTGCTGGCAACTGGAATCCGCCCAGGGGGTCGGATTTCAGTTGCCAGCACTGTAGTATCAACAACTCCGCTACTATCAAGACTTGAAACGCCTTGATGACTGAAGTGCATGTGAAGACTGATGCAAGCATCGATAAGAAAGCACCGGCAGCAAATTGCACTGTGTGGCTGATACACGTACACGTATACCAGAAGTGTAGTGAAGTGTAGCATCTACAAGTACAAGCTTTGATCAAGGCAGTTTTTCAAAAATCATTAAATTTTTTTGTTGTGTTCATTAGCGACTAACACAATGTGTCAGTCTCTATACTACTAGCACGAAAATTGCCATGGTAAATGGGCAAGATGGTGGTGAGTTGTGGCAAGCTCAAAAACACTTTCTTCAATAATCATCTATTTTTTGAACCAATATCACCACCACCACCACTACGGTCACGACGGTCACGGTCTTCAGACAGAAACACCTAGAGTAAAAATAAATTATCAGGTTGGCGAAAGCAAACAGCGCTAGATATAAACCAAGTTGACAGTGCTGTTGAAATGGAATGTCTACATGATTCCTCCTCTACGTGATTCGTTGATCGTGTAAGCGCAGTGAATGGCTGTTCAAAATGCGATCGATAGTGCAGTGGCAGATACTGTGAACCAGCACAGGTAGCTGGACAATGCAGTTCCGAAATAAATCACGGGTAAGAAAGCGCAGGATCAGTGGATGCAGCAAGGTACAGCAGTTATGATAGACAAAAGGCATCCACCCACAACAGTTATACAACCAATGCAAGTATAGCATATTCACTTCAGTGCTGAGTAACTAAGCGCTAAGTGAATCATCAACATGGAAAGGAAAGCTACTTCAAAGTAAAATGAATACAAAGAAAGAAAGAAAGAAAGAAAAACAGCAGCTTGAAGCTCGTGTATGTCAGCCAATGTTGCAGGCAGCTGTGAGCAGAAATAGTACTCAAAAATGTAAATGTTGGACACAAAATAGCAACAGAATAGAAACACATCAGGATCACTGTCCTGGCTCATAAATGAGCATTTGCAAAGAAAGATGAAGTCAAAAGCAGCACAGCTGGGCCATCATAGCAAGCCAAGGAAAGCCACGAAATTGGAGAACGAGCACGCTACTTGGGTCAGCCACTCTTTTATAGCCGTTGTTGCCTACATTCCTCTGGAGTAGTACAGGAACTCTTCACGAGTAGCCAACTGAATTTCGGGCTCACAGTATGATGTCTCGACCTACATTCACAGACAGGCAGCATATAAAATTGATTGTTCTAAACAGGGAGTAGTACAATACTGTATTGTACTACTCCCTGGTTCTAACTGTTAATTAAAAATGACCGAATCAAATTCGTCAAAACACTTTCCAACGAAACTGAACACACATACTTGTAGTAGTGCTTCCCAATGCAACTGCGTGGCTTAAAAGACCAAACAGGGTCTGTCAAATAACAAGATTAACCATTTCAATTATTAAAAGCTATCCACCGACTATAAACAGCCTAATGTCCACCTACCTTCAGGGTCTGAGGAAACAAAGCAATCGTCATGGGCAGTGCAATAGCAAACGCACTCATGCACACACCAACGTGTAGAGGGAAGCGCACAGCTGGGAAATTCCTCCACAAGGCAGTCCTAAAGAAAAAAAGCAGCAGCACACAACACACAATGGACTAACACACATGATGATAGATCTAATTCTCACGGCTCATTGCAGTGTGACCACGGGTAAGACCAGTGATGCCAGAGAGGTGTGAGCAGTGAGGTTAGCAAAATGCAGTGGCCTTGCAAACAGATTGAGGACGAAGGTTTCAACTCCCAAGAGATCCACAGAGGTTAGGTACCTGACTTCAGTTCGGGAAGCAAAGGTGACAAGAGAGAGAGAGAGAGAGAGAGAGAGAGAGAGAGAGAGAGAGAGAAAGAAAGAGAGAGAGAGAGAGAGAGAGAGAGAGAGAGAGAGAGAGAGAGAGAGAGAGAGAGAGAGAGAGAGAGAGAGAGAGAGAGAGAGAGAGAGAGAGAGAGAGAGAGAGAGAGAGAGAGAGAGAGAGAGAGAGAGAGAGAGAGAGAGAGATCAACACTGCCCTCACTAAGCCAAGCCCTTTGAAGCAAGATGTCTCCAACAGCACTCTTGCTTACGACCAGGATTGATAACGGGCTATCTCCACCTTCACCCATGATACCTGTCGACACCAGCATGCCAAGGCTACAGGTAGCTTGCGCCGGCATCCTAGCTGCACCCTGCCCCCTGTCCCGGCGGCATAACGTGGACATCAAGCTTCCTCCCATTGTCTTGTAGATGCTGTGCGTCCAGCCAACAATCCCCAGTGCAGACATCCAGCAGAGGACAGCAACACGTCCACAGGACTAAAAAACCTACACTGCTATATGTACACCTGCCACAAGAATGACAGGAGAGTCCTTTGAGAGAAGCTGCTTGCACGGTGACATACACAGCCAGACAAAACGCACCACACAACATACACATGTTCAGACTTACCTCTCCATTGACGACAAAATCAAGGGTGGCAGTAAGAGAATAGGTGCAGGCAACAATGCCCTCGTTAGCATTGTGCTAACAACTGCCTGAATACACCAACAGCACAACATAACGCAAGAGAAAGTTTGAAACATGTAACTCTGTGCAGCTCCATCGATTGCAGCATGTGACATCCAATCCCATCCAATGATACGATCCGAGGATGCACAGCTAGGGTTCCACTTCCACTTGTAATGCCCTTACACTGCTCACCCTATCCCTCCTATCCATCCCCCTTGGCGTAACTCATGGAACCCTGAGCACTTCGCAAGCTTGTACTAAATAGAGAAAGGAACATTGACGGTAAGTTCCATTTGCATCAAAGAAGTTGCACATAACGAAGTTTCGAAGTGGTCGACAGATCAGGTAACAATGAATAACTACGCAAATCGGTTGATTTGGAGCTTGCACAAAAGGGGGAACTTCATGTTTCGCCGAGTATGGGAAATAGGTGCCGACAGTCAGGTAAGCACATACCCAGTGCACTGCGGTATGGATGTACAGTAAACCACCTGTCAAGGCAACCCATCGGATAAGGCGACCACCTGTCCTAGACCACCTGTCCTAGAACTTGCTAGAAGACCACTGAAACCAGGATGCTATTTCCAGTCCAATGGCACTGGATGAGGAGACCACCTGGTAACAGAGACCACCTTGTGAAGGTCCCTTGAGCGGTCTCGTCTTAGACAGGTTTCACCGTTTTGTACACTACTGCGTGGCAGTATGGTGATCGCAATGAAGATAATGAAAAAACATATATTATAGGGGATTCACACGAATGCGCAAGCTCACGTGTGTGGTACTCTTTTTACTCGTGTGACCCAAGCGCATGCAAAATCTTGATAAACTTGCTCGGGGGTCCTTGGCCTACGTTTGTCCTTTGCGCGCGTGTAAAAACAGCGAAAGTACTTGAGTATGGTACTCAAGTTACATGAGTACACAGATGCATGCGAGATTTGCACGAGTCTGTTGTCCGTGTGAATCCGATGGGCAGCTTGTCCACTTTTACACAAACGTGTTTCGTTCATTTTCACGTCGTGTGAATACCCTATTATCACTGGCTGTGTCCAACTCAGAATGATAGTCTTTTGTTGTTGAGCTCTTTTTCCGTCGAAATTTCACGAAAGTTCATATGACTTTCGTTACTCTAGACCGTAACCGCCAAATCTTACGAATTTCCCTTGTTCGCAACCTCTCTACTGTTGCGGAATGAACGCACATGGTGGCGACAGTGCTTACCCTCTTCGAGCGCCGCTGAGTACAAGTTGGAAGTTACAGGGTGGATCATAAGATAACGCGCTTGGAACGCCCAAGGCCCCTCAGAGCGTGCAAGGCACCCTGGACCATTTAAGGCGCATTGGATCGTGCAAAGCGCACCGGACAGCGCTGATGTGTATGGTGACGTGACGTCATGCAAACCGCTTTGCCACGGGTCAGGGCAACCCTGCCCGTGAGCTCATATATTCGTTTGAGTTTCTTGAAGAAGTTAGATGTGTGTCCCAGGACTCCCTGTGTTGTCTGAGAGTGAGAGTGGGACACGCAGAGCGTGAGGCGAACATAACATGGCGCAGTGAACAGTTTATGTATGTATTTGTAGTAGTTTGAACCTCCGTGTAGCGCCTCGTCGGCGATGGGCA
Source organism: Sycon ciliatum (assembly GCF_964019385.1). NCBI lineage: Eukaryota > Metazoa > Porifera > Calcarea > Leucosolenida > Sycettidae > Sycon > Sycon ciliatum. The sequence continues at coordinate 67,509,721 of NC_088643.1, forward strand.
AGAAAAACTTGAAAAAGCGACAATCAGCTAGCGCGGCGTCCTTTAACGAGGAAATTCAGGCAGATGCGCCACCGGCTTGGCTTATGCCTATCCTCCGGCAAATGCAGGACGACAGCTGTCGACGGGAGGAGGCATTGCTGGCCAAATTGTCAGGCCACCCACGACATGATCCGGTGTCTTCTTCTGTTGACATGGACGAGCGTGTTTCCAGCACCCCGATAGATTTTTCTGGATCGCCTCGCCCTGAGCACGAGGCCCTAGGGCGCACGATGAAGGAATTGGTTGCCCGCGCTGCCAGTGTCGGACGGGCGACCAATGCCAAGCCCCCTCCCGAATTAGACTCCGGAATCTCTCTCCATGATTTCTCTGGCTGGCGAGCCCGGTGGGATGACTATGCCACCCTAATCCGATTGGATAGACTGAGTACACGGGAGCAGTTGGCCCACTTGCGGACTTGCCTGACCAGCAACATGCGTGCCACGCTGGAGCACGCTATTGACATAGGCTCGTGTGCGCCCGTCACCGATGTGCTGGACGTCATGCACGGCTTTCTCCGGAGCCAGCGCAACGTTGCCCTGGACCGCACAGCGTTTGCGGAGCGTCGGCAGGAGGCAGGCGAGTCGTTCGACGACTTCGTTGTGGCCCTCAAGGCCATTGCAAAGAATGGCGATCTTTGTGATCACTGTTTGGAGCAGCAGATGGTCACCAGGATCATGTGTGGGGTGCGTTGCGTGGACACGCACCGTAAGTTGCTGTCTGTCCACCCATTTCCCTCATTAAAATCCGTCATGGATATATGCCGTTCGCGGAAGGCAGCCGTCAAGGACAACGCCATATTGTCCACCTCAAAGGCACCGGAGGTCATGGTCCAGGCAGCAAAGGCTGAGGTGGCACCCCAAACCAAGTGTCGTTACTGCGGAGGCACCCTGCACGGTGTCGCCAGGAAATGTCCCGCACGTGTAACGCATGCGGGGTGCGGGTGTGCGAGAAGACGTCCACAGCATCGGCACACTCCTCCAAATCGGAAGCTCGGTCAGTACGCGTTATGGAGGCAGCACAGCACGGCACAGCACGTGCCCACAGGATCCGAGTGCAGCTGGGCAGTATATTTCACAAGGAAGATTACGGCACATGTTTGGCGACTACGGACACGGGGGCAGATGCCTGCATCATGGGCCACTCCTTATTAGAGTTTCTTACCATCCACCCAAATCAGGTGCGCCCTGTTCAGGCTACCCAGATCATCGCTGCCAACGGATCCGACCTGACATGCATTGGCACTCTTTCCCTCGCCATACGCTACGGCGACAGGGTGGCTCCGTGTACGGTATTTGTGTGCAGCAACCATGATGGCATGCTCCTCTCCTGGGAAGTCTGTCGGCAGTTGCAGATAATCCCGGAGGACTACCCGAACCCCATCCAGATTGCGCAAGTGGAAACCCCGAACATCTGCGCGACTGACAGCGATACACAGGTGCAGCAACTCACGGATATCTCTTCGCTGGGACGACGCATTCCGGACACTCCCTCAGAGTCAGATCGAGCCCGTATCCGTAGTCAGCTAATTGCTCACTTTTCATCAGTGTTTACATCTGAGGACACTCTGCAGACCATGGCCGGCCCACCTATGCGCATCCATGTGCAGGAGGACGCTATCCCGACGTGCGTTCACGGCACCCGTCCAGTGTCATATACACATTGAGACGATGTCAAGGCTAAGCTGGACACCGTGGTGCGGCAAGGCGTGATAACGCCACTCGGAGACGTGCCGACTGATTGGTGCCACCCGCTTGTTCTGGCCCCGAAATCCAACGGTGGCCTGCGCATCTGCATCGACTTGACTAAGCTTAACCGTCACGTGTCTCGGGCGTACTACCCACTCAAAACGCCGAAGGATGCTGTATCCGACATTCCCCGCGGGGCCAGATACTTCACTACCCTGGATGCCATGCACGGCTACTGGCAGATAACACTGGCGGAAGACTGCCAGCACCTGACAGCCTTCATCACCCCTTGGGGGCGGTACAAATTTCTGCGTGCACCCATGGGCCTGTCCTCGACTGGCGATGAGTATTGTCGGCGGGGAGACATTGCTTTGGCAGGCATTGGCAATCTGCAGAAGGTCATAGACGACATTCTCGCTCATGACACAACGTTTTCGGCACACATCGAGCGCATCTGGAACATTCTCACGCGGTGCAAGGAGCAGGGTATCACGCTCAACGCTAACAAGTTCACATTTGCTCAAGAGCAAGTTCACTACGTGGGCTACGTTATCTCTCGCTTCGGCATAGCAGCGGAGCCAGGCCAGCTCAAGGCAATTCGTGAGTTCCCTGCACCCACTAATATCTCCGAGCTACGCACGTTCATGGGGATGGTCAACCAGCTCGGCCACTTCTCAAGTAGCATCAGCAGCACCGCGAGCCCGCTCCGCTCACTCCTTAGCACCAAGTCGGTCTTCCAGTGGCTTCCGGGGCATGAGACCGCCTTTGATGCCACAAAGATTGCGTTGGTATCTCCACCCGTGCTAGCACATTTTGACCCCAGTCACCCGACGGCATTGCAGACAGATGCGTCCCGTCGCAAAGGTCTCGGCTTTGTTCTGCTCCAGAAGCATGACTCGGAGTGGCGGCTAGTGCAATGCGGGTCCCGATTTCTCACTGACACGGAATCGAGGTACGCCATGGTTGAGGTGGAATTGCTGGCTGCGGTGTGGGCAGTGCACAAGTGTCGCGTCTTCCTGCTTGGCTTGCCAACATTCTCGCTGATTGTCGACCACCAGCCTCTCATCTCCATCCTCAATCACCAGACTCTAGACATGGTCGAAAACCCACGATTACAACGGCTTAAATCCAAGCTCAGCATGTATGTCTTCGACACCGTTTGGTGTAAGGGTTCAGAGCATGCCATCCCAGACGCCCTCTCCCGTGCACCAGTTCAAGACCCGTCACCTGAGGACGAGGCGCTGGACGCCGAAGTGCAGTTCTGCGTACGGGTCGTCACCACCATGAACGCGGATCAGTTGGCCGTAGCTGCCGCTCCATCCCCTTCTGACAGCACCTCTGCAGCTGACCCCATCCTGGCGCAGCTAGGCGAGGCTGCCGCTGCCGATTCAGACTACTGCGCGCTACGGGAAGCGGTGATCGATGGGTTCCCCAATCGCTGGAGTACCACGAGCCACGCATTGCAACACTATTGGCCACTGAAATCGGAGTTGTCAACGGATGGTCACCTTGTCCTCTACGGCTCCCGGATTGTCGTCCCAGCCGCAGCCCGGCCCGACGCCCTACAGCGTTTGCACGCCTCGCACCAAGGCATTGTTCGGACTAAACAGCGGGCCCGACAAGTGTTATACTGGCCAGGCATGACAGTTGACATTGAGCGAACTGTCCGATCTTGTTCGAAATGCCAACAGCATTTGCCCAGTCAGCCTAAGGAACCGCTGCAGCGAGGCCCTATGCCGTCGCGTGTCTTCGAGGAAGTGTCAGCGGATCTCTTTTCCCATGCCGGCAACCATTACCTCGTGTATGCTGATCGCCTGTCTAACTGGCCTTGCATTGCGGTGTGGTACAGACGCGATCCCACCTCCCGAGATGTCATCCAGATTCTCCGGGGGAACTTCGTAGCATTCGGCGTTCCGACAGAGTTTCGGTCAGATGGTGGTCCTCAATTTGCCTCCAAGGAATTCGCCGACTTCATGACCCGATGGGGCGTTCAGCACGTCTTGTCCAGCCCCATTTCCCACAGTCGAACGGCCACGCTGAGTCCGCCGTTCGCGCTATGAAGCACTTGGTCTCGAAGTGCACGCACCACGGCAATCTTCAGGATGAGGCCTTCGATAGCGCCTTGCTGGAGTGGCGCAATACCCCTAATGCAGCGGGCGTGTCTCCCGCCCAGATGCTATTCGGACACCCGCTGCGTACACTCGTGCCGGCTCATCGAAGCGTATTCGAGCCCTCATGGAACCAAGCTGCCGCCTCCCTGGATCGCAAAGTTGCCGCTCAGAAAGCCGCGTCCGAGTACGACCGATCAGCTCACCCACTCCAACCCTTGGCTGATGGTTGCCAGGTCCTGGTGCAGAATCCTCGCACCAAGAAATGAGACCAGGTCGGCACAACCATCCGTATTGGTCGTACCCGCAGTTACCATGTCCGCCTTCCAAGCGGCCGCGTGCTCTGGCGCAACCGCCGGTACCTCCGCCCGGTGCCACCGCTGTCAGCCTCCGATCTCGGTCAGTCTCCAAGCTCGAACAACTCTTCGGCACTCCTCCAGACTGCAAAGCAGACACCCGGCCCCTCTTCGGATTCCTCGATTACCGTCCGGCCGCATAGCTCCCGCAGCAGAAAGCAACCACAGCGTTTAGATCTGTAGACTTGCAGTATAGTTGATTGTTTCTGTTTTCATCTTTATTCCGTTACATCTGTCTATTTTTATATCTTCAAACTGCAATCATTTTCTCTGCTCTTTCCATTTCTTGCAGTTTGGGAGAGGGAGTTGATGTGTATGGTGACGTGACGTCATGCAAACCGCTTTGCCACGGGTCAGGGCAACCCTGCCCGTGAGCTCATATATTCGTTTGAGTTTCTTGAAGAAGTTAGATGTTTGTCCCAGGACTCCCTGTGTTGTCTGAGAGTGAGAGTTGGACACGCAGAGCGTGAGGCGAACATAACAAGCGCGTGGCTCCTTGGACCACATATCGCACTAGATTAGCTGGGGCTTCTGGATCTCTTGGGCAGCTAGCATTATACTTACTGTCTGAGCACAGCTGCGTGACTGCCCGACAACACGTCCGTTTTCCTCGTGCACATCTACGCCATTGGCCAATTCACTGCTTCGCATGCATAGGACGTTGACTTGATTGGCCGCAGCTGTAAGGTGCACACAGAGTCACATGGGTCCGCACTAAGAGCAGCAGGCACAGTACTTTTTCTGACGAATGCAACATACACAGGTACATGTATTTCCGACTATTTCGAGATGAATAAGCGACGCGGAGACTAGAGTTTCAACTTTTTCAAGGTTGGACCAACGGTCACTTTTTGGGGTCACATGCGAGAAAATTTGAATCGCTTGGTGAACAGATGAAGCCCAGTTCACGTTCACTTTGTATGGGAATGGATGCATGGAAGTGTTCACTTTGTATGGGAATGGATGCATGGAAGTGAAAGAAGCAGTAGAAGGGCGCTCCACTTGATGTCCGACACTCGTGTTTGAGTCAGAGCAGTTGCCAGGAAGCCGTTACATGGGTTGGGCGAAAAAGAACAAGCTTCAGAATTGCTCCAAGCGCTGGTGGAGACGGACCTGTCACATTTCGTATACATTTCAATGCGCTTCGGCATGCGACCTGTTCACCACAATCTCTGGGCGAGCGCCGGTGGGGGGGCATGGCGCCCAGTCCAGTGATAACTGGAATTATCACTAATATCCATGAACCTTCCAAGTAGTTGGAAGTTAGCGCTATCGAGCAGTGCTCAAGCTCACTTCCTTGCCGTGGAATGTCTCAGTACTCCTTGTCAGTCTGGTGCTACCTTGTGCACGTCTGACTGTTCAAAACCTGGTTTAGTTGGTGGTTTTCCTTGTTTCAATTTAACTTTAGATTCATTGTAGTAGTCAAGTGGTGTGCTTCACTGTCTGAAGAGCGCCCAATACCCATGTAGGGCAGTTGCCTGATGATCGTAGTAATACGTGAATCTCAGAGTTGTGACAAAGCTTCCAATCTCTGTTGTGGATTCATTGTAGTATTAAGAACTCAGATGGTGAGCCAAGGAAAGATTGTAACATGGAACAATGTGAGGACCAAGTTATGCGATCAATCAGGCCAGCATTCCATGAAGCGTTGGAATGTAGCTTGTGCTCGGCTCGATGGCGCTTACCTTCCCCTCTATGGAATTAGCACTAATATCCATGAACCTTCCAAGTTGGAAGGCCGTTGGTTAGCGCTATCGAGCAGTGCTCAAGCTGAAGTTCATGCCATGGATATAATCTCAGTACTCCGTATCAGTTGTGTGCTAGATTGTGCACGTCTGATTGTTCAACATCTGGTTTAGTTGGTGGACTCGATCGCATAGCTTGTGCTCACATTTTTTCATGTTACAATTCATTGTAGTATACTTGTAATTTTTGCTACATTCAATGCCCGCCTCAAAATTATTATTCAACGCTCTAATTAAACGATGAGCACATCAATGATTTCCTGAGTGACATGGCAGAAAGACCGAACCCTTACCTACTGCAATGAAAGGAATCATCTTGGCTAAACGTCGATCTCTCTTTGCAAACTTCTTAAACCATGGAGATGTTACAGCATTGTGGAGGAGTACCTGGAAAAAGTACACAGCATACAGGGTTCTAGCCAGGTCAATATAGTAGGGGGGCGGTCATGGGAAAAAGTTACCCTATGACCCATTTTTTCCATTGTCCAAAATTGTCTTGCCATGCAAAATGCAACATACAGGGTGAACCCCGACTTCACCCCTCACAAATGTGCCTTTATGAACCCTCTAGTAGTGACTATCGACTGTATTTTCGTTGAATGGCGTGAAAAACACAAAAATCGGAAAATGAGTAGGGGGGGCGGCACTTTTTCACAGGGGGGGGGGGGGCTGTGCCCCCCCCCCCCTACCCCCCCTTTGGCTAGAACCCTGGCATAGATGTGTTGAAAAGGTGCAGGCAGCACAGATATAGATGAACCTGTTGGTGAAATACACACACACACATATCTACAGAAGCTATTGATGATTGTCCACTGGGCATTTCGGTGGATTTGTCGCAATGGAAAAGGGCTGTTCACCAGTACAAGAAAGAAGGACATGTTCAAAACGTCATAAAAAAAGATGAATAGCGAGAGAAAAGACCAATGGATACAACTATTTCATGAGCAACGATCCATCGTTTGAATTAGCCTCAGCTAGGCAGTGAACAGTCAGATATGGTAGCGCAACAAACAGGCACAAAAACTGACAAAGACCGAGATATTCAACAACCTGACACCTAGCTAGAACGCATGTCCAAACTCGCAAACCAACAGCCCTCCTACCTGTAAGGTAGGGGAAAATCCCCCGGGAAATTTTTCAAAAAATGAAGCAAAATCCTGCATTTTGAGCGAAAAGGGGGGGGGGGTTCCGGGCACCCAGGAACCCATACGGCCCGGGGAACGCGCCTGGGTGTTAGGCCGTTGAATGTCTCAGTACTCCTAGTCAGTTTTGCACCTATTTGTTGCACCATCTGATTTTTCACTACCCTGTTCAAATAATGGGTTGTTTGTAATTAATGGCTGAACATACGAATAATGAGTGGGGTAATAACTTCAAAAATATATTACTGTGTGGATGTGAGATCCAGGCAAACCTAAGATCTGGTGGTTCACCCTTCAGTCTCAAACTGCCAGAATATGCTGAGTGTATCTGCACACTGAAGCAAGCAAGCAAGCACAGTTCTGGGCTACCTTTCGCGACACACCATTGATGCAGAGCTCGTGCATACACTTGAAGACAGAGAGAGAAAAAAGGCGAGAAAGGAAGGTAAATGAAACCAGAGTCTGTCATCCGACTACAGTTTTAATGCACAACAAAAGTAGAGCGTATGTGAAGTACTCACAGCCACGCCTCCTGCCGTGCCTGTGGCGGCAACGTAACTAACTGCAACGTCCGTATTGGACACTGGCTGTGCGCACGGGTGCCACCGCATGAGCAAAACACAACAAAACAAGCAGAGACCAATGTGCCTTCATAACAGTAAGCGATCTTGCACAGAGGGAAGTTGACGGAATCCATGCGAATAAGGATACGGTCATCTTGAGTAATACCAAAGATAAAGTAAAAATAAGTTGGGTTCAGACTTCTTGCACATTGTTGCAATTTAGACTACCAAGTCACGTCATGATGGTTCCTAGTTTATCCGATAACCTGTTGGCAATAGTTTTCCAAGAATGTTGTGTTGTGGTACCGGTAGTTGCATTCCATGATATAAAATCCAAGTCGCAATCGGTATGATCGGTACCAGCAGCTTACTGCCAGTTAGTCACAGAGGATACAGCGTACTACTGACAGCTATGCGTAGTAGCAGTGGACAAGATTAGTAAGACAAAATACACTTGAAAACAATTCTTGTCAGGAGCAAGGACTCTATTGGTGACAATGGACTTCCTTCACTTCGGACCCAACAATACTCCACAGTCCATTCGGAAATAATTAAGACGTGGGCCTTCCAAGCCCATTTTTACATCAAGCTTCTGAGCCAGTCGGCCTAAACCGGGTTTGAGAAAGTCAACACTTCAATTATTCTGGAATGGACTGTAGAGACTAGCATATCAGATGAGCCGGGATCTAATCATTCAACCCAGCCTGTCGCACCTAGAGGGTATGTACTATGTACGGCGGAAAGCAATTTTAATGAAGTTGCCAGTAGACCAAAGAGAAACTGTGACGAAATGGACTTCCTGGTAATATATGTCTACAAAACTTTTCAAACACATTCCGCCATTTTCGTCTAAGTGTTACGTGACCATGTATTCAGCGTCTGCAAGTTACTTTTCCTGTCATTGTCTTTTGAGTATACTACTGTACCATTCAGGCTAGTTCTGCTACCACTACTAAGCATGATAAATCCCTTCCCCGTACATGATCGCATCCTTTCCCGTCTCACGCTGTCGTGCATGGCGCACATACACACATATCCACACTCTCTTTTGGCATCGTACGTTGTACGCATTATTTTTGGGAATACTAAAGGCTGGCCAACAGCGACCAGGCGACTGGTGTATGCAGCATCGCAGCCTTCTCGGAACCAAAACTGGTCAACTCAGCATCCAAACGACAGCATATAGGCTAATCTCATTCATCCATGCTTTTATAAGAACGAAATGGCGCTGTTAGTGACATTTTGCATACAAATCCCCATCTAGTAGGGCACAGTCACCCGGAGGAGTGTCTCAGCATTCTCGGACCAAGATTATTCGACTCAGCACCCTGAAGACTACGAGTAGTGAGATTTTGATTCTGGACGATACTTCCTCTTTAAGCAAATGGCAATGACTAGACATACCTTTGTGGCACCATGTGTCGGTTTCTTAAGGGGGGGGGGGGGGGGGGGAGGGATGAAGAAAAAAGACTAGTTTTCGGTGCTAAAGAAATATCGGAATTTACGGATGGCCCCTTACGTGTTCTGCAGTATGCAAACATACCATGCTGGCCAGTCAAGCGGCTACTGAGCGATAACCATGCATTCTAGTAACACATACTTGCAAGTACGCATGCATGTACATAGCCCAGCAGCGCAATGCTCTCGGGCACCACACAATAGTGCATTGTCTCTCACTGTGGAGGCATTGCGATTGGCAAAGTTGACACCGGCATTGTGCGTCTGATTCAGAGCCTGCAGAGAGTTCAAAGGCCGCAAATCACAATTAGAGACAAGAAAAAAGAAGAAGGCAAAAGCGCTTTAATATGAGGATAAGTAGGTGCCGGACATTAGGTGGTGCACACACGATTGTATGAGATAGGTAACCGGGCATGCTGTGAACAAATGTCCAGCGTATGGATCAGCACGTGACAAGAATGGAAAACCCACCCACTGGGCAGGAATATATAGGGCCATGACTAAGGCTGGTGAGAGCACACCCAAAGAGTCAAGTGAGCGATGAAACGCACCAAGACTAGATCAACGAAATCAATGAACTCTGCTACATAACGTACATGTATGTGTTGGAATTAGAAGGACAAATTAAGTGACACTTGATTTTGAGTTCTCAGTGACAATGCGCTGGTCACTGATGATTTATTGGACATTCTCAATTTACAACGCTTGTAATATCCTCATTTGAAACTGCATCTTCACACTTGCTGCCTATGCCTTTCATCTCTCGTGGGGTGAATAGCTATGTATGCCTTTGTTCATGACGAGTGGGAGGATGAAGGGTAGGGTGTCCTATATTTATTATTCTGATATCGCTTGGGCATGCACGCACGCACGTATACGCACAGACACACAGACACAGCAAACACATCTGCCTCATTCTCGAGTCATAGTAGTGCTGCATCGATACAATACTACTCTGCTTGTCGTGCACTACTACTATGTATGCATGCTTTATGACTGGCCTTGTGGGGTCATTCCTTAGTTCCAGTAGATTATTCATCTTGAGCGTCGTACGGAAGCTTTCGAGCTTCCTGATATCTAACCTGGAAATGCCAACACCAACTTGTGGCGCTTGAACCAGTCAACTCTATCCATTTAGGCATTTGCCCTCTGCTCTGACACTCTCCGACTATAGAGCCATGCTCTACTTAGAGAGAAAAAAACCAGTACTGACCTCCTGTTTCTTTATGACAGGCCTGTTTAAAAGTGTAAGCATGACAGTCGTAGGCTTTGAAACACCATCACACACATTCAACAAAACACACACTTCACCACAGTAGTTTTTTCTTTAGGTACACTATGCACCTGGTTCTTCTGTTTCGTCCATGCCCTTGGTGCACCTGGCTAAAACTACAGTTGATTTGTTATTGACCTGCTAGACTCTGTTCAAACTACGTGGTGGGGAACATATCAGGCCATTTTCACCTCCAACACCAAGATACTTACTTGCCAGAATATAACACCAGCTGTTGTGGGATTGGGCAGTAGCAGACCAACTACCTGCAGGCGGACAGGTAACACGAGAAAAACAAAACAATGATGTCACACAGCCATTTGTCCAAGGAAAAGGTTCTTCCACTGCTTGTTCAATACGCTTAAAAACTGTGTGGGCTTTCATGGACTCATGCATTTCCAGTCACTGGCGGTTACGCAAGAACAAGAATACCCCCCATTGCTGTTGTAGTGCACAATCACTTACGGTGATAGTTCCGAATGGTACATACCCTGAGAAGAGTAATGGAAACGAAAAGCACAGAGAACACAGTCAGTTCATGGTATATTTGGGAGCAAAGGGATTTTCTGAACTTGCATGAAATTTAGTGCGGCATCTAAAGAACGCTGATTGCAGAATTGCGGAGCACTTTGACCAAGAGCAGAAGAGAAGTGAGCATTTTTCAACACTGACTCAGTTGTCCAAAAGACAAACCGTATAAGGTAAATCTTGAAAAGTGATATGGCAGGTTAAGGTTAAGCCCTTTTCCCTGCCACTGTCGACTGCAGTCTCTTACTGGCCACATACATGTAGAGTAAAACCTTTCAAGGCAACCACCTGTCACAGCAGACCACTGCAAGCAGCACCAAGGAGTGCTATTTCAAGTCCAATGACACTGGATAAGGAGACCACCTGGTAACAGAGACCAGGTTTCGAATGTCCCTTGAGCGGTCGTCCTAGACAGGTTTCACTGTACGCAAAAAGGCACACTCCGCGAACATTTAATGGTAAACTAGTGCTAGCTGCACAGCACATCCAACACTCTGTCGAGATGTCCTGGGCAGCCACAGTACACACGGGATTGCTGGACATTCGGCAACAAAGCAGTGCACAAGTAGAACACAATCAAGCACCTACAGGCAGCCAGCACAAGTGCACTATGCAGGAATGCTGATGTTAGCGATATTATGTCGGACGCAGTAACGGACACGTACCAGACATTCGGAGCGGCATGAAAATTTTCTTGCCTGTGTCCGGGTGGACAATGGCCTGCTTGATCTTCTGGGCTTCCCATAGCTACAGCCAACAACACAATACAGCACAGTACAGCATAGAACAGCATAGCAATGCACTGCATACAGCAAAGCAACAGCTTGCAATCCAGTTCCAAATTTCATGTTGCCAACTGTCATCGGAAAGTCTTTAAATACACCGTCGTCAGAGCCCAAAACAATAATGTGGGCACATGTAGAAAAGCCTGCCATACAAACCTTGGAATTAGAAACATTAGCAGGCAGTTTTCCTTCCTTGTAATCATCCAGAAGTTGAATCGATGATTTCAGTTTCGCCTAAATGGAAGAAAAAGCATAGAAAAGTACAAAAATAAAATAAATGAGACCTATGGGCATATGGTCCCGTACCAAAACATTGCTATTGACCTCTCGACAGGTTACTTTTGAGCTGCAATAGCAAATCATCATAGCTAGCCTAAGGCGGCTGGGGAACAAGTACATTTCTTTTGAAGATTGCTGGCTACTTCTTTTCACCTTTGTCGTTTTGAACAAAAATTGAAATAGGTTTCATGGCAAATCTGTGAATATTTTCCAGAGATTCACGGTGAAGCCATCTCATATTGTTCGTTGTGATAAGGCCTGTCGGGACTGAACTATTTTTTATGTTCCACTCGATGCAGAGTAAACTCCTTGTGGCAGTCTAGTATGCACTGCACTGTACTGTGTTCGGCGTGCATGTATGTACAGTGCGTATCGGTTATAGCGTGGTCGTGTAAAAGAATATACTGCTTACAAGAATGACCTCTCATGTTTTCATAATCATAACATGGGTTTCAAGTAAACATTTATTTTTACAAGCAATGTTATCGCATAGTAGAATATGTCGGTCCTAAGGATTGATTTTGTGCAGTGAAACATACCAGATTAGTACAAAGTGTATCGCCTGTAGTAATAACATCTGTCCAATGCAGTTCTCAGACTCGCATTGCATCGTAGTGCTGCAGGTTCAACTGTTGTTGTCATGTATCGCATGCTGCATAGCCACATGGCAAGCGTATGGGACTATGAACACCCGCATGACACAGCAGCGATACGTTGTATGTATGATGGCCATCCTGTCTCTGCGCACATGCATCTGATATGTCACACAGGATTTATCGTGTGTAAGAAATATCGGAAATAAGAATAGAAAGTCGTTTTCAAACACCCACGCTATAACCGATACCTACTGTACATGCACTGCATTCGAAGTGACGTCTCGAATACTCGAATGTGACTTAAAGAATATTCGAATGTGACAAACCGAACGAATGTTTGAATATTCGTTTCACCACTACTGATTTGTGGCTTATACTCCGAATATCAATAAAGATACGAATCTTGGACGGTGGGGGGCTTAGACTCCGGTCCGGCTAACATGATAATTATTATGTCACATTGTACTGCACTTGATAGCCTGGATCTAATTCCTACCCTCTAGTGAAAAACCAGCTGGAAAGCAACACAGTGTGTGTGTGTGTGTGTGTGTGTGTGTGTGTGTGTGTGTGTATGTGTGTGTGTGTGTGTGTGTGTGTGTGTGTGTGTGTGTGTGTGTGTGTGTGTGTGTGTGTGTGTGTGGTATGGTGTGGTGTGTGTGTGTGTGTGTGTGTGTGTGTGTGTGTCAATTCATCAGCCTTGCAAGCTGTTGAATGGTGTAATCCCAGCACAAGTTGCTATGTCTAACATAGCTGTTCGCTATCATCGCTTCCGCGATGGGCATGTCTGAGGTCTGAGGTGTGTGTGTGTGTGTGTGTGTGTGTGTGTGTGTGTGTGTGTGTGTGTGTGTGTGTGTGTGTGTGTGTGTGTGTGGTGTGTGTGTGGTGTGTGTGTGTGTGTATGTGTGTTTGTGTATGTGTATGTGTGTGTGTGTATGTGTGTGTGTGTGTGTGTGTGTGTGTGTGTGTGTGTGTGTGTGTGTGTGTGTGTGTGTGTGTGTGTGTGTGGACATATGCATCTGAATCATGCTCCACCGTCTTCTCCATCAACTGCCGTGCGACGTACACCATATCGACGCAGCCACGTCCCTTTCTGAATGTCCTGTTCGTCGATCTGAGAAAGGCGTATGACAGTATCCCGCGTGCAGCGCTGTGGCAGGTTCTCCAAAAGCTTGGTGTTCCGCCGGCAATGCTCCGCATCATTCAGTCACTCCACAACGGCATGACTGCTTCTGTTCGGGTGGATGGCAAGCTGACTGACCCGATAACTGTGCAGAATGGATTGTGTCCGGGCTGCACTCTCGCGCCAATGCGCTTCAATTTGTACTTCTCTGCCGTCGTTGCCAGTTGGAGGTCCAGTTGTCCGGATGCTGGCATATCCTTTCGATATAAAGTCGGGAGGAAGCTAGTAGGTGACCGAACAGCGAAGGGCAAGCTCCTGTCATCAACGGTCACAGAATCCCAGTTTGCTGACGACGCTGCACTCTACGCAACATCTCGGCCTGCCTTCGAAGCGATGACTTCCAGCTTCATCACATGCGCAAGCAGCTGGGGCCTGACGGTCAGTGTGAGAAAGGCCAAAGGTATGGCTGTGGGTGAGTCTGCTGATCGCCGTGACGTTGTTGTTGGAGCAGACACAATTGAGGTGGTGGACCAATTCACCTACCTTGGCAGTGTGCTCTCCTTGGATGGTCTTGCCTGTGCTGATGCCCGCTCTCGCCTTGCGAAAGCCTCAGCTGTGTTCGGAGCCCTCAAAGCTCCTGTCTTTGATAACCAGACCCTGTCGCTTCGCAGCAAGAGGCGTGTCTATGAGGCTATCGTCCTCACGACCCTCTTGTATGGTGCGGAGACGTGGACCACCAAGGCAGGCCACCTCCAGAAGCTAAACACGTTTCACCATCAGTGTGTTCGGTCCATTGTGGGTATCGGCCGTCGTCAACAGTGGGATGATCGGATCTCATTGGCCCCATTAGCAGCGCTGTGGCAGGTTCTCCAAAAGCTTGGTGTTCCGCCGGCAATGCTCCGCATCATTCAGTCACTCCACAACGGCATGACTGCTTCTGTTCGGGTGGATGGCAAGCTGACTGACCCGATAACTGTGCAGAATGGATTGTGTCCGGGCTGCACTCTCGCGCCAATGCGCTTCAATTTGTACTTCTCTGCCGTCGTTGCCAGTTGGAGGTCCAGTTGTCCGGATGCTGGCATATCCTTTCGATATAAAGTCGGGAGGAAGCTAGTAGGTGACCGAACAGCGAAGGGCAAGCTCCTGTCATCAACGGTCACAGAATCCCAGTTTGCTGACGACGCTGCACTCTACGCAACATCTCGGCCTGCCTTCGAAGCGATGACTTCCAGCTTCATCACATGCGCAAGCAGCTGGGGCCTGACGGTCAGTGTGAGAAAGACCAAGGGTATGGCTGTGGGTGAGTCTGCTGATCGCCGTGACGTTGTTGTTGGAGCAGACACGATTGAAGTGGTGGACCAATTCACCTACCTTGGCAGTGTGCTCTCCTTGGATGGTCTTGCCTGTGCTGATGCCCGCTCTCGCCTTGCGAAAGCCTCAGCTGTGTTCGGAGCCCTCAAAGCTCCTGTCTTTGATAACCAGACCCTGTCGCTTCGCAGCAAGAGGCGTGTCTATGAGGCTGCCGTCCTCACGACCCTCTTGTATGGTGCGGAGACGTGGACCACCAAGGCAGGCCACCTCCAGAAGCTAAACACGTTTCACCATCAGTGTGTTCGGTCCATTGTGGGTATCGGCCGTCGTTAACAGTGGGATGATCGGATCTCAATGGCCACATTAGCAGCTACATTCGGTGTTGACCCTGATATCACCCGCATCATCCGTCGCCACCGGCTTCGTTGGCTGGGTCACGTCGGCAGGATGGACGACTCACGCGCACCGAAGCAATTGCTGTTCGGCGAGCTGCCTGCCCTCCGTCCTCGTCACGGCCCGAAGAAGAGGTGGCGAGATTTGGTGTCGACTGACCTGGCGGACCTCGGCGTGACCACCTGGCTTGAGAGTTGCCAAGATCGTCCCGGCTGGAGACGAGTTGCGAGTAGCACCCCACCGCCACGGCCCGCTCCTGATCCTCTTCTATGTGTCTGTGGACGCCCATTTCGTCGACCAGGAGACCTGAAACGACATGCCAAGTTCGGCGCTCGTGTTCTCACTTGAACTTTCCGACATTCGCTATCATTGCGTACGCAATGGGCAAGATCAAGATCAAGGTGTGTGTGTGTGTTATGTGTGTGTGTGTGTGTGTGTGTGTGTGTGTGTGTGTGTGTGTGTGTGTGTGTGTGTGTGGAGGGGGGGGGGGGGGGGGGGTATCAACGATATTTGTACATGCACTGGCTATAAAGAAGCGACTACTCTACTAGCACAAGTCTACGTGATGATGGTGAGCTATACTTACGTCACTAACTAACAACATCCGAGGATCGACAATGTCCATAAAGTGCCGCAAACGTCCTTTGTATGTACTCTGCAAAGAGTGGAAATAGAGCAGAGTCCGATACCTCAAAACCAGAAAATGAATGTTGTGTCCGATGACAATGGAAACGTACATGTACCCTATATAGTATAAGCATGGTGTGGTCTACTGAAGTTTCATTGTTCTACTACTGTCCTCAGACCTGGCCAGTGAAACTCGCCCCCATCATGTACGAAGCGGCGTCGCGCTCGAGTACACAGTCCAGTACAGTATTGCCAGTGCTAGTGTATAATTAGTATATACATGAACCGGTACATACAGGAGCGCAGTGCTCGTCGTTATTAAAAATACATTTTATTGACGGGGGGGGGGGGGGGGGGGGCTGGCCAGGACCGTAGAAAAGCTATGTGCTGGAGGAATCAGGCCGGGATACACTAGAAGATGATCACACTTGTAAAGTGCCAGTGGTCTGAAAGCCAAAGAAGCATCAGTTTACGCAAAGAGTATTGTGGCACACATGTCCATTCTACCCGCGCGGCTGTAACGTAACAAAATCAATCAATCAACACAGTAATGTAGGTGAGCCATTTCTGTCTAGTCGGGTTTTTACGTTTGAAAGATCACTCACTGCTCAGTAGATCCGGTATGCAATGTTCTCTGGTACCGATACAATCATGTCTAATGACGTAGGTCTTATGAATGAAAACTTTTTAGATCCAGCCTACCTGGTCATATCGGGGTTTGTTGAGACGAAATTCGTCTCCGAAGTCCTGGCGTTGTTCAACCATCTCGTTACTTCCTCACACGACCGTATTAATCCACGCCCGAGTAATTCAATGGCAGAAGACGTTGAAAATAAAATTATGATCATGAAGTCATGAACGTGATGTCACCTCAAACGGAAAGACATCTTCATTATCATGCGAGGGGAAGCCCAGACTCAAGGAAGAGCTTGAAGAAAACGACGTGAGTACTAAGTCGACCACTCTTCGACGTCTTTCAACTGGTACTTTTGACTTGACGCAGGCGCTCAACAAAGATCAAGACAAGAGGGCAAGAGAAGAGGTTGCAACGTTATGTTTGCCAGTGACTTCCATGAAGTCAAGGAGACTTCGGATTTTTTGAAGCACAAGACGTGCACCTGTGATTCTTGTGAAGTGTGATCGATCATTGCATGCATGCGAGCGTGCCCACGCGCCCACTTCACTTTCGTGTCGCTTAGTAACGGGTACTTCCCCTCCTTGACGCCATTTTTCACTGTGTGAGTGTGTCGACTTTGAACATGCATACATCTTGGCGATAGGCCAGTATGTGCGCAAGGCGATGCATGCAAAATAACCTGAAATCGGGCACGAAAGGTACTACGAAGAAGTGGTGCTTTTTTGATGTTGGTTTTTGTTGGAGGTTGTGCCAGTCTTGGTCAGCTGAGCAGCAGCCATGGCTTGGCAACCCGAGGAAGGGGCCCTTGTTCAGATAATGCAACTTCTGAGGGAAAGCCAGTCGCCCAATACTGAAGTGCAGAGAGCAATTCACGAGGTTAGAAAACAGTAATTTGTCACATAATAAGGTCCCACCTGTAGGTTGTAATTGTATTCAATGAAACGGTTTCTGTGGTATTGTTGTCTGTAGAAATTGAAAAGTCTGAACCAGTATCCCGACTTCAACAATTATCTTATGTACATTCTGGCAAAGTTGCCAGAGGAAGGTAAGCTTCTTCGTTCCCTAACTTCACCATTTCGTGAAAAGTGTTTCGCTCCAGTTATCCATCATAACTGCAAGGTGTAGAATGCATGCTAACTTGATAGAAAATCTTACTGGAGTCATGATTTTCAATTTGTGTGTTTCTAAGCAAGAGTACATACAAGGCGTATACACATTCTGCTCAGGCTTTACGTGCATTCACATTATGGTTCTCTTCATGTGTATTTAGTTCTGTATGAACATTGCCTACTTTTCCATGCTTTTGGCAGTGTTTCATAGCTGTGTTTGCAAAGTCAGTGCTAAAAAATCATAATAATTATGGTAGAACATAGTACATGTACGACCCTATTTACGACTATGTACTGGAAAAAGAATAAGGTGCACTCTCATGGGCGTGTGCAGGCTGATTTGCGCTTACCGGGGATGTGTTGATGCTGTGTGTGTACACATGTGTGCGCGTGTGCGCGTGTGTGTGTGTGTAACTTTGTATACAATGTTCAATATGCCTGTATGTGTCTATCTATGTTCTATTTTGTATTTTTGTCTTAGCCGTGGCCACGCGCGCATTAGCTGGTCTCATCCTTAAAAATAACATCAAGCAGTACTATGGAGACCTTCCAGAAGAAGTCAAGCATTATGCACGGGTCTGCTGTTTGGAGTCTCTTGGTGACGCTGCTCCTCTGGTGCGCACCACGGTTGGTATCCTTCTTTCCACGATCGTGAAGAAGATGACTGAGGATGGGGAATTGGCGCAGCCGGAGATGCTTGCTGCACTTATGTCATGCCTTGACAGCCCTGATTATAATGTCTGCGAGGTAATGGATTGCGTCCCTCGTGCCATAATTTTGTGTGTGTGTGTGTGTGTGTGTGTGTGTGTGTGTGAGAGAGAGGAGGGGGGGGGGGGGGGGCTATTTAAAGCCTGTTTTTTTGCCATGTTTGTAGCTAGCCATGCACACATACATCTGTTGGGATGGTACGCCATGTTGAAACGGCTTGAGAATTAACCTGAACAACAATACCCTGCCTACGTGACACGAGGTGCTACTCTGTCAATTTTGTTGAGACTTGCATCCGACACTGTTTTCGCAGAGAGATTCATTGGAAATGTTGTCTTCATCCATAGAGATAGTTGCCAGACTAACAGTGATTTGTACAGCCTTTCAGCGAATTCATTCATGATGTGAGGCTGAAATTTTCTTCCAGGTGCACAGCCTTTCTGTGGGAGCCTGCATGAAGATTGAGTAGTGAGGAAGTCTGAAGTCTGGATCAATACATCTCTTTTTGTGATGTATTTGATTGGTTGGGTAGGTTTTGTGCAGTTAGTTGTTCTATTCGTCATTATTTGAACTCGTATGCCTCCAAGGGTTGTAGCTTCGTGCCCTTTTTCTATGCATTCTAGTACATGTCAAGTAATTTGCTTTACTTTTCCGTGTGCTTCAGGGAGCGTTTGGAGCCTTGAGAAAAATCTGCGAGGACTTGTCAGATGAGCTGAACAGTGACGTGGTGAACCGGCCGCTGAATGTTCTTATTCCCAAGTTCTTGTGCTTCTTCAAGCACTCTGTTCCCCGAATTCGGTGAGTAGTGCATTGCCTTTGCCCGCTGCTCTGTGATACCAGGGTCACCATTACCGGTCCATTGGACAAAACAACTTCTGAAAGACCATTGCTTCCAATAGAGAGATGAGTTTATCTGACACAAATGCGATGTCAGTGACAAACTCTGGAAAATATAGGGCAGTTGAAGGTCAATATTGAAACTGGCACCAAGGCACATAACGATAGCGCTGTGTAAGCTGATGTTCTACCCATCAACAAGTCTGGTTATGAACATTCTGGGTATTTGGTATATACTAGAGCCGTTTTTGTGACGCGTGGTAAGTTTTGAATTTGGCAGCTGTGCTAGCACTCTGAGTTCTCGAACACATTGCCTGCCCCCTATGGTCAGCATTAAATATGCATCACCCTGTCTGTTTTCTCGGCTAGCACTCTGCTACCGTTTCGCTATATGAAGTCCAAGCCAGAGTGTGAAGCTGGTACCCTGGACCAGTTCTCACCGCATCACTGCTTAGTACTAGTTAACACACAGAGACCTGAACATGGGATTGCGACTTTTAATTAGTTGAGGGTGACTTATGATCGAAAAAGGTAGGCGGTAGGCTGAGTTGGCAGCTGCCATCACTTATTGTTTTGTGCATGTGTTCGTTGTTGCAGCTTTGTTTGGTATCTGCTTGAATTCATGGACTTTTTGTCTTCTTCTTTTTGCTTCTTTCTTGCGTCGCTATAGATCACATGCCATTGCATGTGTGAATCACTTTGTTCACATTCGCAGTCAGGCGCTCATGGTACACATGGACACGTTCATCAAGGTTTGTCTTGAGCTGACATGGCTGGTGCTACAGTACTTCTGGGTGTAGCTTTTGTGCAATATTCGTGCCTTCCACCAAACTATTGCGCTGACCATTCATGCGCCACTTTCCCACCAAGGTGTCCAAGGGGTATCACTGTCTCTGTGGGATATAGTCCGCTGTTGTATTATGCTGTTGATCATCAGTCTCTTCATGATTGCGCGAAGCAAGAAGCTCGAGTAGACACGGGTTTATTCCGCTGGACCTTGTGTGTGGGAAAAAAAGCTCTGGTGTGCTGACCTGCCAGCACTCTCATTGAGCACTCTGATCTTGTCTTCCCGTGTGCAAGTCAGTCTGTATAGATGAACACGATGGCTGTCTCAGTGTAATACCAAGAGTATATAAGCTCCCAAGAGTGTGCAGCTCTGTATACCCTATCCATGGGGTCCGCTGACGGCGAAAACTCACAACATGTGGTGTAGTGTTCCCGTTGTACGTTCTCAGTCCGCTTTTTAGCGACCAGTGCAGTAGTAAAAAATAGCGCTCCTTGACAGAAGCCCACTCAGCTTATGTGAGTCATCAGCATGATTGTGGCTGATATCCGGACTCTGTGCACGCTGGCCTTCGTTGTACATAGTACTAATCGCACTTCCATCGTGTGCTGTGAGTATTCACACCGTCGGAGACCCCATTTGCAGAGTCATGCACTCGTGGAGCTTTTTTACTCTTGATAATCCAGGTGGAATCCTGATGATTCGAACCCCAAAATGTCAGGGAAAAACTTTAATTATCCGGACATTCTAGTTATCCAAACGTGTACCCACAACACATGTATGTCACAATGCTCGCATTGTCACGCCGAGTTGCGCTACGAACCTTAGACAAGTCTTGTTGATACATGTACCTAGACCGCTGGATTTGGCTGCATGGCTTTTTGTTTGACGTTACATTCTACGATCTTGTCATATTTTTGTTGTTCAGGAGTTATTCCAGCTCGCCGGTGACAAAGACAACGAAGTCCGGATGAATGTTTGCCGTGCGCTAGTTATGCTCCTTGACGTACGGTTCGATCGGCTTGCCCCGCACATGACCGACATTCTCGAGGTAGGGAGCGTAATGCGAGGTAGTACATGTACTGCACTCTCTGTCTTTACTACATAACATATGTACATGGTATGTTTGCTCGTTAGCTTTGACAGCATCTTGTTGCATTTATTGCTGTGCTGTTTGTTTCATGCCTTGTACCTATGCGCCTCTTTTCCAACAGTACATGCTTTTGCGGACACAAGATGAGAACGAAGAAGTAGCGAAAGAAGCTTGCGAGTTCTGGCTGACCCTCGCAGAGATGGCAGTGTGTCCTGAAGTTCTTCCCAATCATTTGGACCGGTGAGTGGTTTTGTACTGTGTGCCGTTGTGAATGGGATGGTGACAGATATTGCTTGTGCTGAAAATAGGATTGTGACTCGACTGATACAGGGCTTGTGAAGGTTTGCAATGTGAGTTGGCACTGTGTGGCAAGCACCGTCGACCGACCTTGTGCTGTGACTGGTATGATGCATCCGATTCATTCTAATATTAATTGTATCTTGCTGTTGTCCACCTTGTAATGTTGCTGCAGTCTCATCCCAGTCCTCGCATCGCGTATGCGGTACTCAGATATGGAACTCATTACCCTCAAGGTATCAACTAACTACACTACTTTTGTAGCGCATTGCTTGTGCTGGTTATACACATGCTACTGCAGATGCAGGTTCTTTGCATAATCAAGTAGCGTGCTCCACTGCTCGAACACTGCTTAATACCCATATAGGGCAGGTTCTTTACACATACATTAACTTGACGACGGGGTAGGGGTTTGAGGCAAGGCGGCTTGCGCTGTGCCAAAGTACTAGTCGATGTCATTGTGAAGTGATTATGCCTGTGCTTTGCTTCTTCCTGGCCTATTCCAGGCAGATGAAGATGACCAGGCAGTGCCAGATCGAGAAGAAGACATTGCCCCGCGTTTTCACCGATCTCGAACGTATGGAGGCAACCACAGTGCACAGGCAAAGCATGGCGAAGAAGAAGGCCAGGAAGACGAGGATGAGGATGATGCAGATGATGAGGAAGATGGCTGGCCTGACCAGACCGTCACTATCTGGACGTTACGTGAGTGACTTTGCATAATTCAGTTGGACTGTATAATAATGTGTATTTCATGTACGTCTTCTCCCAAGAATTTGGGAGCGGTTGGCATTTTTTGGCCATTGAGTTTCAATTCCTTGTTTTCTGACAAAGAAATCCCTTCTTCAGGTGCGCAAGCTCCACTGCAGCCACTTCTTTACACTGAAAACTAGGGCTCAAACGATTAGTCCGATTAACCGGTTGCAGACCGGTTACGAAGAATTAACGGTTAACCGATAAAGATAACGGTTACGCAGTAACTTTTCAGTCAATTTTTCAAGTATCAGGTCGTTGCAAAGTGTGCACTTTCGCGGGGTGTCGCACGCGTACGCAATTTCTGGGCTGTCAACTCGGTCATATCTGGTCTTGGTGTGAGAGTATGTATGAATGAGCATGCAAGAGAATGTACAAGTGTGCGTTGTACTGAATAGGGTACATTTTTTGAATGAGTATAGTCAAATATACGGTTAAAAAAGAGTCCGCAGGATTGCCGTGGCTTATAGGTTATAACCGGTTAACCGACCGTTAGCTTAGCAGTTAACCGTCAGGGGTAAAACCGTGACCGTTTGAGCCCTACTGAAAACCCTACACACACCATCCTCGAAGCAGGTGGTCTCTTTGCCGCAAATTAATATTTTCTCAAACAAATTTTCGGCCTGGAGCTATCATCAGGAATGAAAATAGTAATTTGCAGCGAAGAGACCATTTGCTTTGAGGATGGTGTGTGTAGGGCTTTCAGTGCACAGAAATCTCTTGCCACTGCGATCATGAATTTCCCTCCCCTGTATATCACTCATATGAATAGCTATACAGTCAGACCTCGCTTATCCGGTCCTCATTTATCCGGATCCCTCGCCATCCGGAAGAAAATTGTTGGTCACCGATTTACAGCAATGCTATGCACACACACAGTGTGTGTTTTCGATTATCCGGTTCCCTCGCCCATCCGGATATTTTTGTGGAAAACGGATGTGTGCGGTTAAGCGAGGTCTGACTGTACTAGTACATTGTGTGTGCCACGCAGTAGGTCTACTTAGTGACCACCTACTGGCACTGTATAAACTTAACAAAGGTTATATCGAGTGCAAGCATTGTCAGTGCGCCATGGCCCCTACGCCAAGCATGCTGCTCGTACATACAGCACAGCAAGTGCATACTGCACAAGCCAATGCTTTTTGGAAACATTTTTCTTTTCTTTTTTAATCAATATGGACATCCGGCAGTTCTGGGTGATGGTGGGCATCGAAAAATGTGCCTTATAACCCATTTTTGAATGCAATCCACCGTTGTCTGTATGTCCGCTGGTGGACAATAATGCAATTTCTGGCTATGGTTGATCATTTTGAGAAGATGCAACCGCTTCTACCTATGGTTGTGTTTTGGTCCATAGGAAAATGCTCGGCGGCGGCATTGGACCTGCTGGCCAACGTATTCAAGGAGAAATTACTGGCGTTTGTGCTTCCGATCCTCAAATACACGCTGTTCAGCGCCGATTGGCTGTACAAGGAGTCGGGCATTCTTATTCTTGGTGCCATTGCAGAAGGTAGGCACCAGTATTTTTGATGACTTGAGATCTTGAACTGCATGTCACGGTAGACTGGGCTTGCTTATCTCTTCCACGTTCTTACTGACACTTTAGCAACATCCTGGATGCCTTTGACCTGTTGTTTTGCGCTGTTGGCTATCTACGTAGTTCTCTGTTCTCACTCTCTGAGAGGTATTCACATCGGGATCTCTCTCTCTCTCTCTCTCTCTCTCTCTCTCTCTCTCTCTCTCTCTCTCTCTCTCTCTCTCTCTCTCTCTCTCTCTCTCTCTCTCTCTCTCTCTCTCTCTCTCTCTCTCTCTCTCTCTGCCTTACCTTTACTGATTACCTACTTGGCCTCTGTACGCTCCGTATCTTTCTATTAAACGTTGACAATAATTGCCGTGTGGTTGTGGTGGAGTTGTTTGTGTAAAGGTGGCTGGTCTGCCCGTGTGCACGACTGACGACTCTGATGTGCCCCTTGTGGTGTTGCTGTGTCTATGTAGGTTGTGCGCAAGGAATGCAGCCGCATCTTCCCAGCCTCATTCCGTACCTCATTCAGTGTCTATCTGAACAGCGCGTTAGTAGTGCTATAGTGACTGCGTGCTAATTTGCTTGCTCGGGGTGTTAGATCACATGTATGTTGGCATTGCTTTGGGAAACCAACCCTTGATGAGCAGCCCACACATAAAGCCACATACTGTCAGGGGGGGGGGGGGGGGGAGTAAATGTTCTCCATATCTTCATGAGCATGTGATGCCCATTGACCTTCCCCTTTTTTCACTGCTATGGGTACTAGGTTAAATTTGGCAATCCTGCTTCTCAATTTTCCTCACATCGTGTGCTTGTTGTCTCCATCACAGGCATTAGTCAGATCGATCACATGCTGGACGTTGAGTCGGTACTCCCACTGGATACTGGAGCAGCGACACGAAGAATACTTGCAGCCACTCATGCAAGGCGTAAGTGGCTGTGCACGTGTTTGACGGTGATTTGTGGCTTGTTTTCTGTTCTCGGGGCCAAGTTGTACACATACTATGCGCAGCTTTCCACTTCTTCTTTTTTCGTGTGTGATGTCAATGCACTTTGATTCGATTTCTTTATGGTTATCAATTTTAAAATTCATGGGCCCGAATTGATGTCCGAATCTATGTCCGTCTCCTGCTTACAGCTTTTGGAAAGAATCCTCGACAGCAACAAGAAAGTTCAGGAAGCAGCATGCAGGTAAGTGACGGATGTTTGGCATTGTTAGACTAACTTTGACCGTACGATGGTGCAACAGACTCGTTAGTGTGCCCGGTTAAGAGAGGCACCCGGATAAGGAAAAGTGCAGTGTGTCTTGATACATCATGCTCAACCAGTAGGACAACACCCACAAAATTCAACGCCTGTGCGTTTTTGCAAGGTGGTCCTGATAGATCCATAATGCCGTCTCAATGGCGTGTTTGCCTTGAGCACAATGCGCTCAAACAGCTTTCTCATGCCGTCGTCATCTTGCCGATATCTGGCCAGCCGTCTCTTCAGGGTGGCATACATGTAGATACTGTTCCAGGCTGGAATACCAATGCATCTACATGTACTATGTTACAGTGCGTGTCACACCATCACTGCTAACACTGTGTTTGTATTCTCTGCTGCAGTGCATTTGCACAGGTGGAAGAGGAGGCCTGCACAGAGCTCGTGCCGTACCTTGTGCCCATCCTGCAGACGCTAGTTCATGCTTTTGGAAAGTATCAGGTATGCTTCTGCAATGCGTGCAAGGGGCCATGGCAGCTTGTGGTTATATCATTGCCCTGTTGACACGACAGTGTTCACATTGTGTTCACATTCCCTCCGTAGTCTGTAGAGTACTACTGTGAAGTGATTTTCTATTTGTAGCACCGTTCTCGGACTGCTAGCCTTGTAAGTTGTATCTTGGTGGATGTGCTTTGAATCTTCGCTGTTAAACCGATCAAGAGCCATACTACTGTATTTCATTTTTTTCTTGGGTGTGTATTCAGTGCTATTTCTGTGTGTGTGTGTGTGTGTGTGCGTGCGCGCGCGTGTGTTTTCGTGTTTTCGTGTTGTGTGAAGCACAAAAACCTGCTCATTCTGTATGACGCAGTGGGCACGTTGGCCGACTCTGTGGGCAATCATCTCAACAAAGATGTGAGTGAGGGTGCCTGGTAGCACTGGTAGAGACTACTGGCATGCATTGCCTGCCACTGGGTGCTGTGTTCCTAAGATATACATCGCGTGTTTCGGGATTACTAGTACTAGTAGTCTGCGTGCTCAACCTGTCTCGATTTTATTAAAACTCACCCTGCTCCATCTTGGCACGATTGGAGTATAGGGTCTATCAATCACAGTTTGAGCTAACATTAGTTCCATGTGGAAAGACTTCTCTATCCTTTGTCATTTGTATAGTCTCAACCTTTTCTGCCACATGTTGAGCCACATGGCAACAATGTATCCTAGTTGAGGAGGAAAGAAGAATGGTAGAGTTTCTCGGAAATGGAATGCTGCACTTGGCTGCGTGTCCACACCGCAGTGCTTAGGTAGTGTTTCTAATAAAAAACGGCTTTCGTAGAAAGTGTTGGCGCAAAACGAGGAATAATTGGTGCATCACGCCATGATGTGCATAGTCAGAATCCCTGAGATATTCAGTGCATTTGTCCAATTCCTGGTGATCATCTAGCTGTTTCCATGGAGATCATCTGAAAGTAGGATACAGTGTAACAGCAATCCCGTGGCCATGATCCCCGAGTTGTGTACTGTACAACACGTTTATTTCGCTGTTACTTTAAATTCGGTAATAGAGAAACCAGGCACCTAAATTTGGACTACACCTAAAAGGCGCTAGTGTATGCTGAAAATAGAAGACAGGAAATTGCACTTCAGTTCCCGCTTATGGCCCGGCCGATGGTTTCTGTGTCTTCTGTCATATAATTTGACATTGTGTGTGCGCTGTACTCTACTGTACTGTACAGGAGTACATCCAGCTGCTGATGCCACCGCTCATCGAGAAGTGGAACACGCTGAAGGACGACGACAGAGATCTCTTCCCGCTCCTCGAGGTCTGTTTGCTTGACCGAGAATTAATCCTCTTGAATGAGAAATGCAACTG
The DNA here is from genome assembly GCF_964019385.1 of Sycon ciliatum. NCBI lineage: Eukaryota > Metazoa > Porifera > Calcarea > Leucosolenida > Sycettidae > Sycon > Sycon ciliatum. The sequence continues at coordinate 67,536,542 of NC_088643.1, forward strand.
TAATGCAGCATGCTATTGTTGCTATTCATGCTAACGTGGGTTGTAAACTGTCCGTCGTAGAGCGTTCTCTTTCTCTGTGCTCTTGAACGTATTGCTGGTGACTTTGTTTTGAGCCACCGTGTGTGAATCTCACCGCATTACAAGTAATCACGCTATCTGTGGGAAGCAAACGGGTGTTTGGCTAAGGTATGCGCTGTGTGCCCTGCCTGATGCAGTAGCCTCTGACATGTGCTTGTTTGATGTTGTGTTGCTACAATCTGCAGTGCTTGTCGTCCTTGGCCACTGCGCTTCAGCTGGGATTCTTGCCGTATGCTGAGCCTATTTTCAAGCGCTGTGTCAACCTGATCGAGAAGACGCTTGCTCAAGCCATGGTCAGGAGTGGTTGACTTTCACTCTGTGTCTGTGTGTATATGTGTGTAGTGTGTGTGTGCGTGCGTGTCTGTGTGTCTGTGTGTTGCCGCTCTAACTCTGGTAACCTTTCCTGTTCATTTCAGCAGAACGTGCTTACTCCAACTCAACTTCAGGGGTTGTCATGTTCTTCTGGAACGAACTTGTGCAATGTGTACGCCCTAACTATAAAGAAGACGCACCATGCATTCAACCGCGTTGTGTTCGCCCTGCACAGACTGCACAGACTCTGGCAAGAATATTGCATTTAACACTGTGAGAACCTGACTGTTTCCTTGTTGCCGCCTTTGTTTTGTCGACTGTTACAGGCTGCGCAGACGAGTCCAGAGCAATACGAGGTTCCGGACAAAGACTTCATGATTGTCGCTTTGGATGTGCTGAGCGGTCTAGCTGAAGGCATCGAGTCACAAATCAGCCCGCTCATTGCCAGTAGCAATGTGCTGGATCTGGTTTACCAGTGCATGCAGGTATGTTTTCAGGACGGGGTGCTAGGCTGTTGGCCAGAACGCCATTTCGGCACGTTGCACTGTAGGGCCTCGCCTTAGTGAGGGCTGGTGAGATTGATGGAAATTCTGTCTGCCTGCTGTATGACCATTCTCTGCTGTTTCGAACTACGCCACGCATCCAGCTGGTATTTTGTGTTGCCTTGATCTAGACTATGTCACTCGCCGCTCTGAAGCACCATGCACAATATCACTGGGTCGTCGTATACCGGATCACAATGAGTTAATCTCAACTTTTGTGATGAGCAACATGCGATTAGCATCGGTTTTTATGGCAACAATACATATGACTCCAGAGTTCTGGCACGCAGGCAGTGTTGGACTGTATGTGCAATAGAGCGACTTCACTCTCTACTTGTGCATTGCACTGCGTGGTTGGGTCTTCGCGCGCAATGTGAAGCAGCCAATCTCCCAATGCTTGTCGAATCGCAAGAGTGGTTATCGTGTCTAGCGATCTATTTGTGCCCAACGCCGCAAACCTTGCTGGTTAGGGGTAGCAATGGCATATTCATACTGCTCACCTCTATTGCATATGGACTGGCTTGTGCCTGGCTTGGCGTTGTGTGTACTACTTACTGGCATCTCACCTGGCAGGTGCTGCTTTGAACAAAGGCTTGTGGCATCCATATAGAGAGTGGTGGTGGTACCATTGTATTGCTGAGGGTGCATGCCTTTTCCTTCTTCCCTTTCTTATGTGCAGGACCGGATGCCCGAAGTCCGGCAAAGCTCTTTTGCTTTGCTAGGTGACCTCACGAAAGCTTGCTTTGAACACGTGGAGCCTTCTATAGGTATGGGATGCCGGTATTTACCGGTTATATGGCCGTGTTTACACGAGAGTTTTCAATCCGCGTCTGTGCATTTGGTGAGCGGAATAAGCATATGTTCGCTGTGTTATAAGCTGATTTGATGCTTGATGCTCTATTTCATTGGCTCTTTCCATGTCCACGCATGTGTGTGTGTGTGTGCGCGCGTGCGTGTGTCTTACAGGTGTGTTCATCCCTATCCTTGGTTCTAATCTCATTCCCGAATACATCTCCGTGTGTAATAATGCGATCTGGGCCATTGGAGAGATTGCTGTTAAGATGGGTAAGTTGGCATTACTTTCGGTGGTTTGTGTATTTTCGAGTCTGAGAGCACAGTTGCCTGTTGTCCTCATACACATAACCTGCGTGTGGCTGGATTCCTGGAATCAAGATTGTTGGTCAAGTCGTTTGGAGCAGTGCTGAAGCGACCATATTGCTTATTGTGTCATGTTCTTGCATGAATTCTCACAAAAGATTGATTGCTGTTATGAAATTCTCACAAAAGTGACAATTTCACTGCCCAACCCATATATGCAAGTTTGGCCTTTTTTTAATTCTCTAGTAAAAACTGCATGTTTGTTACTTGGCTGGTTTTGGCTGCGGCTCGCTTGAGAGGCAGGCAATGCGGTGGACTGCAATAGGGCTTGAAACTGATGGCATCGGAAACCAACAATATAATAACAAATAACGACGTTTGGATCCACTCTGCCCCTAGCGAAGTGAAGTATGTGTCACACGCAGTTGTTTATTATTCTGTACCAGGAGTGGGTCCCCGACCGGGAGGGTCCAGTCGCTCTCTTCGGATGTGTCACCCTGCTGTGAAGGGATACCACCTGAACCTGTATGGAGCTATACAAAACTGGATCCAAATGGATCCAAAAGTCAACTGGGCTGACTGGGACGTAGCACTTTCAAGCCCAATGTCATCTCCTCCTCCCCCCCCCCTCTTCTTGAATTTTCTTCTGTCCCAGGTGCTGGTATGGAGCCGTATATTGCCCTGATTCTGGACCAGCTGATCAACATCATGAACAGGATCAATGCACCCAAAACTCTCTTGGAAAACACAGGTATGTCTAGGTTCATAGGTGTCTGGACTTGTTGCCACTTGATCACTAAAATAAACTGTTGTGTCTGGACTGCTGCTGTTACTGGTCTGTTGGTGGTGTTGGTGTTTGGGGGGGGGGGGGGCTTTGGGCAAGTTTGTTTCCTTCTCGCTGCTTCCAGTTGACTACAGCTTCCTAGATTGCTCCTGCTCTCGTTCTTCTGATAGCGATGCAATGTTGGTGACAGGTGCGTTTGTATTGCAATGCACTTTGGTGGTGTGGCTCATTGTAATCTGTTGTGATTGTTTCTCAGCCATCACCATTGGTCGTCTCGGTATGGCATGTGCCACAACTGTTGCGCCGCACCTGGCACGCTTCATCCGACCATGGTTAGTTACAGTTTTTCATGCCCTTTTTAAAGCCTGTGTCCAGCTTGTCGAGTCACCTACTTTTACTGGTCTTTCAACTGGTCTTTCACTAGAACATGACTGTTCAGACAGTGAGGAAGTGAACATACTTACGTACTGATGAGTACGGTGTCTAGGCTACTTGCGTGCATCATTATAAAAGGCTGGTTCATGGCTTTAGGAAAGTACATGCGCACGTGTGTGTGTGTGTGTGTGTGTGCGTGTGTGTGTGCTGTTACTGCTGTAATAGGATATTTATGTGTGTCTTCTTTTGGTTGCCTTGGCTGCCATTGTCGCCTTGATCTACAGTCATACTCTTTGTTTTCTTACTTGACTTTGAGCTGTCCTGAAGGTCGTAGCCAGAGTGGCACTTCATGTAGTGTTTCACTGACCTTGGGTCGTGGCTCTTGTCACACAACATCGCTGTGGCTGGTATTGTGTTCTGCAGGTGCACATCACTACGGAATATCCGCGACAACGCTGAGAAGGAATCTGCGTTCGTGGGTATCTGTCTGGTAATCAATTCCAATCCCGTGGGCATTGCTCAGGTGAGTGATCGGTTAGAATACTACCTCGGTAGCTGGCTGCCGTGTTACATCTCATCTTGACTGACCGATGACTCCAAGTTGGTCCAGACGTGTCCTTGGTGTGTGAAAACGAACGTCTATGTGCGCATGAGGTGCCTATCGCTGGGTGTGTGATGTGGGCACTTTTTGTGATGTTGTCAAGACCTGCCTCCGTATATTCTCTTCTACTGCTGCGGGATGATTTTTAGCTGCTTGTGACACCCTGCACTTGTTTTTGTGTTTCCCTGTCTGCATCTTATGTTGTGCTGTGTTTGCAGAATTTCGTGTTCTTCTGTGACGCAGTGGCCTCATGGACATCACCGCCACTTGCACTGCAAGAGATGTTCCAAAGGGTGAGTTTCCTCAATAGGTATTGTGTGAATTGTGTTTTTTTCTTCACTTTTGTACACTTAGTGTAGGTTATTGCACTGCACAATAGTGATATCACCTGTGGACTTATGCTATGTTTAGCTTAGCACTAGCGTAACACATGTCCACAGGTGACATCACTATTGTGCAGTGCGATGTCCGGCCCTTCTCTTTCAGCAGTATCATTGAACTGAGTCCATGCGAATATGACCATGCCCGATGGCGCAGGCGGGTGGATGGTATCCATTGAGACCAAGTGGTTCTAAGAGAACTTCTTGTTGAAGGCCAAAGAATGAGAACAATAATAGTTCTGGTGTGAGAGGAAAGTGAATGTACTGTTGTTGTTTTTAGCGTAAAGAAGTCACTGTACTCTTACCTCTTTCTCATGTCCGTTTTTGTTCTTTAAATCTCGAAATGCAGATCCTCCACGGTTTCAAGAATGAAATTGGTGAAGCTGAGTGGGTCATGGTATCCAGTCAATTCCCAACGCTGCTGCTCGACCGTCTTAATGCCGTCTACGGCCTCTAAGTTCCATTATTTTTCTAGTAAGTCAGCACTGCCTCGATGGTGTTGATTCAGTTGTTGGTACATGTAGATTGAACCTCTTTGGAGACTTGAAAACCTTTTGCAGAAATGCTGTTTCTCTGTTGTAAGTCGTTCTCTGGCATGCCTTGGCCCCTGAAATATTTTTTTTATGGGGATACAAATATCTTTTTTTGTTTTCTGGAGTCTATGCATGCCAGAGAACGATTTAAAACAGAAAAAGCAGCACTCCTTATGTTCTGTAAAAGTTTATTTCACCTCCAAAGAGGCTTGAGTTACATTTTCAAATACAATGTACTTTTTTAAAGTGTTTCCCGTATCGGAAAGCCAGCAACAGTGTAGCAGTTAGTACCACCATATTTTCCAGGGATGTACATCGTGCTTTAGTGTTTTGTTTCTGACTAATCAGTCAGCAATTCGCCGTGTACGTAGCATTTACCCCGGACATGCATTTCAGTTCTCCAAGTACATGCAAATGCAAACGTGAATAATTTTTCCTCCAAGAGGAATAGTGGTAGCAGTAGCGACTTCGGCGATGATTTTATAGGAAAGGTGCTCGCCACACCGGAACGTGCTTTTCCGCCAACTGACTTGACACTTCGACTCGGCAAACCTGCGAGTCAAGTCAGTCAAGTGTCAACTCAGCCTGCGGAAAAGCGCGAGTTCCGGTGTGGGGAGCACCTTTCCAAGAGGGATGTGTGCTTTATGCACCACTGTGGCTGATGTCTCAGAAAATCCAGTAACTTTCACTTGCTTCAACAGCGTCTACTGTCTAGACTAGAGTATTCTGTTAGTAATGTCTAGGTGCTTGAAATGGTTGGCTGAAAGGAGCTGGCTGGCAGCTTGTGTGTACTCTGTTTGCTTTGGAATGTACTGTACCAGAAACAGCCGGATGGTACCGTTCACATTTTTATTGAATGCACTGTAGTAACATGAATGCACATGTACACTGCTCATTGCTAATGGTACGTTTCTTGTGCGCGGCCAACTGCATGTTGTTGTTCTCCAGGTTAGGAATATAGACAGTTAGTTGCATCCGTTGGAGCATCATCATCATCATCCTCATCCTCATCTGTTTTTTCACACTACAAGGAGCATGGGAATGCATGAATACACCGTCTGTCCGTCTGCTATCACACAATCCGGCGATATGCTGCTGGCCTTAGGCTTGCTGCTGATGCTGTTCTCCGGACTCCAAGTTGTTAGTATATCGCCACTGCCACCATAGCTGGAGGCTACTGACATGCACCGTGGTGGTGGTGGTAGTGACACTGGAAGTTGGCACGTAGCTTTGCCATCCCTCTGCCTTACTCTACGATTTCTCTACGCGCTGCACCAGACATTGCGCAGGAGCTCTGCTGTGGACAATGGTTGCAGGGGTTGGTTATCGTGGTCGCTATAGTTGTGGCCCTAGCCTGGTACTACCCACAAGAGAACTTTCTTAGTTCAGCATTTGTGTCACCTGGTGGTCATGATCAATGGCGTTTACCTTATCCAGGATTTTGTTCGTATCAACCACCACCGCCGCCAGCAGCACCAGCAACACTAAGTTCTTGATGGTACAGTTGTAGTAGTGCAAGTGCAACATGATAAGACACTTTCTGTATCTATCCATGTTATTGTGTGCGGCCGCTGCTGCTCCTCCTCAAGTCAAGTCTAGCCCAAGCGAAGTGAACAAACGTTGCTAGATCCAAGCTGCCCTTTAGTCACAACATGGCACGCGAGGTCGTGACGGCTGAAATTGATTTGAGCTTGAATGACGTTTTCCTCATTTCTTTTTGCCTCCCATTAGCAGTGGTGAGTAGTGGCAGTACCTGCTTTGCTTTGCTTTGCTTTGCTTTGCTTTGTTGTAAGTGCGTATGGTATCATCCTTGGCAGCTCCTTGTGCCATCTGGTAACGTTGGCTAGATCTTCTCCTCTCTCCCATCATGTATGATTGTATACACGCAGGCAACCATTCTTGGTCTCTATCTCTATCTCTTGTTTGTCCCAGTCGCTGTCCTTGCTTTTGTCCTCTATCTCTATGATAGTCTACTAAACACACCAATACACTCGCATATCCACAGCAACCGTAGTAGCAGCAGCATTTATACTCTAGCTGTTGCCGCTTGCAATGATTTCATTCTCTCTTATTATGTTTATTTCTTTATCAGTTCAGTATGTTTCTCTCTTATTTCTTCTGTTTGTTTTTGATTGTTTTTGAGAAGCCTGCGATGTAGAGAGCTGAGGGGTTAGACAGGAATAGCCTTGCAGAAATATTGCGTATCTGGTGGATTCATTTTTGATTATTCAAGTTTAGGTTTTACAGTCTTTTTTTCTTTTCTCTTATTCTTCGGTCCTGTGTAGGCCATCGAAATCAAAATACAACCCCCATGTAACCCCTCCGTATTTTATTTTATAATTTCGCAGTTTTTATTTATTTTTGCTTTTATCAAGCTGGTCTATGCTTTCCTTCCCTCTCCTGAAGTCTGGTTATGATTTTGTTGCCGTTGGTGCGTCGCACTAAGGGTAGCATCTCCTCTGTGACTTTTACTAGTTGCTTGCTTCAACGTTGCCCTGTAGTTGCAGTAATGTTCTATGTTTCTGCGTAGAGTCTTTCCTTTCCTGTCCGTCTTGTCAACTTTTTGACTTTGGTGCTGTTTGTGGTGCAGTTGCTCATGCAGAAAAGCCACTTGCTTACTTGCACACGCGCACATGTGCTGCCATTCAACTTGGCCAGTTGAACATTATGCTCCACAGTGCCAGTGCTCCGTGCTATACTGTATCGGTGCTCTGCTTTTGTAACTTGCATCAGTGGTATGTTGGCAGTGCACTTTTTTTCTTTGCTGCAATCTTGTTCTTCTTGATTCGTTGCCTGACTAGGCATCATTGGTTATAGTTGATTTAACAATTGCACTCGTGACAACTTCGGTCTCAATCTAGTTGTCTCTATGTCTTCCTCTTCTGTGGTGATGAGTACGATGCTTTGAATACAATTACGAAACCAACAGTGTCTGTGTGCTGATTGTTTTAAATGTTGTAACGTGAGGCTGTGTATTGACCAGGCGCTGAGCGGTTGTGATGGCTGTGCTGGCCAGGGAGTGAGTGGTCTATAAACACTAGAGCTGACCGGGCCAGTGTTGAAGTGGCTACTGCTGCTGTCGTGAGCTAGCAGGTTACAGTACTATCAGTAGCAGTCACTGGCGGCCATGGGATAATACCGTAGTGTCTTGTATTAAAGCCTATCTCATATAGAAGCCTGTTTTGAATAGAAGCCTGATTTTCAAGATACCCTGTCGGCACATACTGTATTTTACCGGTTATAGGTCGACCCCCCCCCCGTATCCGGAGGTCATAATCATGTTTTTAAAGTTTTTGCCCAACGAAGCACTGTTAACCGCTCCCTGCTACTAACACATGAACAAATCACATAAACACTCCTCATTGGATTCTGAAACATCCAAATCCTTGAAAAAGGCAAATAAACTTGGCAAAAATGCATACACATGGTGCACTCGTGTATTCAGTGCAGGTTATTTTTGGAAGATACCAATAATTCCCGGTTATAAGTCGAATCCCGGTTGTAAGTCGACCCCCACCTTTTCTCCTGCTATTTTCAGTCATAAAAGGTCGACTTATAACTGGAAAAATACGGTAAGCCTGGTTTTAGTGTTGACAGTAATAATTATTGAATTGATTCTTGGTTGGAGGGAAACAAATCAACCGAAGCACAGAAGCCAGTATAGTTTCGCCTAGGCCTTTTGTACCATTGCTTTTCAAGTCGCTATGTTGTCACTCACGCGGCTCTGATTGCCAACGTGCCGGTTTATATAGTATATAAGGACTTACTTGCCGCCATGCTGATCACCCGGCATTGTATTCGACTTGAAAAGTAATGGGACGTACGGCCTACTATTATAGTCGATACTATTATGGCTTCTCTGCTTCACGTGCTTTTAATTGTTGAATTGTAGCGTAAGACCATGGTGGTGGTATTGCCACTATCGGTGTTGGTGGTGGTGATATTGGTCTAAAAGAGATGATTACTTGGTTGCAGTGGAGCATGCCTCCGAATATTGAAGAAACTGTTTGATATTAGAGAGGTTCTGCAAAACGAAAATGTGTACGAACTTTCGCTCTACGTCACGAAGTGAGAAACTTCGCACGAACTTTCGCAACTTTGGACGCGAAACTTGCAGGGAACGCGAAATGAACTTTCGTAGGAAGTTTCGTGAGATTGGGTCATGTCGTACGTGCACTTGGCGCGTGCAAACGACGAAAATGTGCAGAACACAAAGTTCGTGCGAAAATTCGTACACATTTTCGCAAGGCCTGTCGCGAAACTTCGTTCGAATTTTCGTTGTGCAGAACCTCTCTATAATACGTATGCAGGCCTTGTTTGATAGGCTAACATGTTGCAGTCCTAGATCCTTCGCTTTGTAACGTGCTGTCGTTTTAAAAACTAATGCAATCAGGGAGTCGTCAAATACCCAAAATTCGACGACTCCCTGCATGCATAATAATTATGTTTATAATAATGCACATGAAGCCTCGAAATGAATAAAAATACCTTTTCTACTCATAGTACAGTACACGTACACATACGGTCATGTCTATGTACACGTATGTACACGTCGTCTTGATGGTTACCAGTTACAGGTAGGTAACAACCGAAATTCGCTCACCTGACCTTTACCCACAGAAGACGCCAGTCATCTGAACTCATGGCTATCATCTCTGTATTATCTCCATCGTACAATAGTCCATGTCCTCATTCGCGGCATTGGCATACAACGTTTACGTTCTATCGGCTATTGCAGCTGGAAATGTGATTTACGATCAACTCTACGCAGAGTACGAGTAGGAGGGTTTATCATTCTGTTCTTCAACTGATCACTGATGGTTATGTACTCTACTTCTCAAGTTAGTTGCAGTATTCATAGTCAGAAAGAAATGTTTCCATTCATTTGAATTTCAGAAATAAAACTGAGGCCATTGGCATTGATTACCCCGGCCCCCCAGAACGACAACGATGCACGTGCACGATAATCGATTATGCATGCAGCAAGATTTATTTTTATTTTTAGCAACATCTCATTCTCGACTCGAGCATGGGCGTTCAAAAATGATCGGCCATGCATGCATGGGCCATTATTATTAATTGAAGCAAAACGAGTAAAATAGTGGCTATTTTCAGTTGCCACTAAAGAAAAGTATGAGTGCTCGTAGATCTACTACAATTTTATAGTACGATCGTAGACCGTCTACAATTGTACGAGTATCTCGTATCGCCTGCATGCTGTAGTTGTAGCCACATTACCGTGACCATCTGAGGGGTTTCTGTTATAATTATTTTAGTAATAATTTGAGCTACAGTACAGTACAGACTGTACGTAAGCTACATCAGGACAGTAGACAGTACATGCTCCTGATAGCTCAGATACCAATACAGTGTACCATGGTGTACTGGAGGCAAGAGTGCTCTTGTTGTGAACTAATTAGTAACTAACTTGGAAGGCATTCGTCCTTACCTGAAACTGACAACTATTCACAAAGTCAACACACCCACGTGTTAGGGTAATGGTTGCCATTTCCCATTCTGGTTCCTCCAGTCAACGACGATGGAGCAGCCTACGACAATTCCTTCAGGTTAGCTTGAGTAACTTAGGAACTTTTTTTCCTCAATTAATTATTTTTACAATAGAAACACATCATTACAGTGGCAACAATGTTGCCAAGTAAGTTAGTATCATTTACACAGTTGAGAAAATTTCCAGAAGCTGTTAGGTGCATTCTTTTCACTAACAAATTCATGGGATTGACGGACGATGAGGTCAAATAATTTCTCTTAGTTCTGCAAAGGGCCCCTCGCTTATGGATTTCAGTCTTCCACGGCTTCACTTATCGCTCATGAAGATGTGTCTATGGAAACAGGGGAAACACATGCACATAGCTATAAGAGCAGCATGCCGTAGCATGTGGCAGTGTGTTTTCTACTACTGGCCGTTCGTTCTTACAGTGGTGGCAAAACAGAATTTGATTCTGTGAGCTTCTTTGAACTCGGATGGTAAGCCAAAAGTATTCATCCGTCGTGGATAAGAGGAAGGCACAACATGGAATGTCTCAGTACACCTTGCCAGTGTTGTGCCTAGTTGTCGCACTTTCTGACTCGTATATAATCTGGTTTGTAGTTACATTTGCGAGGGTCTAGTGCACAACAACGAAAGGCATGGTTTTAAAATGCTAGTAACTGTTAAACATGAAAATAATGTCGTCTTACATTCACTGTACATAGTTCTATTTACCCAATATGACGTCGGCCAGCTAAGTGAGAGCCGGTCCTTTCCACCAAAGAGAATGGGCCGAAAAGCTCCCATGAAGTATCTTGACTGACTTATTATAGAGAAATTGGCGGCATTGTTGCGCTATCTGATGAAATTAGCACCTTCTAACTCTTGATGCAGATATCTGTCAAGTTCGTTATAAATGATAATTGGAGGATAAGCAGTAGCTTTCGGCCTGTTCATCATTGATTTAGTTCGGACTCCGCAGAACATGCACTCTCGCATGCTTGTGTTGCTGGTATGCATGAGATGAGGTCGGCTAGAGAGTGCATGTGGTGGGGCTTGAACTAAATCAACTTCGTAAAATATTTTTTAATAAAATTAATGACGGTTCGCATGAGGCTGTCCAATTGAATTCTTTGAAATTTGCAATGCACCAACTTATTTCCTGAGTGCGCATAGTGTAATGAACTCCGAGGCTATTTCCATCCAATGATCAAGAGAGCACCTTCAAACCAGTGAGTATGCAGACTGGCGAAATAAGAAGTCTTTTTTTACACAAAGCCTCACCGAATTTCGAAAATCATAGCATAACGTGTGGTGATGCAGCGCAAGCTATAAAGTAGGTAAATTATGCAAGCTTGTACGTCTGTTTCCAGCAGTTCGGGTACATTTACAGGATATTGCATGCAGTCGGACATTGCTGAGGTGCGCAAGGTCCACTGCAGCCACTTCATTCCACGGAAAACCCAACACCATCATCAAAGCAAAGGGGTATCTTTGCTGCAACTTTTCAGCAAAGAGACCACTTACTTTGATGGTGGTGTTCAGTGGGTTTTCCGTGTAGAAGAAACTAGCCAAGTTACATCAGTACAGCATGCATGTATTCTGTGACTGCAGTGGAAGTAGTAAGAGCCCGAGGGTGTTTTTTTGTTTTTCTTCTTCTGGTATTGCAGTTGGCAGGTGTTGTGTTGCTGTTTGTGACCATCTTCGCCAATGTCTGGTTTCTAATGGACACGGCGGCACAGTTGAAAGAGCACCAGTTGCGACACCACGGCCATGGGCCGAAAGAATCTGCCGCTGATGCGGCACGGCACGACGATGGTTAGTAAGCTCAAAATGGTCTGGTTCTATTGCCAGCGACATGAATTCCAATAGTATGATGCTGTGGCTCGGAGTGTGGAGTGTGACACGATCTTGATAGGATTTCTTCCTCTTGCGATTTGATTCTTGTTATGAACTCTACCAGTTTGTTGTAATAAGCCATAGCCTGCACTTCCTGTGTTATCAATCTATCATACTAGTACTCAATTGCTGACCGATGTACTGTACAACATGTAAATCTAGGTGTGTTAAAATTTGGTGTCCAGGACCTGACAGGATTTAGGTGTAATTCAAATGTAGGTGACAGTAGTTTCGTTACTCTTGCGCCTTTTAGGTGTCATCTATATTTAGGTGCCTGGCATCTCTGCTGAAATTAACTCACTCTTTGTCCATGCGACACAGCCACGGAAACAGCTACTTCGAAGTAGTGAGATCTGGAACGTTCACTGATGATGGCCAACGGGCGAAGCTTTAGAGACTTCTCTAACTGTGTCTGTTGCTGTGTCAGTTGGGCAAGTAGTGAGTCAGTATTCACGGAGCAGAGGGTGAGTGCCTACAAGTAGGCAAGGGCGTCGGAAGCGGTACGACTGGTACGGCTCGAGCCGTACCACTTTTGGCTCCAGGTGGTCCACGCGGAACGTCCAAATCCGGTGTAAAAAATGGGGGTATCGAGTTTGTACATGACCACGCGTGATCGTGAGCCGCGATCCGTCACCGGTGCACCAGTCAGGTCACTGTACCTTTGGAGACCCTCTGAGAGCGGTATTTTGAGTGTTTTTTGAAAAAAATTCACGGGGGAGGTTTCCCCCGGACCCCCTCTGACTGTCAAGCCGTACCACTTTCTACCTCCTTCCGATGCCCCTGGTAGGTCAGAAGCCTTAGCCGTTGTGTCATTGTCTTGTCTTGTCTTCCATTGGTCTTACCATCACTGTCAGAGCCACGTGTACCCTCTGCAGCAGAGGTAGCCACTGCACTGCCCTCAGCACTGGCCATCACCGTCATCTCCAGCCACTCTAGGTTTTCAGTCATGGTCAATGACAAGATGGTATGGGCTATTTGATCGTGATCGATGCTCTCTGTATCTTGGCCTTACTAGTACTCCTGATGCATGCCATGGTCACATGGCATGATCAGCATTCGGTTTGTTTTTCAGTGCATGAGCACAGGGGATGATGCCATGGTTGTACATGTATTTGCCAACTTGCCTGGGACATTGGCGCCTGTGTGTGTTTGTGTGTGTGTGTGTGTGTGTGTATGTGTGTGTGTGTGTGTGTGTGTGTGTGTGTGTGTGTGTGTGTGTGTGTGTGTGTGTGTGTGTGTGCCATTTTTCACACTTATACTAACTATTCGTGTAAAGAGAAAGAACCAATAAGTTACGATTTATGACTAACAGTCCACTAAGGTAACGAGACAACATTCTGTCAGATAGTGCGACAACAAGGAGCAAAGCTGACAGGTGTACTGTGACATTCAATGACCTGGCACCTAGCTCCAACACATCTGCGTAGCGCAAACCAACAACCTTCCAACTTGGAAGGCTCAGGTGCGGAAAGTTCCAATGAGGGTAGGGAGGCGCCACGAAGATGTGTACGAGCTATGTTCGCGCGTAGGCTGTTAGGTAGGTCGTCAACAACTAGTTAGTTGTGTCCCTTGGTTGTCTATTGCTGTCGCAGTTCATCGCACTCTTGCTCGGTTTCTTCACACTTGCACCCTTATGTCTTTCCTTTATGTGTATGACTATGACTATGAGGTTATGCATTTTACCGTGTTGTTTTGGGGTACCGTATTTCCCCGATTATAGGTCGCACTTGATTATAAGTCGCACCCCCATTTCCAGGTTTGAGCCATAATGTTTTGATATATTGACTTCAGTAGTAAGTCATGCTCGATTGTAAGTCATGCTCGATTGTAAGTCATGCTTGATTGTAAGTCATGCTCGATTGTAAGTCATGCTCGATTGTAAGTCATGCTCGATTGTAAGTCATGCTTGATTGTAAGTCATGCTCGATTGTAAGTCATGCTCGATTGTAAGTCATGCTCGATTGTAAGTCATGCTTGATTGTAAGTCATGCTCGATTGTAAGTCATGCTCGATTGTAAGTCATGCTCGATTGTAAGTCATGCTCGATTGTAAGTCATGCTCGATTGTAAGTCATGCTCGATTGTAAGTCATGCTCGATTGTAAGTCGCACCCCCTTTTTCACCCTTGATTTTTAGTGTAAAAAGGTGCGACCTATAATCGGGGAAATACGGTACTATTCTTTGTGCTCTTGTTATCACATCACTACAGTACAGTTTAAAATTCAGTGTGATCTGCTGATTGGTCAGTTTCTTTTACCTGTATTCCACCTGATGAGAAGGCAATGAAAGTACTAGTGGAAGAGCTTTAAAGATGTTGATTATGAGAAGTCTGAAGCTTGTTCTTTTCTTCTTGAGTTATAAGGATGACGTTTGCGTAATGTAGTACATGTGCAGTCATGCTCTCTGACATCAGCTGTCCTGGATGACCTCTGCAATACTAGTCTCTGGTATTGAATTGGTGGTTTGTGCTCTGACATGTAGCTCGTTCAAGCAGTGGGTGGTGATCAAGATCGCGGTGTTCACGTGGCTGTTCTCCACCCATCAACTGTACGTACATGTGCTGGGTTTCCATCATCTGTGAACGTGTGCATACTGCATTGTAGATGCATAGACTTGCAGGATAGTGTCAGCTCAGTTCGCCTATGAATGGTGCAAGATAACTTTTCATTAGCAATGATGTACATATAGCAGTGCTCAAGGATTGCTTCAAAGCAAGTCATAGAGTTATAAGCTGATGAGCAGATGGCTAAGATTGTGAGACTTTGAAGCCGTATCTTTGGTAGTCACCACCTCATTTGCGCGCTTGGCATTATAGTCTGTTTCAAAAAGATTTACAATCAGGTTTGGGTCTTAAAAAGTATGAAGATCAGGGAAATTTGGACAACAAAGTACATAGAATGGCTTGTTAGGACACGGCAAATTGTTCTCTGAAGGTTTCGGAACAATCGGACCAGCCCTTAAGGAGTTAGAATTTCGGCCAGGTTTCCGGCCTTTTCCCATGGTTTACAATTTGCCCAGGAAGCCAGTATCGATTTTTTATCAAAACCCACGATTTATCCTTTCCTTTTTGGCCTTGTGGTTATGAATGCTGTCTGCTGACCATGAAGTTGTGAGTTCAAATCCCAACCTATCCTCAAGTCAAACTTTTTTTTCATTGTTTTGGTGATCAAGCTGGTACAAGACAAAGAAGATGGCTGCACCAAATGACTTGTTGTTGGAGCTCGCGCTTCCTGCCGAACTGACTGACACTTGACTGGCTCACGCCATGTGAACAAACCCACAACACTGAAATGGTGTGAGTGAATATGGAAGTCATCGAGCTGTAGCTTTTTGAGATTTATTTTAGTATTTCAAGACCGCCAATTTATTTGAATTTAGCAGTCAACGCCGTCTTCTATCAGCGTTCACAAGCGTCTGCTTTTCTCAAAATGTCGTCGAAGTCACACTGATAGCTTTGCCAAGTCATGGCCTTGGGAATGAGTCCGTGTCAATGTCGCCGTTTTCGTCACACGGTGAGTAAATTGCACCGCAGCTCATTTTGGTCACAAAACGAATTGGGACACATGCCGCTCGTCAACATTTACAACACTTTTGTTTCGACATGTCCTCTCTGACTCCATTATCGATACGAGGAAGAACTCGTTTGTTGTAAACCAGACGCAGGGAGTCGTAAAATACCGGTATTTTACGACTCCCTGACCAGACGTACATGACTGTATCAACGTGAGTGAGTTGTCATTTTTCCTGCTTTCGCGCGGAATATTTCTTCGAGTTCACAGTGAGTTTTTCCAGGCAGCGCTCGAGTGCTCATACGGTAAGACGCCAAACTCCGCGGGCGATCGCCAGGATTGCAAATCTTTTTGAAACGGACTGTAGTTTCCGCGTATCTGTACGAGCAGGAACTATGGCTTCTAGGAGTGACTTGAACTATGGCTTCTAGGAGCGACTTGATTGGCTTCTAGGAGTGGGGACTTGATCAGCAGATGTACTTGTCTTGACATTCCTTCCAATAATCAGCTTACTCGCTCTGCCTGTGCAGCTTACTCGCTCTGCCTGTGGTGGTGACATTGTGCTGTCGCTCCGTGTGATTGCAGGGCCGACTCATGGCTCATCAAGTCTTTGATACTTACATGGACAAGACGTTTGATGCTCTCGTCTTGTTCATCAATTCTGTCACTCCGGGAAGACTGCTCTGTATTGCTATCAAGGTCAGCAGTTCTGCAATGGATTGTCCTGGAGACGTGTACAGTCAGGTTTTTACTCTGGGGAGATTACGTCGCGTTTGCACAGCTGCGTGCGATTGCGTTTGAATTCACGGAGTTTTTTTTACCTTTATCCTCCCATTTACCAACTTCTTTTTTAACACGTACTCTGATCCGGTTGTGGTATCTCTGTTGTGGGCATGTGTGTGCACGTGCCACTACATGATCATCATGGCATTGTATGGATAATGTTCTGCTGTGCTGTACATTGCAGGATGAGGGAACATTCAACTTGAAACCGCCAGCTCGTGCAATACTCAAAGCCCTGGGCAGCAAGGCTGCAGGTGAGTGCTCTCTTCTTCCTCGATTGGAGTGGGGAGTCGTTGCGAGGAGTCGTTGTGAGGAGAGGTTGCTACTTTGGGGAAACTGAATTTGCCATAGCTGTTGATCCAAGCCCAATGTGCGACTTTAGAATAGGTAATATCTGTCCCAATCTCATTCCTGCTCCTGGTCCCTGCCCATGCCATTTCCACACTCAGACGAACAGACTTTACAGAGCCCCGCGAAAGAAGAAGCGAAACACATCCGGATCACCTGGCTCTCATACACGAAGTATGCATTTTGAATGTGTTGTTTTTCTTGTGTGCTTGCCTGCTGTGTGGACGTTACAGAAAGCCTGGCCTGGCGAGACATGTGGGCACTGGTGGCAACAAAGCATGGTATGTATTTTCTGACCGTACATGTACCTGTATACATGTACCCTTTCCTCTTTTGCCATCACTTTATTCTGGGCGGTTTTAATGTACAGGTAAGGTATTCACTCTTCCTCACGTCAATGACTACCGTATTTTCCCGAATGTAAGTCGCACCTTTTTACACTTTACTTCAAAACAAAGAAGAGGGTGCGACTTGCAATCAAGTGTGACTTCCTACTCGTGTGAATGTATTGATACAATTTGGTTCAGACCTAAAAATGGGCTGCGACTTATAATCAAGTGCGACTTATCGGGGATATACGGTACGTCATGATCATGTGTGTCTGCATGTCAGCACGATGCCTTTACTACTACCGTAAAGTACCGCCAGAGCGCCTCACCTTGATTTTACAGCCATTGAAAGGAAAATCGTATGGCAGAGTGCAACAAAGTTTGTACAGTGTGAGAACCTTGGTGTACTAACGTCAAACTTAGCAGGTTTTTGTGTGGAGCTCATGTCCGTTCGAAGGTACGGATTGATTGCACAACGTGCCACACACACACACACACCTTTGACCTTTGACCTTTGACGCCCATCGCCGGAGGCGATGATAGCAATGCTACGGCAGAAGCCATAGCAACTTGTGCTGGGATTACACCATTCAACAGCTTGCAAGGCTGAAGAATTGACCGTCACTATTCAGCCTGGTCTACACCATACAGCTATTTGGAGTGACATTTTCTGGCCAGTGAATCCCTTTTTTGGTCTTTTTCATTTTTTCTTTTTTTTTTTTCTTTTTTTTCCCACACACACACACACACACACACACACACACACACACACACACACACACACACACACACACACACACACACACACACACACACACACACACACACACACACACACACACACACACACACACACACACACACACACACACACACACACACACACACACACACACACACACACACACACACACACACACACACACACACACACACACACACACACACACACACACACACACACACACACACACACACACACACACACACACACACACACACACACACACACACACATACCTGTCCTGTCCTGTTGAGCCACTGCCATGAAGGTTACGTGGGCCCCGGAGGGGCAGCTGAGAGAGAGGAGGAGCACACAGCCCTGTGACGATCCAGGTGATGCGGT
>NC_088643.1:67557225-67562225 GCF_964019385.1 Sycon ciliatum
TGCCACACTGGTAAGTGACTGATGCAAGACCGCCTGTATCCCTACGGGGATGACACGTGGTGTGCCTACATGCATGAATATCATGTCCAGTTGAAACCTCTGCTATTGTATCTTATTGCGCTGTGTTGGTAGCAAGCGTGTGTGACTGGGCCCACACGCCGGAGAGCAAGCGGCGTCAGCAGTTCTGCAGCAAGTATGAAGGCTATTTCAGCCTGTGCCACTGTGAGTAGTAGCTAGGAGCTGTTCCTGACACATGCATGGCATTTTGAGAAATGTTAGTCTGCACAGCAGGGCTTCGGAAGGAAGTTTCAGCTGGTATGGTCTGGGAGCAAAGGTGGAATGGGGAGAGGGTCCTGGAAGCTGCTGGAACCTTTCATTGGAAATGTTCAGTACCTTGTTAAAAGTTACTAGTATCCCCGGAAGGTGTACAAAAACTAGGGATGAAACGACAAAAAACCACTCTGTGACAAGGTATTTCCTGGGAAAGTGAACTATTTCTAGAGGTGAAAGGGGTGATCCGGGCACCCGTCTGTTTAGCTGCTGATCCGTTAGCAAACGAGTAGTTACCTGCTAGTCGTGACGCTATAAGAAGCTGGCTTGGACAGTCATACAGTTTGATGTAGGGTTTGAATGTGTTGCTGGTGGTTCAATCCTGCTGCATATGACAATTCTGACATTTATGGAGGAGCAGAACATAATTCAAGTTCTGAAAACAACTGCATGCACTGCGGACAGCTTTGACTGTTTTGCATGTGGCGCAGTAAGTGTGCGCATGCTGCGCTTGTCCCAATGTAGTGTACTTGCTGTGAATTGCATGACTTTGCATGCACGAAATGTGGAAGGCTATTGTATAGTATCTGTTACTATTGGCTGCTAAAGGATACCTAATAACCCGCCCGTTAAGCCACGTTCCCGTTTGTAACCTTTTAAAAAGGGTAACCGTTTCACTCCTAATTATTTCAGTCTCATTGTATGAAGTAAGTAAGGGTGGCGAGGCTTCCTGCAGCATAAGGGCGAACATGGTCGGAGCTGGGAAAGAGAGCAGGTCTGCTGGGGCCATTTTGCCTCACTGTATAAACACCAGAAAATTTAGTTGCCAAAGTAATTGTGTACCGTATGGCAAGTGAAAACTATTGTCATGGATACAGTAGCGCCGAGTTCACTGCACGGCCCAGTGTTAGCAGTGCTTGGGCTGTGCAGCCCCAGAGTTGTGATAGGGCTTGAAAGTGCTACGTCAAAGCCATGACAACGCTGACTTTTGGATCAATTTGGATCCAGTTTTTGTATGGATCCATACACATTTTGGTGGTATTCCTTCACATCATAGTGACACGTCCACCGGTAGTGACTGGACTGGCCCCTATCGGTCAGGGATCCACTCCTCATGCAGAAAAAATCACACCCGCCACACCATACTTTGCCATGGGTAGAATGGATCTGAAAGTCAGTATTTGTCGTTAGATTTTGACTTCTGACGTCGCTTTCAAGCCCTACAATAGGCTATAACATACAATGACGTCAAACATCAAGGCCTCCATGTTTTCTAGCGGTAGCACTTACAATCAGGACAAGGGGGTGAGGGTTGAGAACGCATTGGTATTTGGGAGAAACGACAAGGGACAGAGAGATGAAGGACTACATGATTGTCGCTGAGTGAAGGTGGAAGAAAACTAATCTGAGCATGAAACCATTGGATGGAAAAAAGCTAGGTTGCCGTGACAATCTCAGAGACCTAACGCGCTGTGGTCAATGGCTTCTCTTGCCAAACTGCTGCTCAACTTGGCTGCTGAAAGAGACTATTAACGTCGAGAGCTTCATCCCCTGTTCAACGGATGCTACCAATAGAAGGAGTAGTAACCTTCATAGTTCTGGCGGTCGTACGCAAAACACCATGGCAACATTGACTTGGCAGGGAGACAGGCAGGCAGGGAGCATGGGTGACTTCTTGTTGCTGTCCTGCAGCAACCTACCAGCAGCAACCATGTTGGCTGCCTCATCATGAGTCACAGGCACAGCATTGTCAGGATTGGCCTTTCGGCACACCTCCTCACTGGAATCTGCTAGTTTGCTAGCAGTGTGGCTGCCGGGAAATCCACTGGTTTCCAGGATGCCACTCACCACTTCCAACTGACGATTTATGAAGTGGACGGTGTGAGTCACAAACGATGATGAGTCGCTGTTGATGACCATCCATCAGTGGTCAGGGCTACACCAGCGTCTTCTTCATTCGCTAGCAAGGACTTCATCTCATCCCTGCATGTTTGGTGGCGCTTCAGGATGAGACTGCCGAGGTGAGTTCGTGAAGGCACCTTGACCGCTTGATTTGCAAGATGCTAGCAAGGCCCAGCTTTTCCTCACGAACACAGTCCACTAGTCGTAGCCCTGACTTGCAAGAGCTACAACCTTTCTGGAGAAGCTCTGCAAGCAAACGTAACTCAACGATTCTCCGTCCACTCAGGACGTCTCTCTTTTCGCATTCAAATTCCACTCGAGAATCAGAAGTGGATCCACTTGCTTTCTGTGCACCCACTTCGGGCTCTCTCTCGGCATAGTGCTGGCACTGGCACTGGTGGCAGCACTGGAAGCTACAATGGCACTGGCACTGACTGCAGCATGGGTTGTGCAATGAGTCGCTTGCCTCTGTTCTTCCTGGCCACAGGATTGCCTCAAGCGAAATTCGCCGAAGAGAAATACAGCCGCAAAGTGGCTTTTTTCTTAACGAACTTACCACGATACTTCTCCATCACTCCTTCGCCCACTACTGGCCAAATGGCCAAGAAAAGAATAGACGCTAACCTCAGAAGGGAAGACAAAAGGCGAACTTGAAGTGGTCAAACCAAAAGTAAGCTTCGGACGACAGCACTTCAAATATTTGTTCGAGTTGGGAATTTCCCCGCATTTCGCGCTTGTTACCCCCAAAAGACTTCCGGCCGCGAAAAATTGAGCTCTAGTTTGGCTGCACAGCACATAAGGTTGGAGCCTCCTTTTAAAGTGTCATCTATCGGGGGTAGGGGTTAGCAATCTTTTTTGAGTTAAAATTGTGCTGGTCCTTGTCAAGGACAGGACTCTGATAAAGGAATATTTCAGTTTCCATGCTCTCACTATATCTCATAATTCGACTCTCTGTGAAACTACAGCTATACTGTGGAAACTGCCATGCTGTTTGTTTTGTCTTCCCAGGCACGGACCCCTCTCCATTGCTGCTGCATCCAGAGCCGGTACGTTGTTTTGACTCCTTTAGATGGCACACACACACACACACACACACGCACGCACGCACGCACACACACACACACACACACACACTGAGAGTTTCACCGGAGAGAATGTTTTTACGCCATAATGATTGCTCTTACTTGTACTTGAGCATGTTTGGGCCATGGTGTCATCACCACTGCTACCCTTGCTGCTGCTGCTGCTGACGTCTCTGCCACAGCCGCCGCCGTTGCTGCTGCTGCTGCTGCTGCTGCTACCATCACTGCCACGGCCGCCTTTGCTGCTGCTGCAGTAGCTGTAGTGAGGTTTTACATTGTGTTTTTGTACTGTCGATGTTCAGTTGAAAGGCAATGCAATCGTGGACACTCCCGTGGCAGTCATTGCTGGCAACCGGCCCAAGTATTTATTCAGGTAACATGCGTGTAGTACTGTAGTGGCCTAGCGACATGGTGTTGGTCAGCATGTGTGTGTGTGTGTGTGTGCGTGCGTGCGTGCGTGCGTGAGTGCGTGTGTGTGCTGTGTGTGTGTGCTGTGTGTGTGTGTGTGTGTGTGTGTGTGTACTGTGTATTTACTTGCTAGGTACATGTCTTTTGAAAATGCTGCAGGATACTACCAGTCCACAACTGTCACTGTGCAGTACATGTACTATATGTACCTCTTAGTCTTAACTACATGTATGCCGTTGTGCCCAATAGAGAACCGAGCTTTGCAACGATGCGCATGTGATAATAGTCCCTACTTCCTGTATGTTATGCTGGCTGCGGTTGTCCCAACCTTTTCTGGAAGTCTGCGTGGTGTGCTCCTTGTTGTCCGTGTTCTCCATAGAATGCTTCGCACGCTGCTGTCCACGTCTGGCTGTAAGTCACCCCAGTATGCAGTGTGCAACCTTCGCGACTTTGCGTCTTCTCTGCTTGATCACGCAAATAATTATTATGTCAAATTTTATGCAATGCATGGAATGAACGTATGTATGTATGTATTATTATTATTATACGCACGTCCGCGTTTACGTCAACAGTAAGTCCACGTATTCGCATGTGCCAGAAGACAGGCAGAGTGGGCAGGGAGGAAAACAAAAATAAATAAAAGTAAAAAATAAATGTAAGACAGCAGGCGATAGGCACATAACTCATGTTCGATGATAGGTGCTCAATGCACGGGATCTATTCGAAAGATCAAAAAATAAAACAAGAATAACAGACAACGACGATAGGTTTGTAACTCATGGTCGATGGTAAGTGCTAAATGAGCGGGATCTGTACAATGCCTCTGTCCCATCCGTTAGTTACTGCGTATGAACGTATGTATGTGCACAAATAACCCATGTGTTATGATGGTTTTTCTAGTCTTTGATTGTCATTACATTTATATGTATCTCTGCATTCTCTGGGATTCTCTGCTTGTTGATTGTTTTGTCGCTGCAGCCGACCCCACAATGACAACCGTGTTTATAGACGGAGAGTACGAGGTAAGCGACCGTGACAGGAATTCAGCAACATCAACCATCAACATGCGTGTATGGTAGCATTCCATAGTGGCAGCAGCAATGCTTGCAACGTGTGTATGACAGCCATCAAAATGGGTGAAGTGACTTGTAAACCTCTACCTGTTGCCGAAAGTAGACAGTCACAGTAGGCACCTCAATTGCAGCAAAAGTGCTATCATGGTCAAGCATGTGCTGCAGGCAGGTGAGGGTGTGTGGTATCTTTACTGTACAGTGGCTTCCTTTTTTTCTTCTCTTTTAGGAGCCTGCTGATGTTGCTCGACTACTTGGTGTGAGAGCT
>NC_088643.1:67567225-67577225 GCF_964019385.1 Sycon ciliatum
TGCTGCGCAACTTTTCTACTTCACTCTCTATTCAGGACGAGTTGTCTGAAGCTGGTGCTGATTGCACCCCAGTGCTCATGCAGTGGGCCCTTCTCACTTTCCTACTCATTCTCCTTGACTATCACACTGGTATTTACCTGGCAGCACTGCTGCTTGTACTACATGTACTTGCTACTAAGTTGCTAGTGTTCTGCCCTAATTACCGCTGCACGGCTTACCTCACTGCCAGGACTGACCTGCTAGCCAAGTTGGACTAGATTGTTGCTTACTAATAGTTCTACAATGTAGTACTGCTCGTACGGTGACCCCGCTGGTCTTGTCGAGTGAGTGTTTCTGTTGCAGCTCTACAACATCTTCTGTGTTTGTGACTGTCTGTTGCTGACTTTGCCTTTGCTGCAGGGAATGTGTCATCCCCGACGTGTCTAGGACCTTTCACTTTGGCTCTACCGGTCTCAATATGAACCCGTACTTTCAGGCAAGTACTTTGTGGTGTGTAGCTACGTGTTGGAATGGTCTGGCTGCTACATGTAGAAATCCTACTGAAATGGCGAGCTTTCTCTTCTGCCAGAGCTGCCCCTGCTTGCTCTGTAGCTTTAGGTGTAGACGTGAGCACGATTCTTCTGTTTGTATTGCTCTTGATGTAGTTATGCTCAATCAGCTCCTGAGTACATCAGCCCCTTACTACATCAGCCCCTCAGTACATCAGCCCCTCAGTACATCAGCCCCTCAGTACATCAGCCCCTCAGTACATCAGCCCCTCAGTACATCAGCCCCTCAGTACATCAGCCCCTCAGTACATCAGCCCCTGAGTACATCAGCCCCTGAGTACATCAGCCCCTGAGTACATCAGCCCCTGGGTACATCAGCCCCTGGGTACATCAGCCCCTGAGTACATCAGCCCCTGGGTACATCAGCCCCTGAGTACATCAGCCCCTGGGTACATCAGCCCCTGAGTACATCAGCCCCTGAGTACATCAGCCCCTGAGTACATCAGCCCCTGAGTACATCAGCCCCTGGGTACATCAGCCCCTGAGTACATCAGCCCCTGGGTACATCAGCCCCTGAGTACATCAGCCCCTGAGTACATCAGCCCCTGAGTACATCAGCCCCTGGGTACATCAGCCCCTGGGTACATCAGCCCCTGAGTACATCAGCCCCTGGGTACATCAGCCCCTGAGTACATCAGCCCCTGAGTACATCAGCCCCTGAGTACATCAGCCCCTGGGTACATCAGCCCCTGGGTACATCAGCCCCTGAGTACATCAGCCCCTGGGTACATCAGCCCCTGGGTACATCAGCCCCTGAGAGTACATCAGCACCTGGGTACTCTACTACCGTAGAATCCCGCGGATAAGCCCACCCGCGTATAAGCCCATGCCCGCGCATAAGCCCAGGGTTTGTTCGAACATCACTAGGCTTCATCGTACAAGCCCATGGGCCTAGGTCATACCGAGAGTCCACAAATTATGGACTCTTGGCCATACCATGTATGTAGTACATGCACATTATAGTTTTTTTTCGTACATTTCAGCACAATCATCGGTTGTTTTTGTTTGCACAGTGGTTTTCAGCAATGTACTTCTCACTTCCTTGATACTTTTCAATAGCACAACTTGGTGTCGGCGTATAAGCCCATGCCCGCGTATAAGCCCATGTTCTCGTATAAGCCCACCGAAATGTCCTTGTGAAACAGATAAGCCCATGGGCTTATCCGCGGGATTCTACGGTAGTACATCAGCCCCTGGGTACCTCAGGCCCTGATCATAAGCTGCCAGCTCACTGCAGTGTGGTTATTCGTTGACGTGCTGCTTGTGTTTGAATTCTCATTCTACTTCTCCAGGAGACTTACTTTGCCAAACACAAAGTCAATACTATTGCACATGCTCGGCTAACTCAAGTGGAAAGGTATGTCAACAGTTGGTTCCGGGTGTGGTTGTGTGTGTGTGTGTGTTTGTGTACACACCTGTGCACACGTAAACTGCGTTGTGCTTTGGATGCTGGTGTTGGAGAGAAGCAGTAGGCTGGTCAGCATTCATGGCATGCACGTGCAGTAGGCTGGTCAGCATTCATGGCATGCACGTGCAGTAGGCTGGTCAGCATTCATGGCATGCACGTGCAGTAGGCTGGTCAGCATTCATGGCATGCACGTGCAGTAGGCTGGTCAGCATTCATGGCATGCACGTGCAGTAGGCTGGTCAGCATTCATGGCATGCACGTGCAGTAGGCTGGTCAGCATTCATGGCATGCACGTGCAGTAGGCTGGTCAGCATTCATGGCATGCACGTGCAGTAGGCTGGTCAGCATTCATGGCATGCACGTGCAGTAGGCTGGTCAGCATTCATGGCATGCACGTGCAGTAGGCTGGTCAGCATTCATGGCATGCACGTGCAGTAGGCTGGTCAGCATTCATGGCATGCACGTGCAGTAGGCTGGTCAGCATTCATGGCATGCACGTGCAGTAGGCTGGTCAGCATTCATGGCATGCACGTGCAGTAGGCTGGTCAGCATTCATGGCATGCACGTGCAGTAGGCTGGTCAGCATTCATGGCATGCACGTGCAGTAGGCTGGTCAGCATTCATGGCATGCACGTGCAGTAGGCTGGTCAGCATTCATGGCATGCACGTGCAGTAGGCTGGTCAGCATTCATGGCATGCACGTGCAGTAGGCTGGTCAGCATTCATGGCATGCACGTGCAGTAGGCTGGTCAGCATTCATGGCATGCACGTGCAGTAGGCTGGTCAGCATTCATGGCATGCACGTGCAGTAGGCTGGTCAGCATTCATGGCATGCACGTGCAGTAGGCTGGTCAGCATTCATGGCATGCACGTGCAGTAGGCTGGTCAGCATTCATGGCATGCACGTGCAGTAGGCTGGTCAGCATTCATGGCATGCACGTGCGCTCCACATGACTACAGTGAAACCTGGGGAAGAAGAACTCTGGCAAACTTTCGCTTTAGAAGAAATATCACTCCAAGCTCTATTGGACAGATCACTGTGTACTAACTATTCACTGGGTATAATGTATGGATAAGAAGAAGAACTCTCGCTATTGCCAACAAATACCATCGGTCCCTTGGTGTTCAACCTAAAGAGGTTTGATGTTGGAATTGATTTTCTTGTTCTTGCGTTGCAATCCTTGTATGTGCATGCATGTATCTGCTGCAGGCTAAGTCGTAATGGTTATGAGGAACTACTCCAGCTGCTCGTCAAGTACGTCCTATTTATGTTTACTCCCATATGCTACCGCAAGTCAGTTGACAACCCCTCCCCATACACACATATTGCACATACTGCCAGTGGCCATACCAGTTAGTACATGCTACACAATACTTGTACGAGTACACTGTGTTTGGAAACCATACAGTGGTGTGTATGTTGTTTGTAGAATAAACCCTTGCTTCGAAGCGCAAAATCATGTACAGTCAACTTCGCTTATAACGACACTCGGCGGGGCATCAGAAAAGTGTCCTTTTTCGCGAAGTGTCGTTATACCCGAAGTCTCATTATATGTATTACAGTTAGATGGGACTTTGCTCTGGGCATGGAAATAATTCTGTCGTTATTCGCAAATTGTCGTTATATCCGCAGTCGTTATAAGCGAAGTTGACTGTACATGAGTTTTCAGAATTTGTTTAGCAGAGAGACATGTGCATGATATTGACAGTATACTAGTATATGTTGCACCCTGGCCCAAGGTGTGACTTGCTGGTATGTATGTGATTGCTGGATTGCTGTATGTATTGTGTGTATACTTGTTTATGAGCTCGTATCATGTGCATCATGTGTAGTGTTCTATGTTTTTTCACTGTGTGTGTACGTGTGTAGAGCTGGCTCTCTGCTGGATCACAGCAAGAGTCCTTGCGACCAAGACTTTGTTCCGGATATCAAGGTGAGCTGTGCATGTGTATCCCACATGGATAGCTTCTTCTAAACCCTTGTTTGTGTAGCGCTGGTACATTTATTAGTCTAAAGCACTGTAGGAAATACTCGAGAAAGATGGGGAAAATGGCCGCAGGACGGACTGGGCACTGAAGCAATGGCAGCTGATAGCATTGAACATCACTCTAAACTACACTAAGCAGGACACACAACAAGTAGCAATAAAGCATGTTTGCTGCATCACAGCAGCGGGACTTGGCCTCCTCTTGAGGCCGTTGAGAACCGCAAAGAGACGGGCCGACTGCATACAGGTAACGAGGGCCTGCTTGCACTGCAAGTGATACTTCATGGCTGACAAATACACATGCACCGTCGACACGCACCTTGAACGGTACAGCTCAGTGGCAGACAATACTATAACCTCGTTAGAGGGTGCAAGGGGTTGATGGTGGATGTTGCGCAATGATTATAGAAAGCATCAATGCCTGTCGAGAATGTTTTCCTTGAGTGTTTCGACACCGAGCCCGCTATGAGGGCATCAGCCTTGAGTCCTAGAGCATCAATCGGGCAAAGGCACCGCACTGGTGAGACCGCCACCGTTGGCACCAATTGCCGGAAGCTGCTCAGCTGCAAACTAGAAAGAGCATTGGCAATGCCATTATCAGTAACAGCAATATGGTGTATGCACAATTTGAAACTGTGCCTACATGTAGCGGCAACAGCCAGCATGAACCGAATCAATGCCATGGCATGCTTGTTCCTACATGGCCAATTCTTCCTAGCATTTACCACGGACTCATTATCGCAATGAAACAACAGCTTCTCCCCTGCCAAGCATGAACCACGAATACAGCAAGCTACAGCAATGGTCCACCTTTTTCTCTAACCACAGTGACACTTTGCTGAGGAGATTGAAAACTCCTCCGTCCACCTCCCAAAATATCAGTCACCCTGGAAGTACCCCCGGCCATCGCTGGGGGCATCCGTAAACAGCTGGAGGTCGGGAGAACGAGACCAGGCCTGGTCGTGGAGGAATGACTTTCCACTTCAATCAGCCGCAAAAAGGATGCCACTAGGCGATGTCGAGACAGGCTTCCTTGTCTATCGGAATCAGCGCGGACGTGGGCGAAACCGTTGTGCTGAGGTCGAGAAAATGCCAGATGAACATGTGGCCCAGAGGGTCCACCTTGGTAGCGAAGTATAGCGTACCAATGAGGGAAATGGAGCTTTCTTGGGACTAGCATGAGCTGTAATTCAAGCGACTATTTTACTACTACCGGTAGTGCTTTAAAGCTAACTGGCTTTCCCCTGGTTTTGTGCTGCTTTCCCCTGGTTTTGTGCTGCTTTCCCCTGGTTTTGTGCTGCTTTCCCCTGGTTTTGTGCTGCTTTCCCCTGGTTTTTTGCTGTTTGCCACGGAATCGATGCAGGACAAGATCAACATAATGTTGATTCAGATGAAGTCTGAGAATGATTTTGAAACTTGGCTTCAGGTGGCAAAGGTAAGTGTTCCTCTCAAGATTTATCTGTATAGCATGTTTCTGTTGGGAACATTTTAACATGGTCTCAGTTCTACGCGTATTTGTAACTGTGTATGCTGGACCTCTTCTTGTATATCTGTACCCAAACATGTCAATTTTGAAATAATTGGAATTTTTTATTCTCTGTTGTGCAGTGCTTTAAAATCTGGGACCTTGATGCTCGGGGCTTCCACAAGGTGAGTTGCAACATACCGTAGTGACGAACATAAAAGCACATGTGCCTATACCCGGGCATAAGCGCACCCTCACAAATAAGCGCATGGGCTTATAAGTGAACCTGAATGTAGTCCATCCCACGACACACAGACACCACAAAACACCATGTTCACATAGTTCAATGTACATTGCGGTATTGCACTATATGCATAATTATGCAAGGTACCGGTACACTAGCAACTCAAGCGCATGCGCCTACTTGTATGTGTGAGGCAAAAGGATCCGCAAAAAGTAGCAAAAAACGCAAAAACTCACTCATAAGTGCATGTGCCTTTATGTGCGTCACTACGGTACGTGTATGCCGTTGATTTGCCAGTTAGAGTATTCCTTCCTATCTGGGTTGCGTATACGTATAGGCCTCTGTGCTGCTGGTCTCCAACCAACGATCCCAGGACTGCCTCTATTCTCTCTATACTCAGTAATCAGTATCATGCTCTCTTGTTCTTCAATGGTATGTAGGGTTTGTGGCGCCTATGGATGAAGTCTAGTCAGCTGATTGTAATCGGTCTACCATACTCGCCATACTCAAGGTGAGCAAGAATTTGACTATACTTACTTACACACTGGTATCAACAGTACTGTTGAATTTGACTTTACTTACTTACACACTAGTATCAACAGTACTACTGTTGTGGACATGGGAATCCAGTCGCACTTCTAGCGGCCCCAGGGCGCTGGCCATGCAGCCGTGGCCAAGCAGTACACACATGCATGTGTATGCGCTGCAGCGCGCTGGTCGCATTATGTGCACTGCATGCAACGACGTTCTGTACGCGCTGAGGGCGCCGGCCCCGGTCAATCGACTGGATTTCCATGTCCCCGACAGTACATAACCCCCCAGAGTGTGCAATGCCTGATCCAGCTCTGCGTAGGGTCTTGGTCGAGCGTAGTCGGATCTTCTGATGCCATGCGTACACTTCACACCAGCGCAAGGCCGGTCTCGAGGCAGGGCACTGTTTTTGATTCGAGAGTACCTGCGACTCCCCGGGTTCCCCTCAGATGTGTACGGTATTCTGACGCAAAGATCCGATTACGCTCGACCAAGATCCTATGCAGAGCTGGATCAGGCGTTGCACACTCTTGCTAGTATTAGTCTACTGATTGTGCATGTGTTCGTGTGTGTGCGTGCGGGTGTACGTGCATGCGTGTGTTATGCACACATGTTACAATTATGACTTGTGTTTTGTTGGATGGGTGCGTGCATGGGTGGATGCGTCCGTCCATGCATGCGTCCGCGTGTGCATCTGTGTGTCTTTGTCTGTGTGGGTCGACACTTACACACAGGGGCCCACATCTACTGGGGAGTTGAGAGCCGGATGCCGGAATACCCCGGAACATATAATTGGGGTGTTGTTGCTTTGTACACTTGCACATGCGGGTCACAGATTCATCACACATACGTACGTAAAGACATGCATATGATATCTCTCTGCTCTTTGGCCTGCAATGTTCCTTGCGGTAGGTTTCTTCCAACCTTTACTCCATCTCCAATCTATATGGCCAAGCCAACAACCGCTGCACCGGTAGCTAGCACCAAGCCAGGGTGAGACTTCTCACTTGGCCAAAAGTAAGCTATTAACGGACAACCGTAACTGGTTCGGGATTGAATCCAGCTGAGGTCTTTCACACATGCTGACTGTCAACTATAAGAAGACGGAATCATCACAACTTTGGTAAGGAATAAACTGCTTGTGAGATTAGTGAACTGGGCCGGTGTCACTGAAGAACTACTGGCAGGATTTACAAATACCAGTACTCGTAGCAGCAACAAAAATAACGAGCTCTCTCATCTGCATTATCATGGATGCCTGCTCCATTGACAGCAGCAGCAGCAGCAACAGCATTAGCATCAGCATTTTATCTACTATCGCCAAACTTTAGCTGTGCACGTATAGCGTCGTAAATTATGCTTGGTGGCTCTTGCCATCATTATCATCATCATCATCATCATGAGCTGAACACATGAACTAACATTAACTTAGCATTTAGCGGCAGATGGAATTCCGTACCGGCTTCTGAAAGGTTCTAGATGTTGAGCTGTACTGTTTTCTCAAAGGAATTTGATAGGGGACTTCAGAGGGAGTAATAATGCTTATGGAACGATAAGAATGAATAACCACGTTAAAAAAAATTGAAATTGAAAATTTGAAAATGTGCTGATCATATTTTGCCATTTCAATCAGATCAGGCGCTATTAGTTTATCATTGCTGCCAGCAATATGTTGCCATGCTGTCATCGCAACCGACACCGCCACCGACACCGCCATTGTTTTCAGATCTAAGAGGCTGTTATGCCATGCTCAGCGAGGACTTTCTGACCAATTGGATGTGCAAGTCTAGTAGGCAGGTCTGAGTTGTGTTTGACGAGAGATTCCTGGCTATAGTGCTCAATGAGCTGCTGCAAGGAGCGGAAGATGAACGGTGCTGAAAATCCAAAGCCACCATTCTCGTCGCGGAAGATTCGAATGTGCTTCATGGTGTTAAACCTTCCAGTGCAGCACAGAGTACAAGAAAACACACGCGTGAACACACGCGTGAACACACACACACACACACACCTCAATATGCTTGTACTAATACACATGCACCACCATTCACACATGACACATACATGCAGTCCATACCTGAAGATGTTACTCGAATCTTCAGCAAGTTCAGGTATGAGACTGTACATGTATGTGTCAATGGTGGTGCATACTTCAGCTTCAGCAGTGACAATGGGGCGTGTATACAGTTGACAGTGTCCTGTACTGTCAGACATTTCTCACAAGACAAAGATGAGCAACCATGAACATCTCTTTTTTTTCCTTAGAATATTTCTGCAGCCATAGCTGAAGTTTGTTTTCGAGAACACGCCGTTTGAAGCCGAGTTCTTACTGGATGTCGATGGTGTGGGTGTGCTTCTCGCCCGGAGGACAGTTTGGCTTTGCACGAACAAGGAATGTTCCATTGGTCCGGCCTGCCAGCAGCATCCGTGAGTTGTCCCTGGGACACGTGCAAAATATACGACGAACAGAAATAATCGTTTTAAAAACATTAACACATTCACATCCATGTGCAGAGACGCCGAAGCACACAAACTCATGAATACAGTAATACCTGTCAAGGCGACCACTCTGATAAGGCAACCACCTGTCCAAGAGGACTGCTACAACCAGGATCAAGGCATGTCATGACCCTGGATAAGGAGACAACCTGTATCCGGTGACTGCATTGTAAGGTCCCTTGAGCGGTTGGCTTAGACAGGTTTTCACTGTATACTGCAAACAGATAGCCCAACACACACACACAAGGCATACCTATGCACACATGTGAAGAAAGGTGTGCATCAATGCCGGAAGGCATTGGAATTAAACAGGACGAGGTGGCCAGTTCCCACGGCCCATTCTCAATGCTATCACGTGTACTACAAGTTGTTCCACACTCGAATAGAAGTTCCACATTGGCATCTGTACTAATCTCTCCCATACGTACGGCTAGTGTCAGTTGTCTTGTGTACAAGTGAGACGACTTACCGAGTTATGGGGCCAGCATACCAGTTGGTCATGTCGAATGGAGCATTAGTTGGCTGTAAGGCACAGTGTCAACAGAAGTACTAATCAACCTCAACGCAACTACTGGAAGTAAACACCAAATTCCTGCACTGACTACGACACAGCCTCTGCAGCAACAGCAGCAGCATGCTAGTGGATACACTGTGAAAAGAATGTGCCGGTCCACTGGCACATGCAGAAAAGCAGCCTTTGCCTATTCGGCCACGCCAATTTAATTCTATGTTTCGTGTCGGATATGTTCTGGAAAAGGCACGCGGACGGGTGAAAAAAACCCGAAGAAAAGAAAACTTCATTCTATGTGCACTGAGCCATGTTGCACACAGAATAGCATTACAGTCAGACCTCGCTTAACCGCACACATCCGTTTTCCACAAAAATATCCGGATAGGCGAGGGAACCGGAAAATCGAACACACATACTGTATGTATGCATGCCATATGCTGTAAATCAGTAACAAACGATTTTCTTCCGGATGGCGAGGGATCCGGATAAAAGAGGACCGGATAAGCGAGGTCTGGCTGTACTAAACTGTCACTTATATCCAAAACGATAACAAGTCACCACAGGACAGCTGGCAGACTGGGCTGGAGCGATACAGTAACAGATTTCATGGATGGCTCCTTCTGCACTTTGACATAAGTCAAGTGGAATTCCGCTCCATCACGATCTTGGAAAATCTCGGAGTCCTTGACACTTGGAATCTCTGCTCGCTTCGTACGCAGGCCCTACCGTACGGCTTGGAAAAATAGAAATTTTCATCGCTCGCACCTTCTACATACCATCGCACGGAATGCAAGATTATGAAGAAGCTG
>NC_088643.1:67579725-67609396 GCF_964019385.1 Sycon ciliatum
CCAGCACACTGGGCAACAGTAGCACCATGCCAAGTCAAGGCACGCATCTCAACAAGCCATCTACCATTGAGAAATTCATTGACCCCCCACCCCCATACATACTGTCCTAGATCGTTGATCTCCCGGTGTACAGTTAGTGCTGTGTGCGTACATGCATGCATGCGCGCGTGTGTGTATGTGTGTGTGTTTGGTGTGTTATTCCCCATCACATCTCTGCAATGCGCTCTGTACTGTTTAATCTTACTTCATTTGATCCGAGCCGGTTAGCTTGGTCTCAATACTCTCGCTGAGCTCCGCCTGGTCTTGCAGCATGTTCACGACGGTATTCATCCCAGACATCTTACTACGGAAGGTCGCCATAC
The DNA here is from genome assembly GCF_964019385.1 of Sycon ciliatum. Lineage (NCBI taxonomy): Eukaryota > Metazoa > Porifera > Calcarea > Leucosolenida > Sycettidae > Sycon > Sycon ciliatum. Next base: position 67,580,088 of record NC_088643.1, read on the forward strand.
GCTGGCAGATATCAGTGTAGTCCTTGTACATCGAGTGGTAACGGTTGTTCAGCTGCTCAAAGTCCTGATTAGCATCGGCCAGTTTCTTCAGCAAGTTGTCAATGTCTGTCTGGCTGCCATTGCTCTGTTAGCCATCGGAAACGCACAAGTATATTGTAGCAGCAGAAAATAGTATTCATCGTAACTAAACCTTATAAAATGAACAGACTAATTGAGCGAGGATGATAAACCAACCAGATGGCTTAGACACATGTGCAAGTTCAGCAAATGCTGCTTATTACTGTTGTGCTATAAAGGTTGGGTGGAGCGCCACAGAGATGCATCTGGGGAGGACTCCCCCAAGAGACTCCAGCCAAGAGGAACATGACTGTGTTTGAATATAAAGTGCATGTGTGCTGCACTACCGCTATGCTTCAGTGTAGAAGTGTAGAAGTGTGGAAGTGTGGAAGTGTGGAAGTGTAGAAGTGTGGAAGTGTGGAAGTGTAGAAGTGTAGAAGTGTGGAAGTGTAGAAGTGTGGAAGTGTGGAAGTGTAGAAGTGTGGAAGTGTGGAAGTGTAGAAGTGTGGAAGTGTAGAAGTGTAGAAGTGCGTATTAAGGTTAGTACATGTGGTATGACTGCCTTCTCGTTGTGCAGGCTTAGTTGTTCTGGATAACACACCTTTGAATAGAATCTGGACAGGGCAAACTGCAGCTTGACATCCAAGCGAGGGTTGTACGTGGCCAGTGAATGCTCTTGGTAGTACTCCACAAGCTCCGGCACCGAGCGGAATGTGAGTGGCTCAGAGAAACCGTAGAAGCCATCACGGGTCATTATGCGGATCAACTTGTTCACGCCGCCCTTCCTGTCATCAGCAAATTCAGCAGTCAGTGCGTCATTGAGAAAGTCACATCAACACAGGTAGACAGTAGCATGACACATCAACACAGGTAGACAGTAGCATGAGCTAGATGAGTACATACTAGTACCACACCACCTTTCAAGATCTGCATGACATCATGACGAGTAGCAGTCATGTTATTTTAGCGGCAAGGAATCTTGTCTCCGCCTCTTCTTGCACTCAGATGAGTTGTGCTCAGCATGACATAGGGTTGGATTGGGAATGACTTTTGCTTTGGGTTTCCATAATTTGGGATCAAATGAGGCCTATCATCCTGCAGTTGTCAGGTGTTAGAAACTAGCCAACTCCCATTGGTCCTTGATTACCAGCTGTACACTTTACAGCTGGAGAAAATGCATTTCAACATTAATTCGGTGAGCACAGGATTTCAACCCAGTTATCTCATTGCAGATCATCATCGCCAGGAAGGCACTAACCGTAGTGTTAACGTGTACTCTCCGGGTTTCTGTGAGGCATCGCGCACCAGAAACGTGCCATCGGGAGTGTCCCACAGCTTGTCAGTTACCACTTCCCTGTGTAGCAGAGTAGCACAGCGGACACATTCGATTTTACATGATGTCCACAACCGGGCTCGCTCTAACACAGCTTTTCACATGCCAGAGAGTCTTATGCAAACATATGGTTAGTTGCATACACACTCGTCCCTTTCTTTGCAGAGAAGTCTCAACAATTCACCAGCTTTCCCTCAATGTCTTATAGCTCGCACCATTAGAAATCTTACCTGGACACTTTGCCCCAGTAGTACTCCGCATCTTCCAGGCGCACTGATGATGCCCGGAATTCCTGCTCCGGCTCACCGTCTGTGCAACAAAAAGCAAGCAACAACTGTGGTTGCGGGTGACAGTCGGTTTCTTGTGCAACTGCGTTTCTCTGTAAGTAGCAGCATTCAAGCACTTGGTTAAATGGGAAATGTACACTCTCGTACTGGCTGGGTTTAAAGTGGTATTATGTGACATACTCGTACGGATACGGTGACACTTTCGCAAACATCTGGAGCTGCAAGCCACACATGTACATGCACACAAGCATACACACACACACACACACACACACACACACACACACACACACACACACACACACACACACACACACCATTGCCCCGCTCACCGTCATCTGTGCGATTGATGAGCAGTTCGACAACTTGAATGTGCCGTTCGCTGTTCGTCGCCAGCTTCCTGTGCACCCGTTTGGCAAGAACACGTTATAACAACCATTAAAATAATATCACAAGGCACCCACCCTTCTTGAATTTTTCCCAGCTTACCATGCCAATAAAAACCCGAGTTGGCAATATCCAAGCCTAGATATGGCCCATATCATTGTGAAGTTAACAAAAAAATTATATGCATCTATGGCTACAGAAGAAGCACCTCCTAGGCTAGCACCAAAAGAGTATTCCACTATTAAAATATGTGTCCATACTTGAACACAACTGATTTAGTAAATGCCCCATGCATGTAGTGTCCTTCTGCGAGCACTTTACAACACTACTTCAATGCTAGGACGGTGCTAATATCAATCTATTCCACTCCTAGTCTATTTCTACTACTTGTAATTGCGATTCATCAGCAATAATTGCACACAGAGACCTTTCCTGGGGTCTTAGCCATTGGGTAACCTCTATTCATTCATTTTAAAGAAAGAGATGCATTGTGGGAAAGATCGAAATGCATTTTCAATAACATTACTTCCACTTCAACCATTTTCGAGGCTGCAAATGCGGCTTCAAGTCTAATCCTATTAACTGGTGACAGACAAAGAGATAATAGGGAGGTTCCGGAGTACGATTTTTCGTGCCAAAATCCGTACAGGCGCTACGGATTTTTTATACGTTGTTTTCGAGCAGTGAAATGTTCCGGAGTACGGAACTTATGTGTTTGCCGTCATTGCCTAGGTTACGATCGCAATCACGTCACATTCCCGCGCTATGCCTTTTTATTTTGAAAATTTGTACCGAAATCAAAACTTCCCGCGGAAAATCGATGTTTCTCGTGCCAAATGTGTATGCGAAAAATCTTTCTGCACCCGATGACGCAAAATCTCCATACGAAACATGGTTCGTATGAAAGCCAGTCCACACGGATTCTCCGTGTCGAAAAATCGGCGTATGGAGCATGCCTGGAAAAAATCCGTAGCGCCCATACGGATTTTGGCACGGAAAATCGTACCCCGGAACCTCTCTAATGAATTTCCAGCTACCCGTGCACTATTATTCTGGAAGCTTCTAGCACACATTTAGCACACGTACTCCAAATGAAGCTGTGATTGTATTCAGTATACCCTGCGGTAGTGCACGCCCCAGTGATCAACATACTCCACTGTGACCCAGTCCAGTGATCAACATACTCCACTGTGACTCCAGTGTGGCTAGTGCCCTGGGATCTGATCACAATCATGCTACAACATGCAACTCATCAATTTACATGAATATGCCAGGCTCACACACCAACCTGACTGCTAAGTGAAGCACCAGTGTATTTACACTTTATATGCACCATGCCAATATGCTTACATGACTTCATTTTCGGGAGGTCGTATCACAGTCGGCCCGAATACCACACCGAGGTTGTGTGCCGTCATCTTGTTCACGTGTTCCTGCTGAACAACTCTACACACATACATACACAAACACACACACACACACACACACACACACACCCATGCATGCACAAACGCATGTGCATACACACACGAACACAAATACAAACAGTTTGTCGATACACCAGTAGCGCACCGTAGACATTGAGTTCATGCAATCATGGCTCAATCATGTCGTATTCTTCTCATGTTCTGAGAGTATTGCAATCAAGCGTTCTGAGCCATTCTTCCCCAACACTGGTACGCTTCAAGATTGATACATGTTTCAGGATGATGGTGAGTATCAAATACTATCAATACCCCATCCAAGATATCACAATGGGGTTTAACATTAATTTTTAGCAAAGCTCCTTCGCGCCAGTCTCTAAGGCAGACGCGCATCACAACAAGTCACACACATAGCACAATAGAAGCGGGAACGCCATTCAAAATCACCGACAATAATTGCACATCACCAACGGCATGCAACACTCACTTCTGCAAGTGCTGTAGGAGAGCGTTGACTGTGGCACGGTTGGCATCCGGCAGCTCATCAACCAGGTTCGATACGTCGCTGGCCGAATCTATATGTGGCAACCAAGCATGCAATCGGGCAGGAACAGGCAATCAGCTATACATCATGTATCCTATATTTGCTGTTGGTACCATCATGCACTATACACTCTCCTCCACAGTAGTTACTGGACAGTACTACGAATACAGTACGTCACCAGGTCATTAGTACAGGTGCCAGCAAACCCACACAAACACCGCAGATTCTACAACAGTACACACGCCATGAGTCAACCACACAAAGCACTTGACGCACAAATTCCGTGAGCAAATGATGCAAAGGAGTAGCTTACCCGCTGCAGCAACGAAGCGATCATATAGCTCGTATGTGAAGAGTGGATTGGGCAACTCCCTGAGGAACAGCTTCAGGCATCCGGCCCAGCAGTTTATGTCCAGCCACCTTGGATCATCAACCCGCACACTGGCAGGGTCTGGGAGGGGGAAAAGAGAAACGGCGAAGCATACGTTCACAAGCACACTTGACATGACCAGTCCCATGGGATCGCAGGTCTACCACATACACAAGCAGTGCAGTGTCATGCTTCTTCATTCCCCAGCACTATCATGGCTGCTGTTGTGCTCTCAAGTTGGCAGCAGCTACAGACGGGTCATTGTGAGCCCTCACCTTTGTTCAGCTCGTTCTTCAAAGACTTCACCTCTTGCATGGTTCCTGCAATGCGATAGATACCTTCCTGTTGCAGCCCTGCACGGCAACACACACAGACACGGACAAGAGCATAGCTCTCTTGAGAACACGTGCACTCTACTGTCACACTTGCTGAAACCTGTCCTCATGGTGAGCTATCAGCGATCACTAGGCAGCTGCAGAACAGTGGAAAGTGGGCAGTGGACAGTGGACAGTGGGACGCTGACTGTCCCATGCCATGGGCAGATTACATTGGGCATGATAGCACCGTACCATGCCCTTGGCGATGCTACATTGGTAGCTTAGAATATTATTATCAATATCTATTGTGCATCCAAGCGTAAATGCTGGAAAATAAAAATAAATAATCATCCAATGCCATGGCTGACCTCGCTTCTCGACAGCTTCGATGCACTTCAACATCACCACGGGTGCACTCTTCTCAGCAGGGTTGAACAGTTCGGATAGCTCCGTATCAAACGATGGCAATACTCCGGATGGCATCACTACAAGCAGGATACAGGTGAAAAAACCCATGCACACACACACACACACACACACACACACAGCACAGTAATGGCTATTATACTCCGGTTCGACAGCCAACATGCATGAAAAGTAGGGCCATTATGGAATTCTCAGAGTTTCAGCATGACATTTTGAGTAGCAGTACCGTAAAATCTCTCCCATCCGCACCTCCCTGACTTCTTGCCAAGGACGTGATTGCATCCTCGTATGACTCTGTCACAGTCTGTGATGCCGTACTGTACTGCAGACGCATGCTCAACCCCGTTGGAAATGTACGCAACAGTGCCCACCCTCTTGACCAGGGATTGCACAAACCCTGAGAGTTTTGATGGGTCTGTACGACTCCTGCCTCTCGACCTTTGGTCGGTGTACGAGATGCACGAACAGTTTTCGTAGGGTGAGTACTTTTTCATGTAGCACTGAATGCGGCAAGTAGGACTCGCCCATCCGCCCCTCCCCACCTGAAGCGTCGAGGAGGTAGGGGCGCTCTGGCGGGATTTTACGGTACTTGCATGATGTCTACATGCCTTCTTTATTTAGGTATCACTTCCCATAGAAGGACAGCTTGCTTCAACTGGCCATTTTAATGAAATGTCTGACTATCTAAAATGTATGCTTTCTACTCATAGCAAGTCTCGCCCTGATCTGCGGATCACAGTCAGGTCACACACTTACCTGAGGTGGATGTGTCGCGTCGGTGCATCAGTCCAGGTGTGCAGTTCGGCAACTCTCCCGTAACACACATTCGATGGCAGTTCAACTGGCATCCTAAACATCGATCAGTCAGCAAGGGAAGGCAATCGAGCTAAAGTGACTCGTTCTCTCAAGTACTTAGGGCGGTTGACGAGGCAGTGTATTTACTGTCACATGTCACTCATACTATTAGAGCAACCTGCCATCAAGGTTGGGTACTGAAAACTTACTTGAATGGTTCTCCTGTGCAAAAGGGTCTGCACGTGCAGCCACAATGTTTCAGAAGAAATTTGCTCTGCGAGGTACAGTTAGGGTGAATCTGTTTACTTGAAGGTGCCTTTTACGGAACCTCATTCCCATCTTACATCTACTAGAAAATTCATTAACGAAACGCATCGCAGAGGAACCTTGACTGCAGGGCACAGACCTCAGTGTGCTTGGTAAAGCGTAACAACAAAGATCCAGTGAAAAATGGGCAAAGAAAACGTTTCATTTTTCACTGGATCTTTTCATATGCAAGCTACTTAATTTCTGAAGTTTGGGACTTTTCAGTATTTCATGTACGATCGTACATAACACCAAGCCCAGTACAATCTACCAAGTTACAACGAAATACTACAGGCATCAGACCATACTGAGCAGGTCATGCCGAACAGTACAGGCATGCTCACTGCAATAAGTACCGAGGCGTGCGACGGGGGGCTGCCCTTACGTTTGCACTTCATTCCCTGCTTGACAAGACCCCACATGAACTTTCCGCACTTGTCACACCAGCACGGTGACATGTAGGTGTGATTACGGAAGCAGTGGCCATTGACAGCCGGATTGATGCCTTCATCACCTGCACATGCAGAAAGAAGAGCCAACAACAGATATCACATCACCAATCTATGGCTCAGCTGCTGTGCATTCTCTGCTTCCTTTGGGTAGTTATCGAAAAACGGAAGAAAAAGTTTGGCAACAGGCAACAGAAGATATCACATCACCAATCTATGGCTCAGCTGCTGTGCATTCTCTGCTTCCTTTGGGTAGTTATCGAAAAACGGAAGAAAAAGTTTGGCAAATTAAGGGTGAGCTATGTATAATTATGGTGCAGTGCTACGTCATTTTCCAGCACCTCTGTTTTCCCTATCGACGTATACAGTGTCCTATGGGCCATTCACATACCAAAACCTTTACACCTGGGACATCAATTCAGCTGTGCCTTAAAATAACTCCTTCCCGGCTAGCTACTTTTCTTGTGTTTGATTTCGCATATGGTTCATAGCGTTTGCTGACAATGGAGTCACCGTAGCCACAGCGTAGGTGACAGGCTGGACCAGCAGTGGAAGGCAACAGCACTATCAGAAGCACCCCCAGCAGCAACACCACGAGCATCAGTACCAGCACCCTCAGCAGCAGCAGCAACAGCAGCAGGCACATAAGATACACGAGAATATGAGTATAGAATGCACAGTACATCTACCTCTGTTGGAGATCATGGACATAGAGTGACCTAGAAGCACGGTCTTGCTTCCGTCAGTGCGTTCAGGTGCCTTAGATGTACGAATTGATGGCTGACGCTGGTGGGCAGAAAGTGACAAGAGCATTCAGCCGCATCAGTCCCTTACAAACCTTACTCCTCATATTTTATGATGAAGGCTGCAATGTCATCGAGTTCGAAGTGAAGACATGGGTATGTGTGTTTGTGCTTCCGTGTGAAAGGAACATGCATGCGTGTATATGTGTGTGTAAGCGAGCATAGCACCGTCACACAAGCTATAGCTTAGTAAATACTCAATAGTCTCCAGAAGGAAAGGCATCATTCACGGTATGGCAAAAGAAAGATGCTCGTCAAGTGCAATCTGCATACTACAGTGCAGAATGCTGTGCTGTGTGCATACTACAGTGCAGAATGCTGTGCAGAATGCTGTGCTGTGAGCATACTACAGTGCAGAATGCTGTCCAGAATGCTGTGCTGTGAGCATACTACAGTGCAGAATGCTGTCCAGAATGCTGTGCTGTGAGCATACTACAGTCCAGAATGCTGTGCTGTGAGAGACACATCCTGATTATGTAGTGAATTGTATCTACCTTTGTGGAGCTGCCTCGGCACAGCTCGTTGATGGTCTCCATGACCATTTGCCGATGGCCGTCATGGTCCACACCCAGACGCTGCAATACCAGGGTGCATAGCAACACAACAAGTAACAACACGCACAGCAACACAGTCATAACCACGCCGTCACTAGCAAGTAGCAAACTCCCCCCGATGCGACTCAAGCTGGCATGATCGGGAACTGCTCGGGGCTACTTTCCTCATCTTCTTATTCAAAGACAGTGCAGTAATCAAGGGGTAGGTGCAATGTGCCTTCAGTGCCAAACCAAGATGTTACCCGAAGGAAACAATTTCACTCGGCATCAAAACCTTTTTTTAAGCGCATGCCAACCAACTGTGCAAAAGAACCAATGTAGAATATGTGCACTAGTACAAGCTTACCACATCTATCACCTGTACTAGCCACTCTCACTGGAAGAAAATGTGATCATACTATTGCATCAAACTATTGCAACTGTGAGCACATGTACACTGTGCAAGTGAAGGGCGACGGTACCTTGAGGTCTCCTTCCTGCAGCGAGTTGAGCCGGCGCCCATCCACCTTTTCCGTGTCAAAGTTGGCGGCGTAGAAGTCCAAGCCGACCGCTGTCATCCACATTTGAACGTCCTTACTCGTCCAATCGATCACAGACTGTGCGCCACACATGCAGCAAGAATGAATGACAATACACAATCATCGGTTAAACAGGGTGTACAAGTGGAAACTGATCTTCTAAAATTGATCTAGCCCCTGCAGATGAATGCACCTCGCCAGCCCGCTGGAGTGAGCAAGTGAGGTTTCGGGTACTCAAGATGAAAACAGAATGTAAAGCCACGATCAGTGTCGCGACCGCTAGAACAACACCAGCAGCACATGGCGCTGCAGCAACCTTTCTAATGTACATCAGCTTCACCGTGCATGCACATGCACTTGTGAGTACGCGTGTGAGTCTAGCAATTCATGTAAACCGTCCCTGGTCCAGCATTGGATAAGCATCACTGTAACTGGGTTACATACACCATCAGATGAGATGCAATGTGTCCACAACATTCCCCTCACTTACCACTTTCTCACCGGCGTTCAACAGCTCATCAATCGTCTAAGAAAAATAACAATGGAAAGCAGTGCAGAGAAAACGCAGTCAGTCGGAGTGGCAGTTTAAAAAATGGACAAACCCACGAACCCATGAAAGCGTACAATTTTCCAATATCACACTAATACCTTTCGTATTGATGGTGTTGGGGCAGTGCAGTCGGCCAGGAAGGCATAGTCCTGACACGCAAGATGGCAGACGAATCCACATCCTAACGGCAAACAGCACATAATACATGTACAAGTAACTAACTTAGCTGATGTATTCAGTGTTGAAAACTAATCGGGACAAGCACTAGTTGCACACTCTTGGTAATACTAGCAGGGCCACATACGTTTGACAAAAGCAAGAGGCTAGGCTCATGTTATCACCAAGCAGGCAGCCAGTCCTCCGAAAGACAACTGGCAATGTATTCCAACACATGTACACGCCATGGACTTACGTGTACAGAGCGCTGCAGTCTTGCCATGTCCCCAGATGAAATTTTGGCCTGAGCACACAACAGCAGCAAGATCACCATTAGCCAACATACATAAGTACAAACTGTATGGCTTGTAGCACTGATCAACCCGCCTGGCCATACTGAGCCTAACGATTTTACATCAACTTTAAATACAGTATGCTGTAGATAAAATTCGATTAAATTAGATGTAGATTAAATTAACTCTTGTGTAATCAATGGTGCTAGTGAAGCTTATATCGGGTCAACTCTGATTTAGCCACCCACACTAGTACCAAGACTAGTGTTACCTTCATTAGGGATGGGGTAAATGCAATTGGATCGGGGACGGATCCTTTGATGCCGTCATTCCCCTTTCTGCACATTGTCCTCGCCCACTTTATACTGAGGCGTGATGAACCCATAAGTGGGATCATTTCCAAGCCCACCTAGAGTTTGGGGACTTCAGACGGTTCAATAGCTAATTGAGTCATCTTTCCAAGATTCCGTTTGAATCTTCAGGGAGGGGGGGGGGGGGTCTTTTCAAAACCACACACATTCAGGCATGTGGGTTCATATTGAAAACACCACAAAGGCAATGGTGGTGAGATCCGACCAGCTCATCCCACCATGCGTCTTGGAGACGACTCATTGCTCTTCGGGCCGGTGCGCCAGGCTATGCTGCCTACATCACACATGTAGGGTAAAGTAAAGTTGAGCCCCCCCTCGACCGCCTCTCATAGTCACATCACATCACACTGATAATACGTGTACGTCACACTCCTCACAGGGCAGCACACATACATGTACATGTAGCACTGTTCACACAGAAAGCACAGTGCAGTGGTGGGGGCTTGCTGGGGGCTTGCTGGGGGCTGCCCCCCCCCCCCCCCCCCCCACACTTGGCACTGTGCACTGGACCATGGAAAGTGTATGAAGTAGCCTAAAAAACATGCAAGGCACCCATGAAACCAGTTACTGGGTACATGATTGTATACACCACCTGCTGTATCATGGGAACTAACGACGTAACGTACTACTGTAACTGTACTGAGTCACTTACAAGAGCATACTACATGATGATGACATTGATGTACTAGTAAGTAGGGACATTTTCGGCATTCCTCAAACATAGTCAGAAATGATACATGCATGTTTTCAGACGTCATTTACCACCGGATCTGCATGATGAAGTACGTGTAACAATATTACATGACAATGATGTACACGCACGATCAAAGTAACTTTTACTACATGTAGTTTTAGTTCCAATACATGGAAGCTATTGTTCCAATACATGGAAGCTATTGGCAGTATAGTATTGCATTTCAATAACTTGCAGTGGATGTCCATGGCCACATGGAGCTTTGCTTCTTCAAGAATTCAACACAAGTACTGTAGGCTCAGTGGCACAAATCTTAGATAGAAATTATTGGTGATGAAATCGAACTAATATTCATTTCATCAGCACAACTAACGTGTTACTTCAGATACTTCCCACACACTGACCATAACGTTAGAACACCCGCACCCCGTACGCATTGCAAACACAACTTGAAATGCTATGCTCATAGCCCAGTACATGTATCGAGTACATGTACATGAACCAGCAGCACTGACTCGGAGACGACAATAGTAGATCTACCAAGTAAGGACTACCTGGTGGACACCAACACCCCATGTTAGTTGTGTTGTTTTGTGTTTATGTTGGAAACTCTCATGTTTGACCCTGGCTGGCATCACACAGTGCATGCTGTTTGTAGCTGTCCAGGGAAACAGAATGCAATATTATTATTTCGTTCCTTACCCTATACTTGTGTGTATACCTAGTAGTAGTAGACCATGGTAGACAAGCGTGGTTCACAGGACTAAGCTGAACACCCCACGCCACATAGTCATTACTGGGTCCCTGGTGAAACTACCCCTACAATGTACTGTAGAGATACCGAATTCAAATAAATCAAAACCAATACCAATACCCGGTTTGTCCGGTCAGTCAGTCTATTGAATAGTGTAGGATTGACAAAACCAAACTCTACAATTAGATCTAGAAGTTAGTTCAATACGTGAGTGAATGTACTGTTGCATTTTGGATGTACTTACAATGTTTGCACCAGGTTGGCTTATTCACATGCACGCTAGTCAGCTGATGTGACTCGGCGAGCGGTGCCGGAGGAGGACTGACCGGAGTAACAGGAGTCCGTGGCAATGGCTTCGGCCCTCCGCTACTCGCAACGCCCGCCGGTGGTGTGCCGATGGGTGGGCGACCACCGTCAGTAGGGGTTTGCGACCTGGTCCGCACTAGCGGCTTTCGAGGAACGGAAGGCACGTGTGCGGTAGCACTAGCGCCACCACCAGCACTCGACGATGCACTGCTGTTTGCTGAAGGCGGCCAATTAGATTTTACCTTTCCGACGTCGTGTCTGCTTTCCGCTGGGGTCGGAATGGGGGCGGGAGACTTCGGCGCTGGTTGTGGCTTCGGAGACGGCGTTGGAGGTAGCGGCTTCAAGTCCGGTTTGGGCGGCAGCACGGGTGGAGCATCAACCGGAGCTGCCGCCACCTCTTTGACAAACTTTGTGTAGTTTCCTGGGAAATTGCCCTGCGCGCCGGTGCTTAGGCTCTGGCCTTTCAACCACTTAGTACCATCTGGCCACGCGCCTCTCTCGTTCTTGTACACCTTGATCTCGTCGCCCACGCTTATATCGATCTCAGCCGATGTGCGAGCATTGAAGGCAAACGTGGCGCAATAGATGCGATATGCATCGCCATTCTCCATATTTTCTGACCGGCCTTGTTTTCCTCAGTGACGGAGAAACGACGCTGTGCAGGGCGGGCCGCACTGAGTAGGGGACAGCTCCTAGTACAGTGTACTTACAAGACAGAGTCCTGGGCTTGGGCTTGGCGCCCCAAACCACTTGTATTTTGAAGCGCAGGTGCTGCACCGGCCTGTGAGGCAACCCTTCCTCGTTGTCAACTAAACACAAGCGCCGCCATTCTTCCCTAGATTCCGAAAACCGAAGAACAACGACTTACGTAGCGAGTGTACTGCTTTTACTGCATCATGTTGACATGTAGGCTCCCGGTGTGCGCATACGCCTGATACCTGGAATGGATACGGCGCAGCGCAGCCTCTTACATGAATCTTGTCTAGTCGCTTACGCTTACGGCTTTAGATTTTAGCTCGGCGATCACTGATCAGGCCAGGTGCTTCTTTTTCTCAGGTGGGTTGTCAGTTGTCACCATCGACCATGGTCGACGTCATAATAATAACTAATAATTTTATTATTAGAATTGCGATCAACAGAACGAGCTGAACCGACATTTTCACAAAGGCTTTTATTGTATTCAAAAAACGAGTGTATACGAAGGCAGTGAAGAACATGGAAGAAAGAAAAAATGTGATGTGGAAGAAATGATGAACAAAAATTGTACTTCGAACTAGTTTTCGCACAACACTCCTCAGGAAGCTACGTTGTACTAATGAAAAACAATCCAGAAAGATACTAATAAAGAGAAATGGAGTGAGAAGAAACAACACCTATGAAAATGATAATCCTAGCACTAAGGTAATAACAGGAAAAACTGCGAAAGCACTTCACGAACTTGTAAGGACTACTAGTATACTGTGACACAAGATATGACACCATGGCCAACCAGAGCCAAACCGACAGAACAAGTTGCTACTAAAACAATTTCAAACGAATAATGCTGTCCTTCTGGACACACAGATTAGGCTTATGAATACGTTGACAAACGGCTTCTAACACACTCAACTGCAACTTATAACCATGACGAGCACGGCACAAAACAGAAAAAGAAGAATCAGAATAAACCTTACAACAATCAGGACGAGATGCAAGATGCTTATACACTGATGACTTCCTACTAGAAAACACACGCTCGCACCCACTCTTACTCACACAATCATTCTCGCTCTCACACTCACCGGAATCACTGGACTCACTGGCCGAATCCTCCTCAACGACTTCCTGCCTCGGAGCAATCAGGTCCCGTCTCCTCCCATCCCGAACGTGAGACGAGGGATGGGAGGAGACCGGACCTGATTGCTCCGAGGCAGGAAGTCGTTGAGGAGGATTCGGCCAGTGAGTCCAGTGATTCCGGTGAGTGTGAGAGCGAGAATGATTGTGTGAGTAAGAGTGGGTGCGAGCGTGTGTTTTCTAGTAGGAAGTCATCAGTGTATAAGCATCTTGCATCTCGTCCTGATTGTTGTAAGGTTTATTCTGATTCTTCTTTTTCTGTTTTGTGCCGTGCTCGTCATGGTTATAAGTTGCAGTTGAGTGTGTTAGAAGCCGTTTGTCAACGTATTCATAAGCCTAATCTGTGTGTCCAGAAGGACAGCATTATTCGTTTGAAATTGTTTTAGTAGCAACTTGTTCTGTCGGTTTGGCTCTGGTTGGCCATGGTGTCATATCTTGTGTCACAGTATACTAGTAGTCCTTACAAGTTCGTGAAGTGCTTTCGCAGTTTTTCCTGTTATTACCTTAGTGCTAGGATTATCATTTTCATAGGTGTTGTTTCTTCTCACTCCATTTCTCTTTATTAGTATCTTTCTGGATTGTTTTTCATTAGTACAACGTAGCTTCCTGAGGAGTGTTGTGCGAAAACTAGTTCGAAGTACAATTTTTGTTCATCATTTCTTCCACATCACATTTTTTCTTTCTTCCATGTTCTTCACTGCCTTCGTATACACTCGTTTTTTGAATACAATAAAAGCCTTTGTGAAAATGTCGGTTCAGCTCGTTCTGTTGATCGCAATTCTAAAACTATTGTCGCCTCGACGCCTATTTACATAATTTTATTATTATTATTATTTATTTTTTTTTATATGGTGCAAGCCTCTTTTACGGGCAAAAATTAACACAATGTATTAAAATGCAATACAACATACACTGGAGAAGAAATCAGGAAAATAAAATATGAGCTCAAAAATGGAACGAAAAATAGCAAATAGAATCAAAACTCACGATGGAATCAAACTCACGATGGAATCAAACTCATGATGGAAACTACAACCCAATGAGTTGGAAAACCAACCACAGAATTAGATATTGGGAATAGAGTCAGACACAACAACGACCGAAATCAGTACACCAAAAATCTGTCCTACAAAAAACAAAGGAACAAGGAAAACAAGAAAGACGAAGTACAAAGAATCCCCAAAAAAGAGGGGAGAACGGGATGAAAGAGGACCGGAGAGCGGCAAACCCCAGGAGGACTTAGCGTCACGTAGTGGCGGGAATGCGGGCCTCCACAGAAACAGCATCCACATCCGCCGCCAGACCAGGTGCACGGAATGCACGGCGACTCCCACGAACCATCAGGACGGAGTCGCGGACAAGGCTGAAAGCCAGGTCCGTCCGCAGCTTTCCCATCACGAGGGGATAAGGCTGCGAGAGCTTGGTGGAGAGCTTCGTTCCGAGCAGCTTCAGGAACCGGGTGGCCTCCTTCGCCAGGGCACCAGCAGAAGACAGGACGATCGGGGTGAACGACGCGTGCTCAACTTCCCGGATCCGGGCACCGTATGCCGACTGCTTCTGACGCTCGTGCCATTGGAACACCTCAGCCAGCGGGCGAGATCGGTACGACTGTGCGTTGGGATAGAACACCCTTACATCAAAAAATGCATCAGTCTGTACCGACCAAAACCCCCTGGCCCTGATGTCCGGTCTGGCGTCGTCCGCAGTGAGCAGGGCAGGACCATGGTCAAACGTGCGGACCGTCGGTAGAGGTTGCAGCGGTGGCTCCAGCTGCACATCCTCAGACACTTGAGAAAGAAGTTGGCCCAGGTAGTTGCGGACATGGTTGTGCCGGTGGATGGGATAGCCGCTATAATTATTATAACAGTACATGGCTGTAGATCTACGTATATCATCAAGAGTACATGAAAACCAGAGTGTGCAGCTCGGATGGGTTGCTGTCACGGCGAAATTCCGTGATTACATCATTTTAGTGATGTAGTGCGTACAAGCAGGATTCAAGCAGGTCTCTTTCTGCACAACTGCAGCTCAGTTGTACGCACTACGCCATTTCCCGCCTAGATCTGGGCCAAATATGATGTAATCACGGAATTTCGCCGTGACAGACACCCATAGCAGAAAAGGCCCCAAGCTGCACACTCTGGTTTTCATGTACTCTTGATATCATGTATATCTACGACTATGACTATGACATAGTCGTAGTCATAGATATACCATGTATGTCATTGACATAATCATTGTATCGAAAAGAAGGTAGACTCAGCGTCCGGCCGGCGCGGTAGGCGTAGACAGAATCTGACTGTAGTCATATAAGCTACATGTACATAAACCATGATAACCATGATAACACACCGTGACACGCCTTTACTGGCTTTAGCTCCAAGCATCGCTTGGTGCTAATCCGTTCCTGCCCGTCGTCACTTGACTACGGGCAGTGCCAGTGGATCCAGTTCCATCACCTTTGAGTTTGAGCAGGCAGGACCGCGCTTTCCAGCCCGCGCTGTTTGATCTGTCATTGGTCAACTCCAAGGCGACAATCACGTGACATACGGGAACTAATAGTAATACTAATGGGGCTGTTAAGTGTGACGTCACGGCTCCTTCGATACGCATAGCAACGGAGAGCACTGGGGACGCGAAGGACTAAAGGGACCGTCACTTAATTTTTGCCGACTACCCGCCAAAAAAAATCTTTTCGTTTCACGTGTCAGACACGTCCGCGAGCGCGTACGACTCGCGCGCGCCTGCGCTATCTTTCACGTCATGACGTCAGGCGATCTGTTCACGCCACATGGCTGGATAACGCGTACATGCAAACATGATTGAAGACTTGCAAAATCAATTTTTTTACAAGTCCAGGCGCTAGGCCTAGGCAGTATAGTATTAATGCCTAATGCCCAGGCAGCTGACTTTATTTTCGGAGAAACACTACTCATTGTAGTAAAAAGTAACAATGAATAGCGATATCATCTAGGAAGGATCGCTACCCTAACGCGAAGGAAAGGCCTTGCGCGGCTGCTCTACGAAGTGTTGAAGAAAGACTCATCAAAGTTAGTTGGTGGACGAACAACTCGCTGGCGCCGGAAAACTTGGCCCCCAACGATGGTGTTTGGTGAATCATCAAGCATAATGTCTTGTAGCAGTGTTCACCGAGGAAGGAGAACGCTCTAGCCGCTGCTGTTGTCCGTTTCATCCACGTTGGGCGTTAGCTGCACCGCGCCTATTGCGTTTTAGTATTCCATGGACACACATTAGCATTCAGAGCGATTGTGGAGCCACAATTTACTTCACACAGCGTTGTATTGTCCACGAGCGCAAACTTCATTATCAGCAGTAACTGTTACTCTCCATCCTACATGTAGACTTGGAGTATACACGGCCTTGTCACGACAGCGACAGCTCTACAGAGTGTTCAAGTGAGAAACATTAATTTCTATTGTTGGTGGACGAATAAATGGCTGGTTCCGAAAAAACGCGGCCTGCACCGATGGTATTTGGTGGATCATCAAACAGGGTGACCAGCAGTGTTCACCGAGGAAGGAGAATGCACTCGCCACCACTCCGATTCATCCAAGTGGGCGTTAGCTGCGCCGCGCCTATTGTGTTTTAGTATTCCATGGACGCACACTAGCGTTCTCAGCGATTGTGGAGCCACAACATATCTTCATGCGGCGTTGCACTGTCCAAGAGCAGAAACGTCAGCAGTGACCCATCATCATACATGTAGATTTGGAGTATACACACCATGCGCCAATGGGCCTTGGCACAACAGCGGCAGCTCTACGGAGTGTTCAAGTGAGAAACATTTGTTTCGACTTTGGTGGACGAACAAATCGTCGGTGCCGAAAAACGTGGCCTGCGCCGATGGTGTTTGAACCATCGAGGGCTCCGGAAGCAGCAGCTGAGCCAGATCAGCCAGTCTTGCCAACTCTCAGTTGCCGGACTCCGTGCTGCAGCTAGCAGCACTGGCACCAGCCGGAAATATTTTTCCGCCGATACCCGTTACTTCCAGTTCTGTCAAGGGCATAACTGGAATCCATTGCCAGGTGATGACTTTTTACTTTGTGTTATTTTGCTGCCGAGTTGTTCAGAACTTTTCAGCCCCGATCTGTCCATGTCTACATGTCGGCCATCCGCAAACTTCATGTGGAAGTTGGCTTTACCTACACGTCGGGCCCAATGACTCTCCTCGCAAGGTTCCTGTCGGGCATCAACAGGTCATCATCGACACAGCGTCATCGCCTGCTGATAACCACTCAACTTCTCAGGGAGATTAGCCGGCATGTTGCCTTTCCACGGATGTGGCACCCTCATGACAAGGCCATGCTAAGGGCAAACTGACTGCTTTATTTTAGCTTTACATTACCGCAGTCAGTCCAGCACAATACGCCAATCGTATTTCACTATTACTCGCTTGTCAGAATTGGGGATATGGGCTGCTCCGCCCTATATCCCTGATATGCCAACTAGACGAAAAGTGTGTTCTGAGCCTGTATCGCGTATAATAGGCTCATCGTAAAACAAATAATAAAAGTCTTAAAAATCAGAGTTCACGTGACACTCGGGTTCCAGCCAAGTTTTCCGCATCCGCAGGAACGCTACCCCCCCCCCCCCCCCCCCCTCTTGAATCATAGTATAGTGGACTCTGCAATGAACAGATTATGAAACTCCCTGCAGATTTACTACGGTCATCTCTGGTGACTGGTCTTGGGGCACCGTGGAAGCTGTGACTGGTTGCCAAGTTTTGTTTTGTGACTGATCATGGGGCATTTGTGACTACTTCGAAGCACAGCTCTGATTGATCACAAAGTCTTACTGTTGTGAATATTTATATCGATTGAGAAGTCAAGCAGCCACGGGGCGCTGGCCTTGCAGCTGTGAGTATGCATACGGTACATATTCACATGACTCTATCGTATGCTGGACACTGGTGGTCCATTGTTGCAGTGTGTAAGTGAACTGCAGAACCTATTCCGTGATGAAACACCTACTCTTGAAAGACTGAATGTTTGAGCTAATAGTCTTTTACTTCACTCTCATGCTGCTCATATAATTATACCATACGCCAGAAGACCCTAAGTTAGTTCTAAGATTTTGTGGACCATGTGACCATGTGGTACTTTCACTCTACAGCCAAGTCAACCTCTTCGTCAACACACAGGGTTTTCCTCAGACACAAGCGAATGGTTTACTCCACTCTGGAGAAGAACACAGTTTGCTCTCTCGAACACCAACCGCAGATAACTACGGAATGTAGGAAGTGCAACAACTGCTAGAATATTGAACTGTCGTCCACACAAAACAAATAAAGACAACTGAAAACCAAAACACATGCAACTGCCAACATGCATGTAACAGCAACTGCAAGCCAGAACTACAGACTCCGCGCAGGGAGGAACAGGGGAAACAGAGCTAACGCTTCCGACTCCGAGAGCTTCGAATAGCAGCGGACAAAACAATCCATCAACCTTGCGTGTCACCTTGCGCTACCGCAAACGAACACCTATGGATGCACAGTGCAGCACAGACTCAGTGCATGCACGGTGTAATAACTGGAGTACATGTAAACCGACAACGGTCACCTTGCACCCTATGCAGTAAGTTACATAGGCGGTGCCAACAAAAGAGCAGGGTTTGTGTATCGTGCACACTCCAATGGCACAGCAGAAAATGTTCTCACCAACAGCCACTGCTAGCTGTTTTGTTATCTTGCTGTGCCAAATGATGCTGTATAGACGCGCCAAGCAGAAATGGACTGCTTATGAGCGTGAACAGGCTGGATGGGGTGACTGATGGACTGTCGGAGTTGGCGAACCACAGAAATCGTGTCGCAACTCTGTATGCTGGGTTGGCACTGATTTGTAAAATGGCCTTCTCAGTATCGCAGGTCATGACGATTGGTGGCAGGCAAAATCGTAGAACAATGATGAATTGCCTAATGGCTAGGTCGTTGTTAGTAAGATTGCCTGAATCCTGGATGTCAACACAGTCTAGGTCCCACAGATCTGGGATGGTGCAGGAGTCGGAAGTTGCATCAGTTAGAGAAACGATAGCTGGCATGGCTGCTCATCGGCGTAGCTGAGTGCTTGGAGTGACGTGTTCGGCCAGTCACCACAAAACCGACTGTGGTAGGCAGAAACTGTAGTCCTGGCGGAAGTCCTCTGGTGCTCCACGTCAACTGAGACTCCCAGAGGAAATCTGCACCGATCAAGACGACTGACTATCTTACGGTCAATGGCGATACTGGTTGATGCTGCACTAGCTGCTGTTGCGCTAGATGCTGGTACCTCGTCAGCCACAGGCTGGTCAGCTACTATGTTGGTACTGCTGTCAGATTTCTGTTGAGATTCAGGGCAGATCGTGACATGATGGTGACTCTGATTGGTGACCCATGCGAGAACACACATTACACTTGCGGGTGGCCTTGCACTGAGTTGACCGGTGCCCTGTGCGCAAACACACAAAGCAACGCTTCTGTTCAATCAGTTATTCTTTCCGCTGTGCTACTGTTGTGTATTTCGCGCAGCTCTTGTCCAGGTGAGATCCGCCGCAGAATGCACACCCTCTCATACTGCTGGCATTCCAGTTAACATCAGACCGCTTCCTTCTGGTGAACTTGCATGCGCCTGTCACCAGTGCACCTGCAGAATAGTGAGTGACATCTTCTGCTGTAGTACCGCCTGTGTTTGTGCGGCGCAGAAAGGCGTCTTGCATGATAACATAACGCTTCAGTGCTGTTCTGAAGTCATTCAGTTTCCATTGTGTCCCTGCATCTGAAAAGCCTCGCGATTCGTCCAGTTGAATCAGCGTTCGGCATGATCCGTATCTTGGTCACAGCACCGTGTGACGATCTGGTGACATCAGACGGATATAATACACAAGAGACAATTGTGATATTTCTACGTTGTGTTTACTTCAGATACATAATCTAAATAAAAGGGGGGTTGTCAACCGACAACCGCTCTATTTAGTTGCTTTTCACTCTTTAGATGAAAATTCTTTTATTAATTATGTCGAAAAATTATTCGGTTGTCAGTTGACAACCACCCTTTAATTTACACTGCAGTTGCGTGATGTCCACCATTTTCTGTACATAATCTAAGAGTACTAACAGCCACTGACTTCCACTGTGACTATCAAGGGAAAGCAAGCCCAAGCGCAGGAGAACCGTGCGCGCGCGCGGGTACGTGACATGTAATATCGTAGTAGAGCTGGCAGGCAAGGCATGATCAGGGGTTCAGGCCCTGCCTGTAAACGCTCTGATTGGCTCAAACCCTGGCAACAATCACGTGACATGTCTGAAAGTACAAGTAGTTGCGATTTATGCTGAAGTTCTAGCTAACAGAACACGTGCAGCGCTACACCATGAACCGTGTGGAAACAAAAATAAGTAGAGGAGACACGGGATAAGAGACATAAACTCAGGGTCAAACTGATAACTGTGAAACGTGAATGCATGCAGTATATGGAGACAAAACAAAGTCACAGAATTCAGTACGTAACAAGTACTACACACTAACCTCGTACATGAGAATGTCACGACACCATTTGAATTAGCTCTTACACCCCACTTATGTTTCAGTCAGTAAGAGTACACATGCGTACTTACGTTGACTCTATTTTATCTGACTTGTCCAACACCATCGTTGTGAGCCTTCGGCACTTGGGAATACACAGGACGGATAAGATAGCAGCAAGAGCATCTCCCCGCTCTGTGAACACAGCTCAGACGCCATGCTTCATGATTGTGTGCCCATGGAATACAAGGACACAATAGACTTGGTGCAGCTAACGAAATGGATGAACGGTCGACGGCCTAAGTGTTCTCCTTCCAAGTTCCTCGATCAACACTGACAGTCACCACATACCATGCTTGATGTTTCAAGCACCATCGGCGCAGGCCAAGTTTTTCGGCACCGACGATTTGTTCGTCCACCAAAAGTCGAAACAAATGTTTCTCATTTGAACACTCCATAGAGCTGCCGCTGTTGTGCCAAGGCCCATTGGCGCATGGTGTGTATACTCCAAATCTACATGTATGATGATGGGTCACTGCTGACGTTTCTGCTCTTGGACAGTGCAACGCCGCATGAAGATATGTTGTGGCTCCACAATCGCTGAGAACGCTAGTGTGCGTCCATGGAATACTAAAACACAATAGGCGCGGCGCAGCTAACGCCCACTTGGATGAATCGGAGTGGTGGCGAGTGCATTCTCCTTCCTCGGTGAACACTGCTGGTCACCCTGTTTGATGATCCACCAAACACCGTCGGTGCAGGCCGCGTTTTTCGGAACCAGCCATTTATTCGTCCACCAACAATTGAAATTAATGTTTCTCACTTGAACACTCTGTAGAGCTGTCGCTGTCGTGACAAGGCCGTGTATACTCCAAGTCTACATGTAGGATGAAGAGTAAAAGTTACTGCTGATAATAAAGTTTGCGCTCGTGGACAATACAACGCTGTGTGAAGTAAATTGTGGCTCCACAATCGCTCTGAATGCTAATGTGTGTCCATGGAATACTAAAACACAATAGGCGCGGTGCAGCTAACGCCCAACGTGGATGAAACGGACAACAGCAGCGACTAGAGCGTTCTCCTTCCTCGATGAACACTGCTACAAGACATTATGCTTGATGATTCACCAAATACCATCGTTGGGGGCCAAGTTTTCCGGCGCCAGCGAGTTGTTCGTCCACCAACTATTAAACTTTGATGAGTCTTTCTTCAACACTTCGTAGAGCAGCCGCGCAAGGCCTTTCCTTCGCGTTAGGGTAGCGATCCTTCCTAGATGATATCGCTATTCATTGTTACTTTTTACTACAATGAGTAGTGTTTCTCCGAAAATAAAGTCAGCTGCCTGGGCATTACTTCCATTAGGCATTAGACTGATTAGTGCTGCCTAGGCCTAGCGCCTGGACTTGGAAAAAAATTGATTTTGCAAGTCTTCAATCATGTTTGCATGTACGCGCTATCCAGCCATGTGGCGTGAACAGAGAGCCTGACGTGAAAGGTAGCGCGGGCGCGCGCGAGTCGATCGTACGCGCTCGCGGACGTGTCTGACACGTGAAACGAAAAGATTTTTTTGGCGGGTAGTCGGCAAAAATTAAGTGACGGTCCCTTTAGTCCTTCGCCACTTGCGAGTCTTCAATCATGTTTGCATGTACGCGCTATCCAGCCATGTGGCGTGAACAGAGAGCCTGACGTGAAAGGTAGCGCGGGCGCGCGCGAGTCGATCGTACGCGCTCGCGGACGTGTCTGACACGTGAAACGAAAAGATTTTTTTGGCGGGTAGTCGGCAAAAATTAAGTGACGGTCCCTTTAGTCCTTCGCCACTGGGGACAAACAAAAGTCGCGTCCTCTGGATGGAACCAGATGTCAAGGGCAACAGCATCTAAAATTAATGACTGGAGAGACAGTTGTTTTTCTTTGCTTTTTCTTCAAGCGATTGTTGTCGCTCTTTACTCCTTGTTCTTTCCTCTACAAAACTCCTGTAGTCGTCGAGTGCCTTCATGATGGCTGTGAAATTGGCTGCCCACAGTAAAACTCCGTGTTTGAGAGTGCTTTGAAGATGTTTCGCGTCCTGATGGATCAAAGTATGAGCGTTCCCTGTGGATTCGATTATATATAGGTGAGTTGTTCAAGAAATCAGTGTCTTCTTTCTGTCTCTGCCCTCACGCTGGCACAATATCAGCCTCTATATCCATGACAGCTCGTACCTCCCGTAAACTGCATGACTTAGATATATTTTCGCCCTCCGTGGTGATTGAAGACCCATGGAAGAATTTATTATGTTCAGAATGATGTCCTAAGAATATAAAATAAAATAATTCTAGGGAATTGTCATAGGGTATTTTTGGAAGGATGGAGACAGAGAGCACTGTTTGAAGTGTTTGTCTCACTGTAATTACTCCAGATTATTGAATTTTGTATGATCTACTCTATATTTTCCATAATGTTTTTTCCTGATTTGCGGGATCTCTTCTTTTGCTGTTTGCGTGTTTACAGGAAGTGGCTGTCTGGTGTAACTGCACCAGATCCTGGGGAAATTAAGTCAGATGCAGAGGCAGGGTCGTCCAGTGATGCAACACTGCCGTTCTGTGTGCAACGTTACCGCTAATACCCCCGGCGAAAACACAAAAAAGACAAACACGTGAAAAGACTACAGTATTGACCGTTCTGCTAATAAATGCAGGACTGCTCCGACAGTCGATAATCGAAACACAGAGCACCAGCATGATGTTTTCATATTGGGAACCACACAACAGCTCAATTCTCAAGCCCAAAAATTGATGAATACAAATACAGAGCGACGCAACAAGAGGTCATCCGGCAACCAAACAAACCTGGGTCTAATGCACTGAATGGTCCTGAAATAGGCAGGCCAGGCAAAGCAGTGCAAGCACATAATGTTACAAGGTACATGCATTGCAGAACAAAGTGTAACCAAAGATACACAGGGTTATAGCTGCACACTTGTGCATGTGCTCGCTCAGCCCAAGAACACACGATCATGATGATAGAAACAATCCGGGGGAAACACGCTAACACCGAAGTAAGCGTCAACACGTAAATAGTGCAGCTCTGAAAAAATTACATTGACATGAACATTGGTGTGTCGAGTAGTATCAGGCTTGAATAATCATCCAACCAAGACTTCATCAGGTCCCAGACGCTGAGATCGCACGCCGAATGTGAAGTGCATCTAGCCTTGAACCTGTCGCACAAGGCACACATATATGGCAAAATGACATCCACTCTGATTATTTCCAGAGGCCAATCATGACAGAACACAGAAATGAAACCGCGGGCTCAACCAAGTAAACGCAAAGGAAGTTAGTCAAAATAATCCATGCAGTGCTCTTTTAATTGCAGCGCTGATTGCAGTGTTGCGTCATAGCCCGATACCCGCTGAGCACAGACACAACTCCATTCGTCAGGGGCAAGACATACTCTTTTGGAATAAAGTCATAAAGTACAGCGTTCCAATGACATTACGGACACCTCGTGTAAATGCATGGTCTGTTCATCTGGCCGACTCGGCCACGCATGAGAGTGTGTGCATGTACATGCGCGCGCTTGCGCGCGCGCACACACACACACCATGTATTCGGTGCGTATGGTGTACCAGTTGCGGGACAATGAAGATGGAATCATTATCATGATGTTACATGTACACAAGAGTACATAACCCCCCAGAGTGTGCAACGCCTGATCCAGCTCTGCATAGGGTCTTGGTCGAGCGGAATCGGATCTTTGCGTCATAATACCGTACACATCTGAGGGGAACCCGGGGAGTCGCGGGTACTCTTGGATCAAAAACAATGGTGCCCTGCCTCGAGACCGGCCTTGCGCTGGTGTGGAGTGTACGCATGACATCAGAAGATCCGATTCCGCTCGACCAAGACCCTATGCAGAGCTGGATCGGCGTTGCACACTCTGGGGGGTTATGTACCGTCTTGATGTACATCTACAGTGTATGTTTGAGTGTAAAGTAAATTTTATTTTATTGGACATTTCTTCGACACAACTAATTACTTACTTCACATGTTCGCATTTCTCATAATCGATCCACCTGCACTCCGTATCAGTCGAGGAAAAATTCTCCTAGATATACACTAGTCACCACAGCCATGTGATGACATTGGGATGGGCCCCAAGCAGTGCACGATTGCACTCTCTAGTTACAATAAATTTGGCCAGATTATCTGTGAAGACAAATGCAATGCATAGCGCCAATCGATGGATGAAGAGAGAGTTTGTAAATACCCATATCTTTCCACTTGTTCAGGAGCTTACCTTTTGGAGTTCACATCGTTTACACGATCTCTCATGCTGTCTTGCACCTTGGTTTTGTTGACCATGGATACGCCAACCCAGAAAACATTCTACAGGAGCTACTAATGCAGAGCGTTTTTCACGCTCGATCTCGGCGATCTACCTTGTCACGCCAATAAAATCCTCCATGACACTGGCTACAGTCACAAGAGACGTCTCAGTAAGGTAATGAGCACGACAACATCGTCGAGATCAAGGACAAAGAGAAAACAAAACACTCACTGAAAACAGCAAAGAAGAAACGAAGAAATGTACACGATTCCTATATGTTGCCACTGACAACTGGGTCGGTGGAGACGACGCTACTTTTGTTTGTCCCCAGTGGGATCGTTGTTATGCGTATCGAAGGAACTGTGACGTCATCACTTAACAGCCCCATAGTACAGGTCGTCCCCCGTTAATACGAGTCCGGTTAGTACATAAACCCCGTTAGTACATAAGAAATCTCAAGTCCCGGACGAAACGTGGTCACTTCCATACAAATTTTGTCGGTTAGTACATAATTCGTTAGTACATAAACCCCGTTAGTACATAACATTTCTCCGTACCCGCATGCCACCTACCTCAATAGTACATAATTTGTTGGTCTTTTGGCCTTCCATGTGGAGGCACGTCGTGTTCTAGTTTCTACTTGTGGACGCAATTAGCTCAGAAATCAGAGCGCACATCACAAACTGACAAAGCTCTGGTTTTTTCCGAGTGACTGTACAGGCGCGGCTGGGCATGTATCATGTAAACTGTAGAATCTTCGCTGACTGTGACCGTTATAACATAATTTTTATGTTATATCGAGGGAATCAAGAATATCTCGCTCCCTAGTCATATCATGGCAGCAAGAAACACTCAGAAAAGTTGAAAAAAGTGAAAAATTCTAGTATAGAAGCAAGTTATGTACACTTTCGTTTAGTACATAAACCCCGTTAATACATAACATTTGTCAAGTCCCACAGATTATGTATTAACGAGGGACGACCTGTACATGTAGTTTCATGCCCATACTGGGCCATAGCCTATACTAGGCTATAGTCTGTTTCAAAAAGATTAGCAATCAGGTTTTGGTCTTAAAAAGTATGAAGATAAGGGAAAATTGGACAACGAAATACATAAAAGGGCTGGTTAGGGCACGGCAAATTGTTCTGTGACGGTTTCGGACAAGCCGTTAAGGAGTTAGAATTTCGGCCAGGTTTCCGGCCTTTTCCCATGGTTTGCAATTTGCCCTGGAAGCCAGTATCGATTTTTCTATCAAAACCCACGATTTATCTTTTCCTTTCTGGCCTTGTGGTTATGGATGCTGTCTGCTGACCATGAAGTAGTGAGTTCAAACCCCAACCTATCTTCAACTCACACTTTTTTTCATTGTTTTTTGGTGATCAAGCAGACTTGTTGTTCACGATTGTTGTTGTTGGAGCTCCCGCTTCCTCCCGAACTGACTGACACTTGACTGGATCACGCCATGTGAACACACCCACAACACTGAAACGGTGTGAGTGAATACGGAAGTCATTGCGCTGTAGCTACGTGTTGAATACACCGGCACATCGATCGATCGATTTCTTTTTGAGAATTATTTTAGTATTTCAAGATCGCCAATTTATTTGAATTTAGAAGTCAACGCCGTCTTCTATCAGCTTCCACAGGTGTCTGCTTTTCTCAAAATGTTGTCGAAGTCATACGGATAGCTTCGCCAAGTCATGGCCTTGGGAATGAGTCTGTGTCGATGTCGTTTTCGTCACATGGTGAGAGTAAATTGCATCGCAGCTCAAAGAAACTATTCGGTCACAAAACATATTCGGACCCATGCCGCTCGTCAGCCTTGGCATTTACTACACTTTCGACATGTCCTCTCTGACTCCATGATCGATACGAGGAAGAACTCGTTTGTTGTGAACCAGATGTACACGACTGTACCGACATCGACCTGAGTGAGTTGTCATTTTTCATGCTTTCGCGCGGAATATTTCTTCGAGTTGACAGTGAGTTTTATCAGGCAGCGCTCGAGCGCTCATACGGTAAGACGGCAAACTCCCCGGGCGATCACCAGGATTGCTAATCTTTTTGAAACTGACTGTACAGTCCATCCTCGCGACCCTCGAGGCCTCAAGCGTTCCATCGAGACTTACACTGATTTTTGCGATCTTTTTCTTGAGAACGATTCTCACCCTGAAAATGACTTTCGGCGACTGACGTGAAAGAACACTCATGACACCCACCTCGTCGAATGGAGCATGCATTGTTTGTGGTGTATGGGTGCAGGAAGGTGGTATGTTCGCGAGGTGCATATCGAAAATGATCCGGAAGACTTTGTGACGATGCTATTCGGCGGAGAACATTTGAATTTTTCGTACGATTCAGAGCAGTCGGCGAAAACGAGCCAGTAACCTGAAAGGAGGGCGTGAACAGGTGTAATTTTCGACAATGTGGTTGCCCTCGACCCTGCTCTCGGACATTCGAGTAATGGTTATGGCAAAATCGATGGTGCTCCAGGTTTTTCAGACGCATTTCTTGACCATACTCAATTCCGTAGATAAACCTGTGCACAGAAAGCACGCAAGAGTTCAAACTAACTGCACTGTATTCAGTTCACGTGCTTTCCACAGATCCAAAACACTCCTGGGACCAGGAAAGAGGACAATACGCTGCAGTATAGACGTGCACACTGCGAACACGCCCATGCGCCACTCCTGCACACCCGTGTCGGACATCACATACTGGCCATGTCACGGTGCCGCAGACGTAATGGGTGTGCCCCACACGCTTGCGTTACACACGTTTAGATCTTACATGCACGCGTGGAGCACAAACATGCGTGCCGCGGATACACACACACTGTTCGTACATGCCGGATACATTTCGCATACATCACATGTGTGTGCCACACCGTCGGAGGAATACAAACGAGCACGGATATGCACACATGAGAGCTAGAACAGTGTAGTAGCAATAGCTGAAACAGAGAACGCGACACGGGTGGCCGAGCAAGTGACATACAGCATAAACAAGACAAACGTACTTTGTACATTCACATACAGTCAAATTCTCTAATAACCACTGCGTATACAACGACAATTCGCGAATACGACAGAATTTCCATGCCCAGAGCAAAGTGACACACAGCATAAACAAGACAAACGTACGTTGTACATTCACTCACTTTTAAAAGTTTGTATACATGTATGTGA
Source organism: Sycon ciliatum (assembly GCF_964019385.1). NCBI lineage: Eukaryota > Metazoa > Porifera > Calcarea > Leucosolenida > Sycettidae > Sycon > Sycon ciliatum. The sequence goes on from NC_088643.1 coordinate 67,608,631, forward strand.
TTGAATTGATATGCTTTGGTTTTCTTTCCTCAAATGAGAAGTGACGCGTGCATGGTATATGCATAGACCGTTGAAGTTCGTGTGAATGCATCAGACGCACACATGTACAGGACACTTTGCATTTTTCAAACTGAAACCGTATACATAAGCATGCGCGCGTGTGTGTGTGTGTGTGTGTGTGTGTGTGTGTGTGTGTGTGTGTGTGTTTGTGTGCGGGGGGGGGGGGGGGGGGGTACGTGTGAAGAACAAAAACCAGTACTGCTAAATTGATAATGCAGGCCAAGCAGAGAGGAACGCAAAGCAGACAGTCACCTCTACATTATAATCTTCTACAAATAACACATACATGTACATGTAGCTTCATAAGCAGAAAACGAGATATTGTGAGCGCGACAGACAGACTCACACACACACACACGCGCACACACACACACACACACACACACACACACACACACACACACACACACACCCCCCCCCCACAGACTAGGGTCGAGCGGATTCTGCCGGCAGAAAAATTGGCAGAATTCGGTACTTTTTCTGGTAAGGTTCATGCATGTTTGGTATGTGGATAAAAAAAATGGAGCAGAATTCGAGGAATTGCCCGCCATAAGGTTTGTATGGTTTTGCCAATTTCACTGCTTTTCGAGCAGAATCTGCCACCTTTTCGAGCAGAATCCGCCGGTCCCTACCACAGACACACACCACGAGACCATAAATCTGAAACGGCATGCATTTTGACACACACACGCACACATGCACACAC
>NC_088643.1:67612096-67677096 GCF_964019385.1 Sycon ciliatum
CGCCGCCGGCAACGCGGATGGATGGGAGCAAAGTACGAACAGTGCCAACCAGCCAGATAGGGACGTGACTGGTCCAACCCTGATTGATGTGACGTTGAAAACAATGTACTCGGACAGCGATCGTGAGGTAGTGATGAAACGACGTGTACCGGAGACCACTGCTATCCGTGAACTAAAAAGGTGAATTCTGAGACAGTGTACCTTAGTGACACACACACACACACACACACACACACACACACACACACACACACACACACACACACACACACACACACACACACACACACACACACACCTTTGTGATATCGGCGATATCAACAGTTCATGCACTCAAAGTCTCTCTCTCTTAACTACGATCACAATCAATGCTACGACACAGTCGCAGACTTTCACAGTTGAACTCGGGGTCGAGAGAGCCTAACTCTCGGGAACGTACTTCTCTTGGTCTGAATCACGGAAAGGCAAAGAATGATTGTGAACACTAGCAATTTATAGAGGAAGTTAGCTATCGGGGAGATCGATAAAACAGCGCAGCGGAGCAGGGAGAAGGATCGCTAGATCGAGATGGACAGCGTAGAGTACGGAATAGCTAGCCGGAGAACAGCGGGCTTTGCGGCAGAAAGATCGAGACTACGGGAAAAGACAGCGAGAACTAGCGGAAAGAATATCGAAGAGAAACAATGGAAACGTTATGTTTAGGTAGCGAATGAAGAAAGAGAAAGAGACGCCAGCGGTGTAACGGAATCCATAACTAATTGCTAAAGCAAGGGAGACAGTGTAGGAAAAGTGATATCTATTATTATGTGTGTGGACCAGACAGAGTGGCGGCAGGAGGAAGAATAAAATCTGTGAAGCATTCAGGCTATTGACTGTGGTGTGCAAAAAGCGTGTCTATCAGGCCGGCGTACAGGTTTCTATAGATGACAGGTCATGCATGCAAAGTGTCACGTGCTCCTACGCTACGGTGCGCCAATACTACACCACACCTTGTTTTCTTGAGAACACGCCCTCGTGTTCAAAGTATACAGGTAGTAAACATGAAAGAAAAATGAAGCAGGGAAAACAATATAGATAAGGGTGTCTTACGATGACGTTTAAAATGATCTTACAATTTATGGTTGTCTATAGCGGTGAGGTCGCTGGAGTGCATTCCGAGGCCGGAGGTTATAGCGAGGCGGCGGGCCAGCCAGCGGTACGGGTAGGTCGTCATCGCAGGTCGGGTTAATCTGGGCCGTATACTGTGCAGGAGCGACTGGCACTTCAGGCGGCCGAATATACGGCTTGAGGCGGTTTACGTGGACCGTCAGCCGTTGGCCCTTGCTGGCGTCTTCGATGGTGGCAGTGACAGAGTCCAGCACCTTACGGACAACGAACGGGCCGGACCAGTAGCTGTGTAGTTTGGGCGACTTTCCTTTCGGGACGACGGGCGAGAAGACGGACACTTCAGCACCGACCTGGAGACGTGGCTTTGTGTGGACGGTGCCGTCATAACCAATGTGGGTAGCATGAACAGGCAGGGCATCCGCCGGGGCAGATGACTCGGGATCAACAGAGCAAGGGCTAACAGTAGCTACCCAAGTGCCTTTCTGAAGAGTGACAGAGGCCTGGTGTGTACTAGCAGCACGGAGCGGAACAGGCTCAGCGAGGGGACCCGAAACAACACTGTAAGTAGCGGATATGTCAAACACCTCATGAAGGTCAGGGCGGGGCTCAAGAAGAAAGTCACCGGTGGGAAGTGGTGCATCACAAGCAACAGGAAGAATGACTTGGGAAAAGGGCTGAATGCAAATACTCTCCGTTAAGCGGACACGACAGTTAGCGGGGAAGGGAGGTGGGGTATTGTTATCAAGGCGACAGGCATTGTTTGAAGCAGGCACAGGCTCAAAGGTAAGTCGACGGTTACTAGTGTCCAAGATACAGGCATGCAAATCAAGGAAATCCAACCCTAGGACAAGTTCTGGCTGGATATCAGCAACAAGGACGTCATGACGGAATGCACGGCCACCAACAGTAACAGACACAGACAGCTTACCCAACACAGAGACAGGGGAGCCATTAACGGATTGAAGTCGTGGAAGGGAAGACTTGCTCAAGGATAGGTGATCCGGCAGCCGAGAATACAACTGCATACTGACCATGGATACCGCAGAACCTGTGTCAATAAGAGCTACAGCAGACACATCCTCTGCAGAGGCAGGTACAGAGAATGAGGAGGCAGCATTGACAGAGGTAACAGGCACAGGTGGTTGTACAGTCGGCAAGGAACACAAACCAGAAATCTCAGAGACAAGAGTAGACAAGGGAAGGCGGAAGGCCTGAGGATTCGACCGGTACACACACCACAGAACGGGAGGACAACACAACAGCCAAGGAAACAAAATGCAGAAATGGATGCAACCCAGTGCAAACAGAGCGATGGCAACGAAGTCAAGAATATATACAAAATCACATCGGTCACTAACCGGAGCCCAAAAGGAGAAGACGGCTGGCGAACGTGGGCTCACCGTCGCAGCTGGCGCCAGTTTAACGGCTGGGAAGCCTGGCGTTGAGGAGCAGAGCGGCAGTCCCGGGCCAAATGACCGTCTCGCCCGCAGTTCCAGCACGATGTAGAAGGGCGAGGGCTGGGCGGCATGCGGCGGGGTGATGGCTCGTCACGCCGATGGTAGCCCGTGTCCCTGGTAGATCGGCGGGCAAGCTCCGTCTGGACAGACTGCAGTGCGGCCACGGTCTCCGCCAGGGCCTTCACTTGGTCGGCTAGAGCGTCCCTGGTCGAAGATGGCTGCGCGGAACACGCGGGCAACGTTGGCGGGCGCTCCTCCGGGGCAGTCTCCGCGCGTTGGATTGCCTGATGTTGCATCGCGGCCCGAAGAGCGTCGTCTAGCGTGGCGGGGTTCAGCTCGCGGACCCGGATCCGCATGGCACGCGAATCCAGGCCCTGGACGAACTGGTCCTTTGCGAGGACATCCAAATCAGCAGGCTGCATGGCTGGGTAGGCAAGGCGTGCAGAGTGTCTTACGTTCTCGCAGAAGGAGCCCAGTGGTTGCTCCTTGGACTGGTGTGAGCCCTTGAAATTGGCGCGGTGTAGGTCCACGCGCTGGGCAGGCGCGAAACGGTCCTGGAGCGCCTGAATGAGAGCAGCGACTGGGCCCTGTCGGGTGGCCTGGGGCAGCGACTGGTAATAAAGCTGAGCCTCGTCGTTCAATGATATTGCCATGAACTGACTCTGCTCGGCGGGCGTCCAGGCATTGATGGTAGCCACTTGCTGAAAGTGGTTGAGCCACGTCGGCCAGCTGTCCGACAGCGAACCAGCAAATTTGTTTGGCATAATAGCGTGAGGAGGCACACGCGGGACGGCGGCAGGCGCAGCAGCAGCAGCACCAGCAGGAGCAGGTTGAGCCATGGTGACCGGAGCGCAGGTGGTGAACGAGATTCAGGACAAGAGGAACGAGGACCGCTAAGTGGACAGAGAAGCAAGCAAGTAGCGACCGAGACAGCAAGAGGACTAAAGAAGAAAGCACGTAGAGGACGAACCACCGCTGGCACCAGTGTGATATCGGCGATATCAACAGTTCATGCACTCAAAGTCTCTCTCTCTAAACTACGATCACAATCAATGCTACGACACAGTCGCAGACTTTCACAGTTGAACTCGGGGTCGAGAGAGCCTAACTCTCGGGAACGTACTTCTCTTGGTCTGAATCACGGAAAGGCAAAGAATGATTGTGAACACTAGCAATTTATAGAGGAAGTTAGCTATCGGGGAGATCGATAAAACAGCGCAGCGGAGCAGGGAGAAGGATCGCTAGATCGAGATGGACAGCGTAGAGTACGGAATAGCTAGCCGGAGAACAGCGGGCTTTGCGGCAGAAAGATCGAGACTACGGGAAAAGACAGCGAGAACTAGCGGAAAGAATATCGAAGAGAAACAATGGAAACGTTATGTTTAGGTAGCGAATGAAGAAAGAGAAAGAGACGCCAGCGGTGTAACGGAATCCATAACTAATTGCTAAAGCAAGGGAGACAGTGTAGGAAAAGTGATATCTATTATTATGTGTGTGGACCAGACAGAGTGGCGGCAGGAGGAAGAATAAAATCTGTGAAGCATTCAGGCTATTGACTGTGGTGTGCAAAAAGCGTGTCTATCAGGCCGGCGTACAGGTTTCTATAGATGACAGGTCATGCATGCAAAGTGTCACGTGCTCCTACGCTACGGTGCGCCAATACTACACCTTGACCTTGATCTTGCCCATTGCGTACGCAATGATAGCGAATGTCGGAAAGTTCAAGTGAGAACACGAGCGCAGAACTTGGCATGTCGTTTCAGGTCTCCTGGTCGACGAAATGGGCGTCCACAGACACATAGAAGAGGATCAGGAGCGGGCCGTGGCGGTGGGGTGCTACTCGCAACTCGTCTCCAGCCGGGACGATCTTGGCAACTCTCAAGCCAGGTGGTCACGCCGAGGTCCGCCAGGTCAGTCGACACCACATCTCGCCACCTCTTCTTCGGGCCGTGACGAGGACGGGGGGCAGGCAGCTCGCCGAACAGCAATTGCTTCGGTGCGCGTGAGTCGTCCATCCTGCCGACGTGACCCAGCCAACGAAGCCGGTGGCGACGGATGATACGGGTGATATCAGGGTCAACACCGAATGTAGCTGCTAATGTGGCCGTTGAGATCCGATCATCCCACTGTTGACGACGACCGATACCCACAATGGACCGAACACACACACACACACACACACATAATCACACACACACAGTCACACACACACACACACACACACACACACACACACACACACACACACACACAGCTTGGAAGAGGGTGCGTCATGAAACCAACCGATAAAACTTGTGATCTTGACAGACTGGGTTTGAGCTCTTAGCATATGAGATTGTGTAAACTTAACATTATTTCTTGCAGGTGTTCGGGTGCACGTATCCTAGCATTATATTTATGGATGTATGCCTTATGTATTGTCGGACACAGCTCAGTCGGGGTGTGGACATAGCGTTCGTAGTCTCCCTGTTGTAAATGTGTCCCATTTCCAATTTTTATCCATCCAACTACGCACTCTTGTCTTCTCTGCTGCACAGCCTGTTGTTCGGTGAGGAGCAGGAGGAGATGCGGCGTATCAGGTTTGTCTTGCAAGGCCGTGAGCTGTCGGACAGCGCAACCTTGGCAACGTGCGACTACCAGCGTGGCACGGTGCTCAACGTCGTAATTGGTGTACCTAACACGGAGCAGAGAGACCAGCACGCCAGGTCTCAGGCAGGTAGGCCTGGCGGCGGTGAGACTCAAGAGTTCGATATCGCTGTACTCTTCCCTTACATCCTGACGGCCGTCTGCAGTGCGGGCTGGCTGTTGGTGTTTCTGCAGCCTAGCATGGCCTTGACGCCGATGTTTGCAGGTGGACTTGCACTACTTACAGCCGTGGCAGGGTTTGCCTGGAGATAGCAGCAGCCGCAGTTAAAAGCTGCTTCTGAAGCAACACTGATTTGACAGTAGTCACAGTACAGTATTATTGTACTGTGCATACGCCCATGTCACTGAAGTCATGCAGCTTGGTGCAACATGTAAATGCTGCCGACCTGGAAATAAGACTATTGAGTACAGTGAAGTCACTGAACACTGATGAACGAGAACAAGAAAGCCGTGAGTATTTTTTTCAAGGCAAGAATGAATAGTACTGTGTTGGTGACGTTCCATTGGAACTCCTTGATAAATTCATCTCGATCACAGATTCTTTGAAGTATCGGACTACCGTTAATAGTGTCAAACTATTGTCGTCTACAAGAAAAGTGCTCTCTCACAGGGGACAGCCTAATGTAAGAAATCCTCTGTAAACAACAGGAAGCTTGAGTGACAAGCTTCCCGTCGTTTACACCCATCTATACTACTGCAATGTACAGTTGCGCTCACTGAAACCCGACCCGAAGTGCAAAACTGACGTCCTGGACCAGTTCCGATTACATCACTGTACTCATTCATGTACCGTAAAGTCGCGGATAAAAGCCGGGTTTGCATACAAGCACATCGCGGATAGAAGCCTGAAAATCAAACGGGTCACTGTATATTATAAGCCTGTCGCGCGTAGAAGCCTGGCTTCTATGCAAGCGCGGATCGGGTAGGTCAAGAGTGCATGCGCTATGTACAGTGCGTAGTAAAACTGCCTGGCAAAAATATCAGTGGTGCATATAAGCATGGTTTGCATACAAGCCTGGTTTGCATTGAAACCTGATGCAGAAAGCGGCTTATGTGCTTATAAGCCCGGCTTTTATCCGCGACTTTACGGTATAATTATGTGTATATCCAGCCGCATTCATACCACTTCCACTGACCAGGGTGTCAAGGGCGGTGCAAGTTGAGGGCACCAAATAAGCACTTGGATCGGGTTTCACCAAGCACACCTGTAGATACATGTATTGCCTAGAGATTGTACAGTCCTGGAGAAACCAGGGAGCAATACCAGGGAGTATTGTGAAACGGCTTTTGGGGTACATTAAACATAATGATCCAGAACGAATTGTTTCTAAAGGCATGTTCGATTGGTTGGATCCGAATCCAGATCGATTGAGTGGATCCTTTGCATCCACCTAGGTCCAATCAACACTGCCTTCCCTTGATCGAATCTGGAATTTTAGTGATTTTCAGGGTTTCCATGAGGGAAAGCAACGATTTCCGCACCGTCGCTTTTATTCCCGCCATTTGTACACGTATCATGTGCAGTACGATTTTTGGCAAAAAAATTCGGTGGATCCGGTCAACCCTGGCCTGCTCCCCGAGGTGGGTTGACTGGATCGAAATCCTACCAATCGAACATGCCCTAAGAACACAGCCAGATTGCTGAAAAATACGAAATATAGAAGTACATTCTAACAAGAGTACATGAAAACCAGAGTGTGCAGCTAGGGGCTTTTTCTACTATGGTATGGGTGTCTATCACGGCGGAATTCTGTGATTACATCATACTTGGCGCAGATCTGAGGCGGGAAATGGCGTAGTGCGTTAGGGGTTTCCAGATTATCTTTTTGAATAATGGGGTGCTTTTGGATCTTTGGAATTTTTTCGAATTTTGCTGTTTTCCCGTGAATTGAGCTGCAGTTGTGCAGAAAGAGACCCGCTTGAATCCTGCTTGTACACACTCCTGGGCCTGGTCAGACTGCGGCAAATTTTGGTTGCCTGACGAAAACAGAACAGCGTCCAGAATTTGAATCGCGATCACACTACACATGTGGGGAGAGTGAAAATTCAAACTTCATTTCGAGCGTCAAGTGGTAATCTCCACGAACGACGTCAAATTCCTTCACCTTGGGGATCGCCAACACCTTCAGTGCAATCCTTGCAACCATCCGTATGAGTTTTGTTGTTGTCCGTGGCCAATTAGCTCCTCGATATCGAGATGAAAAAATCAGTGATTATCAGCGTCAATGGCGTATCAGCGTCAAATCCTGTTTGGAGCGGAAAAGCGTGGTCCGTTCTTGCTTTTTGTTTGGAGCGTCAACTCTCGCTTTTGCCGCTCTGGCGGCAAGTTACTATGGAGATTCGGATTATAATCCTAGGATTATTTCGACTTTGCCGCAGTCTGACCAGGCCCTAACACTGCATCACTAAAATGATGTAATCGTGGAATTCCGCCGTGACAGCAACCCATCCGACCTGCTCACTCTCAGTCTGGTTTTCATGTACTCTTGATTCTAAGAATGCCCAGGCTAATCCTCGGAAGCAACGTTCTTATGCACGCGACTCTACTGTATCCAACGGCAAAATGAATCGTCATGTGAACACCCAGCAATGCAGTACTTCAAAGTCATGTGAACACCCAGCAATGCAGTACTGTCATGTGAACACCCAGCAATGCAGTACTTCAAAGTACTAGTACATGAACCGTATACAACTGTTGGCAAGTGGCCATCATGTGGAAGTATTCAACCTGGTCAGCCAACACTAGTCTACTTCAAGTAGCGTAAAATCCCGCCAGAGCGCCCCTACCTCCTCGACGCTTCAGGTGCGGAGGGGCGGATGGGCGAGTCCTACTTGCCGCATTCAGTGCTACATGAAAAAGTACTCACCCTACGAAAACTGTTCGTGCATCTCGTACACCGACCAAAGGTCAAGAGCCAGGAGTCGTACAGACCCGTCAAAACTCAGGGTTTGTGCAATCCCTGGTCAAGAGGGTGGGCACTGTTGCGTACATTTCCAACGGGGTCGAGCACGCGTCTGCAGTACAGTACGGCATCACAGACTGTGACAGAGTCATACGAGGATACAATCAATCACGCCCCTGACAAGAAGTCAGGGAGGGGCGGATAGGAGAGACGGGTGTTCTGGCGGGATTTTACGGTACAGTAGTAGTAACTGGCTAGGAGTCGACTTGGATTGATCGTGTCGTGGATTCGCATCATGTCACAGTTGGGGTAGTCTACAGGCCATCCCCACACAGATCACCGGGAGTTCTGCAAACACTGGGAAATTTGTGTGGATGAGTTCTTGCCTAGCGCCTGTCCATGATTATACCAAGAGTATAACCCCCTCCCCCCCCCCCCCCCCCCCCCCCCCCAGAGTGTGCAACTCCTGATACCCTTTCTATGGGGTACGCCGACGGCGAAAACTCACATCACGTGGTGCAGTGTCTCAGTTGTACGTTTCCAGCCCATTTTTAGCGAGCAGTGGAGTATTAAAAAAAGCACTCTCTGACAGAAACTCACTGCACGTATCCAAATCCCCAGCATGATCATCGCTGATATTCGGATTGCGCGCACGCTATCCTTCGTTTGTACGTGGTACGAACATATCTGAGACACGTGATGTGAGTTTTCGCCGTCGGAGACCCCATATGCTGCACACTCTTGGGGGGGGGGGGGGTTATATACTCTTGATTATACGTGTAAAGCAAGAGTCGTAAAATGGTATTTTTTGTATTTTACAGCTCCCTGGTGTAAAGTGTACCAAGACTGCAAGAGTACATAAACCAGAGTGTGCAACTGTGCATATCATCAGATCTGAAACAGCGCAGTTCGTGCACTACGTCACTATGATGAGGTCAGCCAAGCTGCGACTTGCGTACAGCTCAAATATTCGCGTTTCACAGTCCGTAAATCAGCCAAGTTTGCATGATTTAGGGCATGTTCGATTGTACGAATCCATCAGCCCCAGACCCCTGTAGAAAAGCCTCTTGTACGGGCAAAACCAAAAAATTGTTATTATTGGAAAGGCTTCCTGTCTGAAGCCTTTCCATACTGGTACTCGATGTTCCAGTTTTGTGACACGAGAATGGCACGAGAATTAGTGTACCGCTGAGTGTACCGCTATACACGTGGTCGACACGTAGTCGACACGTTGTTGATACTTTTTTGACACGTGACCCCGTCAACGGTCCGCTTTGTGCCAATGCCACTCGGTAAACGCCGATGTCGCGTACGACAAAGACGACTATCCCGTACGCGAAATAGTTGAGAACTGCATGACGTGGACCTGACGGCAAGGACAACAGCGAGGAGGCCCCTTTCGGTACCCCTGACGGGAAGGAGAACTGCATGATGCAGAAGTCGACGAAGTCGAACGAGGAGGCCCCTTTTCCGTACCCCATACTGCAAAGTGCCATTGATGGATACCTTTTGCACCTGGAACGACCCCTTAAACGCTGTCGCGGCGACTATCCCGTACGCGAAATAGTTGAGAACTGCTGACGTGGACCTTTTGCACCTGGAACGGCCCCGTAAACGCTGTCGTGTCGGCGGAGTGAATGTGCAGGGTACTACATGTAGGCCTTTGCCTTTGGAGACATCGTCGGCGAACTGAATGACTGAATGTGCAGGGCGAAATGAATTGCTGCAAAGACGTCCGCTCTAGGCCTTTGGAGACATCGTGGGAACTCCTTCCGGTACTATACAAACTGCTGACGTGGCCGTGGACATGTACATGGAGAGTCATGGTGGGACTTCATGTACATGGATACATGGTGGGAATTCCATCCGGCACCCCCGTACCGCAAAGCCAACGGTGGGGAAGGAGAAGTGCAGACGTGCAGGAAGACGAACGAGGAGGAACCAGGACGAGCGAGCAATGGCAGGACTACACGTCACTAGCTGGACCGTAAGTAATAGCTGAAAATGCATGACAACTTGACACCCATGCGGCACTCGCCACTTGCCACTGCATATTTCTTGTCCACTAACAATGTCTCTCCTCTGCCCCCTGTGTGCCCACGGCCCTGTTTCTGAATTGGCCCGATGAATCGAATGTCTTCCGCAACTGGAACGGCCCCGTGAACGCTGTCGCGTCGGCGACTGAATGCGCAGGAGGGAAAATATTGCTGCGAAGACGTCTCCTCTAGACGACGGTAAGGCACCCATTGATATGTTGCCAGTGTGTGCCAGGGTATCGCGCGATGGTAAATGAGGAATGATGAAGGGTACGGTGGGACTGTAGACCTGTTACCTTCTACTAACACGTTATCAGGTGGAGAGTGTCTTGTACTCACGTTATCAGGTCGAGAGCGTATTGTAGTCACTCTCTCTATTCCTGTACTTCATTACGTTTAAGGTGTACGTATAACTTCTCAAAAAAATTAATGGTCCACAGTCGTGTCGGAAGGGTACGTCGGGACTGTAGACATGTTACCTTCTAACACGTTATCAGGTGGAGAGTGTCTTGTACTCACGTTATCACTATATCAGGTCGAGAGCGTATTGTAGTCACTCTCTCTCTATTCCTGTACTTCATTACGTTTCAGGTGTACGTATAACTTTTCCAAAAAATTTAATGGTTCACGTCTTCAGATAGAGAGCGTATTGCACCCACTGTCTAGTCTCTGTAGTGCATTGAGGTTTTGTTGATCGAACATGAAATGGATACACAGACAAAGCCAGGCCAAGTACATGGCGAGGTGTCGCCAGAAGAACGTCTTCAGGTAGAGAGCGTATTGCACCCACTGTCTAGTCGATTTTGTGGATCGCACATGAAATGGATACACAGACAAAGCAGGCCAAGTACATGAGAGAGTGGACGATGTGCAGATCGACACGGCCTGCGGGTACTTCATTAAAGTTACCCGTGACATAAGGCCGCGGTCACACCGAGCTCGATTCAGCCGTTCAGCCGAAACAAGCGCTTGTTTACGTCACTATTACCATGGAAATGGCTGAAAAATGTCCTACAAGCGACTTTCAGCCGTGGCTGACTCTCAGCCGTTTTTTTCCGGCTTGTTTCAGCCACAGCTTGTACAAGCGGCTGAAAGCCGAAATTCAAAAAATAATTTGAGTGCGCTTGGAGCTCCAGAGCACACCTTGTAGTTGACATGATGAACTGATGTTCTTTCTTGTGTCCGTGGAACCGTGCTATCCCTGTGCCTTTGGTTTTGATCGTGAGTCTGTCTACCCCAACTACACTGTATTCAGTTTGATTTGGATTTTGTCCGACGACCATGGATTTCTGCCGCTGTGCCTCTAGACTGCTGCGTAGATTGTTGGAGCTGTGGTTTGAGGCCAAGACAAGGCACCACACTCACGACCGAAATCATGAAGAAAGCCGGGTACGAAGAAGAGAGTGGATTGCAAATGAGTTCAATAACGGCAACCGGCGGGGCAGAAAGCTCGACATCAGGAAACACCACCCGAACCATCGCGTCCATGCACACCGAACAAATAAAAAGAGCACGACTTCGCAATTCAGAATCCGGGCTTCCTTTGCTTCTTCATCAAAACTGAACACTAGAACAAGTACAGTTTTAGATCGCGAACGTTCTCTCCAGTTTCTTGCAAACATTGGTGTGTTTCGAGATATTCAAAATTATTTGGCGGGTAAGAAAAACAAGCCATTCAAGCTTTGCACTCAAGGTCTGGTGTGACCGCGTCACAGGGATCACGCAAGCCAGCTGAGCGCCAGCGATAACAAGCCCAAAGTGGCTTGTTTCGGTGTGACCGGGGCCTAACTAGGATAAAAGTTAATCACTGCAAAAACATTGCCAAGTATGTGAGCACTTTGGACTTGACAGAAGAGTGCACGGGCGACGTTGACAAAACATACTGCGGTGACTGTCACTATCATGACAGCAGGGCACATCGCACGCAGCATCGCAGATCGTGTCGAATTGCGCATCATAATAATTATTGCAAAATTGCTCCTGTGCATGCAAGTGGATTTCATTGCACTTCTCAGTTTGGGAAATGCTCGATTATGACAATTCTCCGTGTGAGTGCACTAGCCCTGAACAGACATATAGGTGAACCGTTTGTGGTGTCTCATAGCCTACCTCACCGGACCTTCTGCTTTCTTTCTTCATCACTTGTATCTTGCAGGTATATCATCCCGTGACGACCACATTGAAGTCTGAATTTGAAGTGTGAAGATGCTTCAGCAACCACATCGTACTTTTCCATTGCTTTCATTGTGCTTCTACTGTGCATGTGTGTAACTTGTGGGGTAAACATGTGATGACATTGTATGCTGGCGACACGGTCAGATGTTCATGCGTCTAACGTACACCTGCATGTTAAGCATTGAAAAGGGTTTGCCACTTGCGATCCTGGGACGAGTATCAGGTCCGCTTTGTCCTGTGTGGGCTGTATCAGATTGCTGTTCACTTCTCTATCTGTTGGATATGTGACTTTCTGCAAGTTTCTGGTGTATGATGGCCACGTCCTTGCTTGTCACTTTGTATGATATTACATTCTGTATTCGCTGCTTCCATGACATGGTCTGCAAACTGCAATCCTTCGGCAAATGTCATGTTTGCTATGTTGTGCTTTGGCCGTCAGCTTGTCTACACGCTGTAGTTGAATTATTTTTGTTTCACAACTGACTTCCTCAAGTACGGTGGCCACTGCTTTGCATGGCATTATACATGAAGAATTTCCTGTTTGTGCCGTGTGCATGTGCGTATGTGTGCGTGGCCACGTGTGTGTGCCGTGTGCATACACATGTTTGTGTATCTGTGTGCGGGGTAGCGAGGCGGGGAGGGCTGGTATGTATCAGTGTGTTATTGCAGTCGCATGGCTACATACAGTACATCGCGCACGTGGTCATCATGTTTACCTTCGGGGTTGGGGTGGGGAGGGAACGGAAAAAGAGCTGAAATTATCCATATAAAAATCGCTCTGTGAGCGGTTCTGAAAAACCTTTACTGGTACTGCCCTGTCGTAAAAGTAAGAAATTAGAACTGGCCCATTGTCCCCCCAAATGCGAACTGATCCACCTAAATCGCGAATGACGGGACCCGAACGCACCAGTAGCACGAGGTTCCTACCTGTGGATGCAGATGGGGACGTTGATCCGGACCATATGCCATGTACTGTACTAGCGGTAGGCTTCCCTATCAAAATAATAAATTCTACTACTACTACTGGTGTTACCCTATGATAATTGCCGTGATCCTGTGCCCTCCCGACCTCGTGCTACTGGTGCGTTCGGGTCCCGTCATTCGCGATTTAGGTGGATCAGTTCGCATTTGGGGGGACAATGGGCCAGTTCTAATTTCTTACTTTTACGACAGGGCAGTACCAGTAAAGGTTTTTCAGAACCGCTCACAGAGCGATTTTTATATGGATAATGATTATACACTAAAGCTGTGTTCACAACTGGCGCATGTACGCGTGAAACCACGCGTTTGTGCGTATTTTTGCTGGCTTTTGGGGCGCCATGCGTACGGAAACGCGCCGAAATGGAACTTCCAACATGTTGGAATTTTCAGCGCGTATCAGCGTACATGCCAGTCACTTTGACTGGCGGGGTCAAAAAATTAGTACTCGAAGGTGTCGCACGCGCTAAATACGACTCGGATTGCTGTTTTTTGTGAAAGGCTGAGCGCGCGTTTGGGGGCGCATGAACCGCAAGCGTACCGCGTCCACGCGCCAGTTGTGAACACAGCTTAATAAAACAAGTGAAATTCAGTCCACAAGCAACCTAAATGTGTGTGTTTTTTTTAAGCTAGTCAGATGCCTCAGGCTGCAGGCGTGCCTCCGCAACCGGATCTCGCTGGAGGTAGCGTGACTTTGGACGATCTGGCACCGCGCAAACACATGATGCTCGACCTCACCAGCGCAAAGCACAGCCGAGTGCGAATCCACGCCATGGTCATGTGGTGGCAGAATACAGTAGAGTCGCGCGCTGAAGAACGTGGAGCCCAAGAACGTCCAGCCTGAAATACAAAGAACGCCACAGCCTAAAGCTAAGAACGGCGGTGTTGGTTTTCTGGCAGCTTGCGGGACACATAATATTATGATCCAGTACGCACTGTTTCTAAGAACGTGATAGGAACGCAGCCAGATTGCTGTCCCAGGCTAACCCCTTCGAAACAACGTTCTTGGGCGCGCGACTCTACTGTACTGGTCGTTTCTCTTTTCAGAGATAAGAGCAGCCAAGTGCTTGTACAAAACTGTGGCGGCTTTCCCAGCACCACCACGAGGACAGGCACGAAGGAGGCCCTCTCGACTTCCCGAGTCCTCTCTTCCTTTTCTCGCGTTCATGGCGGGCATCCAGACCCGGATTCGCCAAATTCGTACTTGTTCGATTGTACGAATCCGGATCCCGATCCAGTCAACCCACCTCCCTGAGAGACCAGGGAGCCCTACACATACCACGGGTATGTGTAGGGCTCCCTGTGAGAGACGGATTCATTTCCATGGTACGACTCGTATCTACTCGAAACTCGCAATATGCGTACACTAGGTCAAGAGTTTACCACAACGCGTACAGATACTACGGGATGAGCCGTCAGAAATGACGCACTGCACGAATTACGCTCTCACAGGAACCATCCCGAATTGCACACTCTGGTTTATGTACTCTTGATACTGCTGGCAGTGGCAAATGGAAACCAACCTCATGACTAGAGCAGTGCGGCAGTCAATAGACACACCCAGTGGAGTGACTCAGTCAATCCGCTCGCGACGCACTGATTTCACAACACGTTCACACCACACGCAGCAACAGTGTCCCATCGACTCGTTACAGGTCTTGCACACACTATTCAAAGCTTGCACCAGCACACGTAGCACACACCAAGTTACAGCACGACAATAATGATTGGTAGGTCATGGTCTAGGTCTATACTAATCTGATGAAAATTATATACATAGAAGAAAAGATCTAATTCCAGAGGTATCCTCAGACATCTACCACCATCTTCGACGAGACGTCACTGTTTCCAACAATCTGTAATGGATAGCAAGCAGAGAAACAAATCCAAGACAAACACATTGTCATTCCGACCAACAAGGAGACACTAGCGGCAGAGAAGCAATTTGGCAAGAGCCATGCACATTCCTTGGTCTTTGAGACTTTCTGCAGACCACAATGCAACTGTGTGACTGTTCAGCAGATTGGGATATCAAAATCCGGAATGAAACAGTGAGCATATGAAGCTATCTGATCTCAATTGTCTAGTGGGAGAACTTTCATCCAAGCGCAAGTACTAGTATGCACATCTTCCCATTGTTGTCAGCAGTGCCACATGGACCCTTGGAAATCCGACCACCTCCCGACCAGGCTAAGTGGTCCTATTTCCGCAAAAGATCTGATGGATTGTGTGTATTTGTGGCCCATGGTGGAGCCTTGTGCAGGATCAGGAAAAGGGACTGCGTGTACGAAGTGGTTGGAGACTGAGATCCCACTGCATTGCAATGGAAAATCCCAATGGTTGGAATACTGTTATACATAAGCTCCAAATTGTGCTCTTACCGCTATAAACTCCTCAAAAGAGATTCGGCCATCACCATCCTTGTCTGCATACATGATTGTCTTGTCGACAATCTGCTGAAGCTGTACATCCTTCAGGTTGTTGCCAACCATCATCTTGAGAACTTGGAAGAGCTCGCCATTGGAGATGTATCCGTCCTTGTCGATGTCGTAGATTCTGAAGGCAACTACAAATGCGCACAACCACAAAGAAAAACAGATTGAAACACAGACATATACGCTCTATTCACGGTTATCGAAAAACCGGGTCCCCAGAACAGAGACCCAGTTGATGAAATGCAAGTGGTAAACACACTGCCCTGGAAAAAGGCGATTTAATCAAGTAGGGAGGGATAGCTGGTGGTACAAGTACAAACAAAACCCAGTACTCTCCCGAAGTGACAAGTGTACTTCGAAGTAGTTCACACAAAGGCAATACATCCACGATCAGACACATTGAGTACCAGTTGACAGGTCAGCAGTGAAGCTAGAGCCACAGAGTGAGCCTGGGGGGTTAGTGTTATTTTCAGTATAATATTATGTTGGGGGCCACAGAGAGTGTAGAGTCTATGCAATTATTACATCAACAGTTGAGATGCTTTCTATGGAGTGGCAAAGCTGGGGTGCAGCAATGCACTAGCTGAAGCAAAACTGCCTCACAAGCTTCACACCACTTACATAGCCTCATATATTTTCATGACACTGGACAAGTGTGCAGCACCACATACTTGTGAATACAGTCAACACATCATGTTCACTCGGCATAAATATACTCACACTTGAGCTTCGACTCATTGTCGCCTTTTGAGCTGAAGAGAGACATTCCCTCAATGAATTCTGAGAGCGAAAGCAGAAACAAGCAAGCATCAGATGATAAACGCGCCCATGCAAGGTAGATTGAAGGTATTCACACTGATAGCAAGATCTACAGTGCATTCATCATAGAGGCATATCCTTACAACATTGGTGCTATGCATCCTCAAGCATGTATTGCATGGAGAGTAACGACTAAGCACATGCGAATAATATTCCAGCATCACCGGCGGGGGATTCACTGCCTATTATAGCAAAAATATTAATGGCATACACTTGCACAAACGCATCGGTTCCTACGCAAATCACAATGGTAACTTGAAAAACCATCGTCTTGTAAAGGAAAGCGAAATATGCATTCATACAGTTATGCACAGATATTGCAGCAAAGGGTAAAAAAACCATCACACGGTCCTCACCCTTGAAGTCAACCTCGCCGTTGCGGTCTGTGTCAAAGATGTCAATTACTCTTGTGACCAGTGGGTTCTGCTGTAATTCTGGCAGTGACATGAATTCATCCACGGTCAGTGATCCTGAGCTGTCCTTGTCCAGCTTGCGGAAGCGCTTTCCCAGCCTAGCAATCTCCTCATTGTCAACTGCAACCAGGCACATATACAATAACGCAAAGTAAGTATCCCGTACATTTGTCATACCACCCTTCATACGGTATGTACGATGCCGAGACTAAATCTCTGACACAACATAACAGAATAAACACGAAAAATAAGGGACCAAACACAGCAAGAACCAACCTCCCGGTCAAGTGCTCTCAAAGTAACTTTCAAGTCATTTCAGTGATATCACCCATGCAGCCTATGACCACTATTGGGCTCAATCGAGCCACTCAGGTCTGTATGCAGCACAGGCGGATGTCACAACCCATGGGAACGTGAGATATGAAAGTCTTCAAGATCATGCTGCATTCAAAACAGGCTTCTTTTTTAGCCGGCCTTTTTCTATCAATGACAGCATGACAACTGTAACGTGGAACAATGTGGGTTTCACTCATTTCAGTCGCTCATGGGGCAGGAATGATGTATACACGCTTGCATATGGCATTGCTGGTCTGGGCTGCACTTGGGGTTAGCAGGTCAAGGCGACGACCACAGGTAACATAGACCACGGACCATGAAGAGCTTCCACATCCGGGGTCGAAACACACATTGTTTCGGGTACTATGATCTCGTATCTTCTCCCCAGATGCTATGACTGCCTGGTTAACACCCTGCACTAGGAGAGAGTCCACTGTCCAGAAGCATAGAGTTGCACAGGATGTGGCACTAACTGACTGATGGAGCCTGGCTTCATTGAGTAGCTAAGCACTGTACAGTTTATGGCAGGCTTTCGAATCAATGTGGAGGAACAGGATCACACAACAGAGGAGAGATGTGAACACTACAAACACATAGCAAGACTGCACTCGCTTCAATACAGAGCCAACATTTTTTTTTGTTAAAGGGGAAGTATACCCTAAAATCAATTTTTCACCAGCTGTAGTCTTCGGGGTGCTGAGTCGAATGGTCTTGGTCCGAGGAAGCTGAGACGCTCCCTTCCTCCTTTATTCCCAATCGAACCCGCGTACTTCCACCGAAACTGGGTGACTGCGCCCTACTAGATAGGGATTTGTATGGAAAAGTCACTAAAAACGCCGTTTCGTTCTTATAAAAGCACGGATGACCGCGATTGGTCCATATGTTGTAGTCTTTTGGCCGCTGAGTCGACTGGTTTTGGTCCGAAAGGCTGCGATGCAGTGTTCGGCCCTTATTCCCAATCGAACACGGTTGAGTAAGCGGTCACGTGCTCATTTACAGCCTGTTTGGGCCCGTTTATGTCACTCGAGTTGAACCTTTGAACCACGGAGATTAAAAGCTCTCTTACGACTCCCTACTTTGAACCTTTGAGTTGAACCTTGATGTGAAAATTGTAGCCTGCAGGCACGGTGACCAGGCGACTGGTGTACGCATGAGCACGTGACCGCTTAATCAACCGTGTTTGATTGGGAATAAGGGCCGAACGCTGCATCGCAGCCTTTTCGGACCAAAACCAGTCGACTCAGAGGCCAAAAGACTACATCATATGGACCAATCGCGGTCATCCGTGCTTTTATAAGAACGAAACGGCGTTTTAGTGACTTTTCTATACAAATCCCTATCTAGTAGGGCGCAGTCACCCAGTTTCGGTGGAAGTGCGCGAGTTCGATTGGGAATAAAGGAGGAAGGGAGCGTCTCAGCGTCCTCGGACCAAGACCATTCGACTCAGCACCCCGAAGACTACAACTGGTGAAAATTTGATTTTAGGGTATACTTCCCCTTTGATTATTTCCTGGATTGCATTCGATACCGATAAGCGGCGGGAAATAGTGTAGCGGGCATGCCGCAGGATACCTGCTTGAATCCTACTTGAGCACACTTCACCGCTAAAATAATGTAATATTCCACCAAGCCAGCAATCCATGATTCAAGCTGCACACTCTCGTTTTCATCCTCTCCTCACAGCACACAATGCTACACTTTGTAGAATTGAAGTCAAAGACAAGTTATGGAAATCCCTTTACAACCAAATTGCAACCCCAAGAATATATTGTTGTCTTATGATTAGGGGTCATGGAGGACATGAGGCTTGAAGGCTTTCAGAACTGGATCCACAGTAGGAAATTTTGCTATATTTCTGGCCATGCTGACAACCAATGCTGCCCGCGTTTGGAGCACAGCACCCATACAAGAAGCGTTCACTAAGACTTCAAGCGACGACATGAAAGAAAGTTTGTTGAATCCGAACATCATTGCGTCGCACAAAGTCATCGATGAAACACTAATTGCCCATTGGAAATGATCTTGTGATGAACCGTGGACCGATCAATACTCTTCCACCTGACTACTTGAAAATAAGTGAAGAATGTATTCTGCGAATCTTCAGGTGGTTTCTCTCGCCCGTCGTCCAGAACTGCAGGAGCGAGCGTTTCATTTCGATGAGAGTTGGGGAAGGGTATTTATCCATTCCCCTAAAATACCTTTTGCCATTATTATGGTTCGTTTGAAACACCCAAAAAATTCATTTCAGCCTCCGCGAAGTGTCCCTTCCGGATTGACAAGCCACGGAGCCTGTCCAGCAATCTTACAAACTCTCATTGTGTGGTACAGGGGCAAAAACTGCGAAAATCGGCGCGCCCTAAAGCACAACAAGATGTATTGCATTCTAGAGACAACAGCACTTACAGTGGGTTTCGAGGTCATCGGGAAGACTCAGCCCGTTGCCCTACAGAGGTCGAAGACACAAAACCAAGAACGCAAACCTTATGGAGGGCTGCCGTCCGAAATCCCAAACAAGCTTTGTTCAGCCTCTGCCTACCATTATTCTGCTGACCCGCTGCTGTCTTCCAAAGAGAATCCGAATCAAACAGCTTTCACTTTCCAAACCACCAATACAAGGAAATGGAGAAGACGTTGGCAAGACCCACGCGCCTTCCTATCTGTAGCTGCCTTCCGATTTGGAGGGTTGCGCCTTTCGCCAGCTTCGCCAACTCGGCGTGAACCTTGTCCTGATGCAAGTCCACAAGGGGATTCCCCGTCTTTAGGCGGAAATCCTGATCAGTCAGGCTGTTTTTGTGTACAACACGAGCTAGCTAGCTAGCTTGCGAGTTTTTCGTAGGATGTACGCGCACGAGGGCCTCGAGGGAGTCGTAAAATCGGGATTTTACGACTCCCTGGCTGATCTGCTGGAGCATGGCGCTACCGTAGCGACAAAATGACCATGATGACGCGACGCGACGAAACGACAAGTGCATTGTGTTTATCGATCGATCAGACTTTGGACATTTTCATTTTCAAAAGAATAATTGAATAGACTTGGCGTGGCACCCCCTTTGTGTCTCCTTCTTCTTTCTTTATGTCCTTGTCGCTATCATAGAGTGGTCGAAGAAAGGCCATCGCACCAGTGCAATTGATTAGTTATCTCGTACGTGGTTATCAAACTCTTTCTCTTTGATCAGACCATCAGCATGAAGGCTCTAATCCTTGTAGGAGGTTTTGGAACTAGACTTCGCCCTCTGACGTTGTCGAAGCCGAAGCCACTCGTAGAATTCGGCAACAAGCCAATTGTGTTGCATCAGATCGAGGCGTTGGCTGCGGTGAGTACACCGAGAAATTACTCCCATCAACTAATTTTGAAAAGAGGATTGAAGCCAGTCGTGACCATCTCTGCTGCTGCAGCCTAGCTGTACAGGAAATCGGGAATCCATTATGCTCAGGAAATGCGCTTGACTAAAAACTTAACCACCAGCACTATAGCACCACTACGGTGTCAGCGTGACCGTGCCAGTGCTGGTGTTGTAGAAAATGATTCCTATGATTATGAAATGGCCATCAGTACACATTTCCTCAGATTGCTGTGGATACTGGCATACACATCGTACTAGAGAAATAATTCCTCCATACAACTACATGTAGCTGCTTTGATGCTACAGATCTCATCAGTAATGGCTGTAAGGATATTGAATGGCCGGAATTTGTGAGTAGCAGATACATATCATTGAAACGAAAGAGTAATTTCAAATGATGATGAAGAAAAGGAAAAAGTAATGAAACTTGTATTAGAACATAACACAAAAGAATGAAGCAATTGTAGGCAGAGGCATGTCCAAGAAAATGTGCTAAAACCTCGATACAGTTTTGAAACAATAATTTCCAGAATTTCAACTCGGGAATAAACACGAGGGAACAATTCCAAACGTTAGGAAGTGATAATGACGACTAGGAATTCACCAATCAAGCTAATTTATACCATCGTGCGCCAGGTGAAAATTGTCTGGGTAGGATGTGATAATTGTGATTGCCTATGCCTCGATAACATCAAAATAAACATTACGAATACGCGCACAGTGCAAGTCAAAACACCTCCTTTCTGCTTCCGTGGGATGCCACCACCCCATGGTTAGTTGTCAGATGCAGCTCCTAAGCAGCATGGGAGGATACAGATCGGATCCACCAACCAGAGGTCAAATCACATTTGGTGCATACATGCTTCTCTTGTTTCCAGTTCATGTGGGCCGCAGCACGGTTCGAAAAATCCACCCGCTTCCTAGCAGGACGTGATCCTGGCACCTCCCGTTTCCCATATCATTATCGTAAACCAACTATAACTCGATAGCCTATTCATGTATGTGTTTATAGCTATGATCGTTAGGAATCAGTTAGTGGAAATTAACAGTAGAGGCTTTACCTATTGTTCCAAGTGTCCAAAGGTCACTAATGTTGCTATACCGATATTCAAACGTGTGAACTTCAATATCCAGGAACGGGTATGGATATGGAAGTTCGTAACGCAGTGAGCAGTAACTGAAGAAATCAGTATATTTTGCAGATTCCGAATCAGCCTGCATGCATCTGTTAGTCCATCAATAAATCCGTGAACGTTCTTATCACCTATATCTGCCATTCTAAGTCTCCTTTCTCTGGCCTGGCGGAGATGGTATTTTTTTCTACAAAATCCACATATCTCCAGACACTGGGGACTGGGGTGAATCATGGAATAAACATCTTTGTCTCAATCCCAGCAGAGTTCTCACCAGTAGTTCAGCACACTGGTGCAGGTAGCCAGCACGGTTATAACGGTTAACATGCCGTGCCGTTGGTTGTCGTGTGCTGTCATGCTCCTGATTCTATGCGATTTGTTTTCTTTTTGCTTACCATCTGTAGGCCGGTGTCCGCCATGTGGTCCTGGCTGTCAGCTACAGAGCTGAGTTGCTGCAGAGCGAGATGAAAATCCAAGAGGAAAAGGTACTGCTGACTTTATGTTGCCAAGTCTGAATGTTAGTGTGTGGTGTGTGTGTGTGCCTCCCATTTGCTACTCTATCCTTCAGAACTTTTTTGATTTTTTAAATCTGTTCTTGTCGTGGTCTGTGGCCAAAAATATATCATTTTATTCTTGCTACTGCATCAGTCTATGAGGACGAAATCAGCTCTGCTCATTGAGAATGCCTTTGGTGCTCACTGACGTACATTTCATACTGTGTGTCTGTGTGGATGTATTTATGTGTGTCTGTGTCCTATCCCAGCTTGGCATCCGTATCACCATCTCTCAAGAAGATGAGCCTATGGGAACAGGTGAGACATTTCCTTTCAGTCCTCTCCATCTTATGCCCCCTTACCTTATCATGTCGCTGAAGCTCAGTGAGCTCACCCTTGCGAGGATAGTGTGCCCCTGGTAACATGCATTGTATATGTCCATTACTTTCTGTGTTTTTGTCGTGTGTTTTTTTTCTTCCAAACTTTTGCAGCTGGTCCACTGGCTGTTGCTCGCGAAATTCTTGCAGCCGATGATGAGCCTTTCTTTGTGCTCAACAGCGACATCACATGCAACTACCCGTTCAAGCAGATGATTGAGTTCCATAAGGCGCACGGCAAGGAAGGCTCTCTTGTGGTGAGTGGGGAAGGCCAGTTGGCAAAGTAATTCAGGAGAGGTCTTTCGATATGCGAATTCAGTGTGCAAGCCAGATATAGCTGCAGCACGGCACCTGCACCACTGGTGTTTTGTATCAGACTTACAGTACGCTGGAGTCAGTTAAATGTGTTACGGAACACGCTTTCCACCAGATGGGATTTTCCGCTGGTTCGTCATGCAATCGTTGGCTGCCGGCTACCAATCAAGGTGGTGGGTAATGATGCCTATGTGTATGTCGGAGAACTGACATTATAACAATGGTGGATGTTGTGTGCATTTGACCGCCAGGTGACCAAGGTGGAAGAGCCGTCCAAGTACGGTGTGGTGGTGTACGACAGCAAGTCTGGGGAGATTCAGCGATTCGTTGAGAAGCCTCAGACATTCGTCTCCAACAAGATCAACGCTGGAATGTACATTTTCTCACCGAAAATGCTATCCAGGATACCTGTAAGTTGTTTAATATACTTGTAGGAGTCGAGAGCGACTTCAGCTGTTCATCTTTTTTTAGGGCTCCCGCCGATACAGTACAAAAATTCACACACCAAAACACGGTTTTCTATGATTGACTAGCCAGGCATGATCGATTGGGCGAATCCCGAGCAAGTGGGCTCCAAGTGAGCGTGATCGTTTGGTCGAATCCGATCGAATCCGGAGTAGGTGTACTTGGAGTGGAATCTGGCCCCCACACCGGGAGTGGAAATGGACTTTGCCGTTTTTGGACAGCTTTCACAGAATCTTTGTACGATATGCGTACATTTTGCGTACTGCACCCTTGTTTTGTTCGATTGGGCCAGCGTTGCTCGGACCACACCGCCTGCTCACACTCAATCCAGATTCGCCAATCGATGACACCCAAGGTCCACCAGAACTGAACCGTCAGAGTTTTTTCTCTTTAAAATAATTATGTTCTCTCTTTTTTTGTATGTAAGTCATACAAAGTGACTAGGCGCCAGGGGCGAACTGGTGGTAGTAGTGAAAAGGAGAGCTCTGTGCCAGAATAACATTGCAGCCTAGAGAGCGTATGTGGGCAGGCGTGTGTTTACCACCATATTGCCAGGTGTGTATGTGCGGCCATTATTTGAATCAACCGTAAGTCATAGCCAAGAAAGTTGTGGACATTATACGTCATAGACAGCACTTATTCACCTTTTGACATTGGATCTGCGATTAGCTGTGGTTAAAAAATCTACCGGATACAACTCGAATGACTTGTCTCCCTTTTTGTCTATACGTTCAGTGCAGAAAGGCTGAGCAACTCGACAGTAGTTGTTGTATTTAAAAGGTCCCGGTTTTGCAGTCTCTTTGGGCTATGATCTGAGTTAGGGTGTTGCAGTGAGGTGGTTTCTTGTTATGATCTGTTTCATGGCTTTGTTATGACTCGGTTGTGTTGATATCTTGATATCTTGCCCAGCTTCGACCCACCTCTATTGAGAAGGAGATCTTCCCTGTAATGGCGCAGGACAACAACCTGTATGCTATGGAACTTGATGGTACGGAGGTAGTTTTCTGTGTTAGCTTTCTGCCTTCTCATCTAACCATATGCACTGTTTGAGAAAGAACTATGGCTTTTGGTGGTCTGTGAGTGGCCTGACTGTGGGTAAGCTTTTATATAGGAACACTGCAATGTACTGTGCTGTCCACTGGCTATTGTGTTTCGGCATAGGATTCTGGATGGACATTGGACAACCGAAAGACTTCCTGACGGGAATGTGTATGTATCTCGGCTCTCTTCGTCAGCTTTCCCCGGATCGACTATACAGTGGTGAAGGTGTCGTAGGGAATGTGCTTGTGGTACGTGCCTTTCTTATTGGACTTGCTGCTGTAAGGGATCTGGATGTTATAGAAGCATGTTATGACTTAGAATGGCTAAAATGTCCCTTTCTTCTTCAGTACGAACCCCTGCAGCCTTCAGCTGTCTTGTGCAAACTGCTTCAAACTGCATGAAAATGGTTCTGCAGTGAAGTGTTAATGATTGCATGCAGGGCAACACTGATATATTATAATCTGACGTAAGGGGCCGTCCAGGGTTACCAATTGTTTTTACAAAACGAAAAGTTTTAGTATATTTCAGTCCCACCCACCCACCTTTTCTGCAGGTGAAACGAATTCCTACAAAAATATTGATGTCAATTTTCAACACCCAGAAGTAACTGGGCATTCTCCATTTGCATTCAATAATTATTTTCAAAACGAAACTCCATCAAACCCAACCACCCCCCAAACGAAAACTTTTAGTTTTGAAAATATTATTGGTAACCTTGGACGGCCCCTAACAATGTTTGACTTGGTCCTAGCAGGACATGTTGAATGTTACCAAAGCTCGATACCAAAGCTCAGTTCTGACCGCTCCGCAGCAATTTGATTTTTGGTGACTCCAAATCTTGAAATTTCTTTTTGTGTACAGTTGCTGAATATGCTAAAAGTAGCTACACTCTACTTGTATTATCAATAGTCCAACAAGAGTATGCAACTGTGATCTCTTTTCTATGGGCCAGATGTGCAGCGCGCGCGCGCTGCCTTCATTACACCATTCAGCTGCAGTCCGCGCACTGCGGAAAATCAAACACCGCACTTTCCATGAACTTTCCTACGGAACTGGAATTCACGCGCCAAAATTTAGAGTTCGCAAAGGTACTGGAATGAATCGAGCAAAAACGAATGTGCTCGTACGGATTGTGGGTTTGAGTGCATGCTTTCAGAGCGTGATGGAGGCAAGTTACGTAATGAAGGCGGCGCACCACGCATGGACCCATAACCACAGTTGCATATTCTTGTTTATGCACTATTGGTATTATCACTAGCAGCGGAAAACCATTGTTCTAAGCTTGTGACGTGGAGCACCTTCTATAATTCCACCTTTGTGTCACTGTGTGTATGTTTGTATATGTGCGCGTGTCTGTTCATCTTGCTTGTTTGTCTGTAGGACCCAAGTGCGAAGATCGGTAGTCAATGTCGCATCGGTCCCGATGTTGTCATTGGACCTGGCGTGGTTGTTGATGATGGTATGTTTTCTACTTTCTAGTCACTGTCAGTCAGTGGCTGGAATGTGTACTAGTATCCTGTGTGCTTTAAAGTATTGGTACTTCAATAGATTATTCTTCAACTGTGTGCTGTGAATGTTGTGTCACTGCCTACGTTGACAGTGAAAGCACAGTGCACTCTCATTTTCTAGTCATTCCTGTAGCTTGCGGCATAGCACATGGGCCACTGAAAGTGACTTGACAGTTAGGTATCACTGAGCGGAAGGGCTATGAAAGTGTTGTACAGTAGCCATGTATCATGTCATATCTAGAGAGTTTCTCATGCAGGGAGAGAGAGAGAGAGAGAGAGCAACTAAACCTTTCCCTTTTATCATCTCCGCTATTTACTTTCTATGACGATGTGTCCTTATTCAGGCGCATGCATATCCAGGTGCACGGTATTAGAAGGTGCTCGCGTCAAGTCTCACTCATGGCTCAAGAGCAGCATCATCGGCTGGCGCTCGTGTGTCGGCAAATGGGTAAGTCCAGGGAAAACTGCCTGCTGTGTTCTGCATCATAATATACACCGTATTTTTTGCAGATTCTAAGTCATGCCTACACTTTTCGGGTCTCTGTCGTAAGATTCCAGTGTGTTCACTTTGGTGGTAAGCCTTTACTCGATTGTAAGTTGAACCCCTTTCTTAGACTGTTTGGTTTAGTATAAAAAAGTGTGTATGGTATTCACTATTCAGGGAACATATTGTATTGGAAGTCCATTGTACATGTGAAGAGCTGAGATGCAAAACCCGCTAAATCCAGTTCATCCCTTTTCGGGTAATGGCCAAGAAAGGATTCATTTTATGTGCTGTTGGTATCTAAATCCAAATTTGGGTTCCAGTTTTGAAATGGTTGTAGGTAGATTTCGATGTGAAATTTTGCCTGGTGGTGCCTCTCAACCTTTTGATTACACTGAGCTGAAAATCTCATTTTTCTCAAATTTGGCGTTTATCGGGTTTTGCAACTCAGCTCTTCATGTGAAGATATGCTCTGCATCAGCAGTGTACAGTATTCACTTGATGGCTAGCCGAAGTCTCTGCTTACCCAATATTTAATTGGTGTTTTGTTTCTTCTTTGTACTTGTATCTGAGTTCAGTTTTTTTTGTTCCTGTTTTTGTTCTTCTTTTGCACAGGTTCGCATGGAGAACATCAGCGTACTAGGCGAGGACGTAATTATCCAGGACGAACTCTTCATCAATGGCGGCATCATTCTCCCTCACAAGAACATCGGAGTGTCAGTAGTGGAGCCTCGCATTGTCATGTAAAATAGTCCTATCGTAGACGGTCTGAGAATGCCCTTGTCCGTTTCAGTTTTCTTCCTTTTATTTGAATTTCTTTCCCCCTTTTTTCATATGAGAACTTTATTCCAATCCTTATAACGTTAGCTTACAGTCATGATGTGTATTTCTGAGATAGCAGTTGTTCAAATTACCTATTGATGTGCAATATGCAGTGTTTTTCTACTGGATAGGCATGTCGTCAGCTTTTTTCTTCCTTTAATTTCCGCATTGTGCACATAGGGAAAACGAGTTATTTTCTTTTATATTAATTTTTGCTCTATTGTCTTCTAACCGTTTCACAGAATGATGTGAAAAAGTCACCTTCGTTATTCGTTATTTTGTTTTTCAGGACATAGCTGGTGTCTGCCAGGTTGTCTGTCATGTTGCCTGCCACGTTGATGATGCACTGAAGTAATTCCTATCCAGCTCAATGATACTGTGTGTGTGTGTGTGTGTGTGTGTGTGTGTGTGTGTGTGTGTGTGTGTGTGTGTGTGTGTCCGCCGGGGCATCAGCGCATACCAATCACCAGTCATTCGTGTTGCAACCAGCACTGCGCTACCTGTGATCGCTGTTTTGAATCTTCTCCTGGCTTTCGGCGACACAATTGCAATCGCGGACGACGTCGTGGCGGAGCGGCTTCCTAGTAGCAGTGCAACTCTCTCCCCTGTCTCGGGGGCGGCGTGGCCAAGCATTTGGCAGCTGTACACCAGGCCAGGTGTGTGCATGTGTGTGTGTGCGTGTGTGTGCATGTGCGTGTACGCGCGCGCATGCGCATACTGTCTATATTCAGGCTCGTGGAAGTGGCGATGTTCTACTAGTAATCTTGCCGGATACCAGCAAGAGTGCATAGCTCCCGGGTGAAGGTCTCCCTGTTTGTAGACCCCTGTCAGGAGTTAGCTGCGGATAGCATGGAACCAAGAGTACATAAACTTGGTTTATGTACTCTTGATGGAACCCTTTACCAATACATGTACACACCTTTGTCTGTTTGGCTGGGTTCAGACAATGCAAAGATTTGAAATCATTAATTTTTTGAAATTTGAAAAAAGCAATGTCTTAAGAAATGTACAGTATTACGTGGTGAGCACTTTTCTTTATATCTGGCCTTTGCCAGCTTAGTGCTGTACTTTTGTTCGTGATGGCTCGTTCTCCTCATGCATGGTCTGGACTGCTACCAGTATGGAAGCCGGTGGGACTGAGGTCGGCAGAAGTCGTCGAGCTACTGAAGAATATGGTCTTGAAACATCATGAAGCCAGGTGATAATCTTACGTGCGTATTGTGTATTCTCGTAGTGTCAACATAAGTAGTTGCCCATTCAGTTTAGGGAGCTTCCCCCTGGTCACTCCTAGTGGTTGTATTGGTATAAATAAACAACAGCAAGAAGGTGGAAAGGCCAGTTGTAAGCCCGTTGTAGAGCTGAACATTCAGGAGGATTGTCTCATGACTTATGCTGCAAGGCATGTTAGCATGGTCCACCTACAGATGCCTGCTGGAGCTTGTTGCACTGGACTGAGGCACTACTATTAGTTTTCATGTACCCAATTCCAGGTGTTATATTTGGAATGTCACTCCAGCACAAACAACCATCTATCCGTAAATAATTCAAAACATCTATGAATACGATCATGAACTCTTTCAGTGCGGAGATGCAGATACAGATGCAATAGAGCTAACATCCCAAGAACTCCTGGAACGATTGTCCGAGCTTGTCGGACGAAATGAGGTACCACATACTTACCACACAGCCTGACCTACGATTGCCAAAAGAACACAGAGTAAAGATAGGAACTGGGTCACTTGGCTCGGGCAGGAGATGTCATGTTCATGCTTCTACCATACACGACAATTTACCAGGTATATTTTTTCTTTGTTTCTCCCGGAGGATGAGCCACACCTGCTGGCTTGTATAATGAATCGCGTCCTCTGATGATTCTTTGTACTTGACTACAACCATACACTGTACACTCGTATCTCTCTTATCCGGGCAGTTCGGAATCGAGTACTGCCCATAACTCTGAATCACATACATTTCAATGGGGAAGGGCCAGAGATCTGGCATATGACATCACTATTTCCACAAACATTGGCAAAAGAGTAGTAATATTTCCACTAAAACTCGCCCACAGGGCGTCCGGTGGGCCGAGGCGCCCGTAACTTCGAGGTTCGGGTAAGAGAGATACGAGTGTCGAATGTGCATCCCTGGATCAAGAGGAGTCCATGTCGTATCAGGACACTTTCCGCTGCACCAAGGGCATCCGGTTAGGGCAGGTTTTACTGTATTTGGTGTCTGCATATGGCCGTGTAGGCTCAAGCTACCAAGCAAGGCATGAAGTACATCTGTTTTGCATCCTAGACCTTGTTCTTTCTTCACGTTGTCTGTGCAGCTTGCCATCTGGTGCGAACTGTAAAGTTGGCCACGGCGGTACTTTGGACTCGTTCGCGGAAGGCGTTTTGGGTATGTCACCTACGTGTAGTGTGAAGCAGGCTAATAAGTACCGTACTTAACCGGTCATAAGTTGACCTCCGAACTTGGGGCCTCAATTTACCGATTTAACCCTTTGGAGGTGATCGTTCGAATTCGAACGATGCCAATGTCATGTGTGCAAGTGCACTGAACGAGTCACAACTCAGTCAAATCTCAACCGAATTCAACAATCGAAATACCTACGAGGTAGCAGAGAATCTAAGCTGTCGGCTCGAAAAACTCCGGGGTCGATACGAGCTAGTATAACAGAGCGGCAAGTGCTCGAACGTTCGCTCGATTTTTCATGCGTCAGCGAAGTGCAAATTTCGTTCAAAAGTGGGATTTTCCCTCTTCCTGCCCACGCAGCGTGTGACATCACTCCCAGCGCTTTTTGTCACGGCTTTTGTGAGTCTGTTAGAAAAAATTTGAATGATTTTGAGCTAGCACGAGTGAAATGGCGAGACAAGGACTATTCCCAGTTTGGATTTGGTATTCAGCTGGCGTTCCTGGCATTCAGTAGCAGACAGCAATCGCTCTCCTGAATGAGTTTGGGCTTGCTGTTATCCTCGTTCCAAGAGCTTTCCAACGAGCCCAAGATCGTCAAAATCGGTGAAGTAGAACCAGCGTTATGATGGAAATTGGAACGAATATACTTGCAATTGCAGCTATCTCCCGACGTCGTGTGATCAGTGCAGTTCCAAAGGGTTAAAGGGGAAGTCCGGTGAAAAATTTAAATTTCACAGACCGTAGAGTTCGGGTCGCTGAGTCGAATGGTCTTTGTCCGAGGAGGCTGCGGTCTATGGTTCGTCAGATACGCCCAATCGAACATGCGCGAATTTGAGCGCACATCACCCAGATCCAGGTGATGACGTCGCAGCGTGCAGCCAGGTAGCCACACCATCTAGTTGTGTACAAAATGGCCATATTCGGAGCGCGTTCGATTGGGGAACCGTTTGTCGCAGCTTCTTCGGACCAAGACCATCCGATTCAGTGTTACAAACACTACGTACCCCGTGATTTTCAGCTCGGTAAACCTCGAGGTTATACCGTATTTTAGCCGTCTCCGAGTTGGACTTTTTCCGTCAGCATGCAATGGCCTCTACGGCTCTAGCAATGCGCTGCGTGCATGCTAGCTGTACAGTAGTGCAGTCAACAAACTCATCACACACGGAACTACTCCCGCACTGCCGTGCTGGGGTAGCTACAACAAGACTCAGAAAACTAGTCAACACACAGACTTGTCATGTACTACACTCGTATCAGTTCATGTAGTCAGAGAACGTGCGTTTCTCCTTGCCGGTGCCGGTGGTTGTGCTTTGAGAAAGAAAATTTTAGTTTTCCGCTCCAGTCCCGCCTCATTATTTTATGCTACAGCGATGAGTGCACAACCGTGACAAGTGACAAAACAGCGAACAGCTCCCGGACCTAGAACTTTCAGATTCCATAGCGTTGCGAGCGAAGAGCCGTGCCCGTGGTTCAAAGAGCCTGCACTGTTCTCCAATTGAGTAGTCCGAAATATTAGTTCGCACCAAAACATCACCATGTGGCAGGCTACTGGAGTCTAAGCGAATCGGTATGGAACAACATTTAGAGTACTCGCATCACTCTTCTCCATTTTGGCAACCCTGCTCTCCAGCGATAATTATATCAGCCTCGTCTGCAATAGCTGCTGCTTCTTCATCAGTCGGAAACTCAGTAGCGCTCACTCTTGACCGGCCCGGCCCGCGCGGCCATTTCTTCAGCTGAATACCGAGGTTCTCAGCCCCAGACCAAACTCATGAAGGTCAGCCATGGCTGCATCCTCACTCTCACAAGGAGTTAGGTCTTCGGGGTCGCTTGCACCACCTAATATCAGTCGCCAAATCATTTGAAATAGCACTGACACTATTGCTTTTACACACTCCTTTTGACCTAGCTGCACGCTATGACGTTGCGGAGGGTGTGGCGCGGCTGCATGACGTCATGGCGCAGCCCCCGAAACTCAGTTTTTCAAACGGAAATATCTCGAGAACGCTTTGTCAGAGACACGTGGGACCAACACCATTCGACTCAGCGCCCAAAACTCTACCGACCCTGAAATTTAAATTTTTCACCGGACTTCCCCTTTAAGGGCATTTATACCCCAGTTGTAAGTCAACTACTGTACAAGCAGAAATATTCGTCTGGAATTTAATTTCGTCTTTTTCGTCCAACGAGCTGTTGGACTGAATTAAATGCCGGACTAATATTGATTTGTCCAGC
Source organism: Sycon ciliatum (assembly GCF_964019385.1). Classification (NCBI taxonomy): domain Eukaryota; kingdom Metazoa; phylum Porifera; class Calcarea; order Leucosolenida; family Sycettidae; genus Sycon; species Sycon ciliatum. The sequence goes on from NC_088643.1 coordinate 67,644,032, forward strand.
TTTTCAAAACACTCTTATGATCCATGGACGAAATTTACAACCGGACGAACTCCCTTTCTTTGGAGTTGGACGAAATTATTGACCGCCGAAATTTTCTGCTTATACAGTACCCCTTTTTAGGCCGGTTTTTAGGTCATTAAGAGGTCGACTTTTAACCGGTGAAATATGGTACACAATATGATGTCCAGCCTAGCTGTGGTGTACTGTAAGTCTGCAAATTTTCGGCCCATTCAAATTTCGGCCTCCCAGGGCTAAAACCCATTTCGGCGGCATCAAATTTTCGGCCTGTACTGCTGCCGGCTGTATACACTGTCACACGGAACCTTGCAAAACAAAGTTTTGGCCGCAACAAATTTTTAGCCAAATATGACCAGACCGAAAATAGCCGAAAATAAATACCGTATTATCTCTCTTATGAACACAGGTCTCCATTATAAGCACAGTCTCCATTATAAGCACAGGCTGGAGGGCTGTTGAGATTACAAACGCACAGTCTCCAACATAGTCACAGTGATAATACTGGAATGCAGCTCTGCGCATGCGCTTACCTTGAAATGACGTATGCGGGCGGACGCGTTCGCGTACGTACTCAAACTCGTACTCCAGAGCTAAAAAAAGCAAAGTGCTCCACGTGCATGACTTACACTTCCGCATCAAAAAATTTTCTTCTCTCTGTTCTCTAATCATGAAATCTGAGTTAAATTCCAATTTGAGTGTGTTACCGGTGTGCAACTTTCTTGACTGTTTCATGGTTGAAAAAATATTAACACGGTCTCCAGTATTATCACGGTCTCCTCTATAAGCACGGGTGCGAGATGGGTTGAAAAAATATAAGTACCGTGTTTATAAGGGAGATAATACGGGTATGCGCCGAATATTTGTTGACTTGCAGTAGAGATGATGTGAATCTAATGTACTTTTGAAGTACATGTAGCAAGAACTGGTGCTACCTCAGTACATGTACACACTATACGAGTTTACCAGAGCAGAGCATATGTCTGTAGTTCTGATAACTAAGCGATCCCTACTATGCTTCTCTATGCCTGTGTACAGTCATCGGATTCGGTGATGGGACTAAACAGCTACAGTATCTAAATCAGAGTTCCTCTACAAAGGTAACTGGGCTGTTTATTGTCCTGATGTTTCCTGTCCTCGGCACTCTTCTCGACGCCGGGTATCTAGTGCAGTACCCTTGACTGAAGCCGGAGGTTATACAATACAATCACACCCTCCTCAGAACATTGTGCGAACGTGCGCATGTGCAATAAACTGGCTATGTTGCATAAATAGTGCAATAGCAGCCCCCGCCCCATGGCTTCCATCAAGTACATCGAAGTAAGCATGGTCTAACTTACCGGTACACGAGCAGGGTTGCTAATATACACGAGCAACCTCACCAAGCTCAACTGCCCCGCTTTGCACAACCCGGTACAATTCCTACATGGGGCCATCTCCAAAGTCCTGCTGAGCAACGAGTTGTTTTTGATTTCGAACAGGCGAATAAGTTGTTTTGACAACATTCATTATGTGAGTGCTTACAGTGAATGGTGGCTCACCTTACTTTGAAAATAGATAAATAAATAAGTGATGTTGTGTGTATAATACATGTATGAAATGACTGCACATAATTATCATATTATTGATAACTGTATAAGATGTATTGTCTTCTTGTCGACTTCTCAAAGACACTTGCGACTGAAGAAGCTCCACGTTCCCTTGCCTGCTCTCACTCGTCTTATTTGTTATCTCCCTCTGTTTGTAGCGTTGCGCTCCTTTCTGCAGCATAGTAAAGGGTGGTGTTCAATTGGTGTTTGATTTTCTCGTTCTCCGCCTGCAGGAATACGTTGCTTGTGGGCAGCTAGGAGTTGCCACCGACACGTATGACCCGCTTGGAGCTGAGACCAGGAGGGCACCTTATGGTATGTTGCAGCAACTTGCTTTGCAACCCTGGGATTCCTTTTGTAGTCTACTACAGTGTACAGTATGTTCATGCATGTGCGCCATATCTTTGATTGCTTCCTTCCGCTCACATTCTTGAGTGTGTATGTGCGTGTGTGCGTGTGTGTGTGTGTGTGTGTGTGTGTGTGTGCACATGCATGCGTGTGTACACGCTGCGTGCGTGCGTCCATTGTATGTTGGTCATATTGCGATGGTTACACTGACGTTCCCCCGACCCCCATGACGTCCTGGAAGTGGCACGAATACGACTGGACGTACACATGTACGCATACAATGATGCAATCGGAACTGGTCCAGGGCGACAGCGACAGCACTTTTGGTCGGATTTCACCGAGCACAGCCGTAGTAGGGTAAACAAAGTCGTGTTGAGTTCCGAAAGGGTTTGAACCTTCTGTATGCTGTGTTTCTGCACTACATCGGCTGAGACAATCGCGATAAGACTCCATTACGTTGCTGCTCGTAGTTTCAGGGTAATAACAAATCCGCACAGATAATTTAATTTTATAACCGCAATCTATAAGACAAGCTTGTCTTATAGATTGCGGTTGTCAAATTATTGTTTTATACTTCGAAGTAATAGCAATAAAGAGAACAAATTCTGCTGTCATCGCCACACTACAACGAAGTCATGAAAGTTTACCAAAATTGATTTTCTTGTCACATTCATCAGTGGAAAGTCGTGACTGAAGAGTAACCATGCTGAACAATGATTAAATATACATTCAATAATCTCACTTCACTTCTATTGTCTCACCTTCCCTCATTCTATTTTAGCACTTTATTTTGTTCTCGTAACACATTATTGAATGTATATTTAATCATTGTTCAGCATGGTTACTCTTCAGTCATTTGTTCTCTTTATTGCTATTATAAAATTGTTGCCTCCACGTCGATTATTTGCAAATTATTGTTTCCTTGCCATTTGTTTAGATAATTTATAGCTTTGTATTGCGTTTATCTCCTTTGTCTCGTTGCTTATGTTGTGTGTGTGTGTGAAGATCATGTCACTGCTGAAGGTCTTCGTGAAGTGCTCCAGAGCAAGTTCCTGGGCAAGATCATGCAGAGGCCACCAGCGTGAGAGAAGTACACGTGCATGTGCTGCTATATACAGTGCTGGCCACAGAAATCCAACCTCATGAATAAAGTTACGTTAAGTAGCGTCGGGCGGTACGCAGCCCTAGCACTACACACACTGGTCTGTGCACTCGAACGCGGCACTACTTTATTCACGAGGTTGGATTTCTCTGTCCAGCACTGTACTTACTTTGAAGTATTTGCTCCAGGTTGTCTTTGCTCCAGGTTGTCTTTGCTCCAGGTTGTCTTTGCTCTGCCTTGTTGAAACAAGGCTTGCCAAATCCCTTGTAGGAGAGAAGGAGTGTGTGAAGTAATTTTGAATGTGAACCTTGCCAGCTACCCACCGGCAACTGCATACTCGCGGTGCATGGACGCCAACCACGTCGAGACCAATCAGCATTTCGACAGTGGAAACTTCTGGAAAGCCGATGAATTTCAGGTGCTCATAGCTGTGTGTTGTACATGCTCCAGTCGACCACTTGCATCCTCTTGGTCACACGGTCATAGACCCACGCCTTGAGCGGTTACGTCGCTGTGACATCAATGGCTCTTCATTCGATCTGCATCTTCACCAGTTCACGGTGGCCGTAAGTCTGCTGTTCACCAGTCGTGGACGTGTTCAAACACCAGACCTTCACCTGCCATGTCCTACTTGTGCGTTACATCCTCCTCCGTATGAAACTTGCAGTCGAGCCCGGGTCCAGCATGACCACGCAGATAGATGACTTGCCGGTCCGCCCAGCAATATTCAGTGACTAGCACGGTAGTAAAGGCAGTCGTCATCTGAGGCACACACCGGCATGGTGAGAGCTCTGCTGCCAAAGTGACGGATGCTGGCGGCCACTGTTGCTCGCAGCAGCAGGTTGCTGTGCTGCAGCTTGTGTCTGCACTGCATTCGCCGGAGGTTGCGTCGACTTGGTGTAATGCAGCAGTGCGTGCTGCCGCTGTCCACGTTGACATCCGTCCTTCTGGCACAGACACGCCCAGTGCCCACACATTCCAAGCAGCAGCTGCAGAGCTTGGCGTTGTTGACCAGCTTCCAGGGATTCTCACGGCCAACATTACGGAGATGATCCTGCAAGTCGTGCTAGTAACGTTAGAAGAAGACCGCCGATATCACCGCTTGGTGTGGGACTCGCGTTTCTACAAGTTCCAGTGGTTAGTGTTCGGCATCAAGGCGTTTCCGTACCATTTTTTTTCTCTCACGTTTCTGGCAGTTCACTTCCCTGACTGTTTGCATTGATTAATCATTTTGAAGTTCTCCAACCCCATCAAGTTCATTACTTCTTTTTGGCTTTTTGTGACGCTCATAATAGGTATTCTGCTCTCAAGAAGGATGGTGTGCGTTTCTCTGATTTGAATCGTTCCGGGGTAGATGTACGACCTGAAGCACGAGAACGGCATGTCAGCGACATTCAATTGCTCAAGTTTGAGCCTCCCTTCTTTACCATCAGTGAGTAAGACAGTGCTAAGACTCAGTATCTCTATGGTCTCATACAGTGGCATCATGCCAATCACACTCCTTTTAATTATTCGGTAATTCATTGTGTGGGCAGGGGAAACAGTTACCCCGTAACCCATTTTTCCATTTTTCAATATTGTCTTGCCATGCAAAATGGAACATATGGGGCGAACCTACGACTTCACCCAAAAATGGACAAATGAGTAGGGGGCACTTTTTCACAAGGGGGGGGGGGGCAATCAAAGTAGCCCCCCCCCCCCCCCCCCCACACACACACACATACCTACCCCCCCTTTGGCTAGAACCCTGGACTCCCTGTTGATCTATTCAGATTCTGCTCGATTTCTATTTCGCTATTGGATATTATTATTTTCAGGTGTGACGTGCAACAGTGGAACATACGTGCGCAGTCTGGTGTATGACATTGCCGAAAGTAAGCTGTGCAACTACATGTACTGTATGGGCATTGTCCTGCTTCTCTGTCTTGCTGCTTCTTCTTCTTCCTTCTTCTTCCTTCTTTTCTGTGCTGCAATGGCGACTCTAAATGCTGTGTGGCATACCCCCGGCCATTGCCTAGTATTAATTGTGTTCATCAGTGTGGTGATGGAGACGGGGATGGGAAGTGTTGGGTGTGTGTGTATGGGGGGGGGGGGGGGGAGGGGGTCTTATGGCTGCCGTGTGTGCGTGTGTGTGTTTGTGTGTGTGTGTGTGGGTGCGTGCGCGCGTGCGTGCGTGTGTGCAGTGGCATAATGTCTGTGTCTACATGATGTTGCTAAGTCGGTGGTGCCAAGCTACTAGAACTGGATTTTTAATACTGTCTGCATTAGGCTACCTTCAGTTTTTGATACAAATAATTATAGTTTATGCTGTCAGCTAAGGAATCCACACACGTAGAGTAGAACCCGGGTTAGGGATCCACCTAACTCTGCGCGGACATTGCTGGACTCAGTTGTATAGGGATGGGCAAAACGGTGTGCAAAACGACTTTTTGTGAGTAGATGGACCCCGGAAAAATAGTTTGGAGCGAAAAAAATTACGGCTTCCTCGGAAACCGACGGGGGACCCCCTTGGGCCGGAAATTAAATCCCGGTATAAGGATCACCCGCACAATGTACATGCCAAGTGCCCCCCCCCCCCCCCTCCCGGGCTCCGAAGGATCACCCGCACAATGTACGTGCCAAGTGCCCCCCCCCCCCCCCCCCCTGGGCTCCAATCCCTATTCCGGTGTGACCCTTAACCCGGGTTCTACTCTACAGCACCATAAGGAGTATGAATGAATCATTGCACGCGTGCACACACACACACCACACACACACACATGCACTAGAATTTCACTGCTAGATGTACACATTGTAGCTGTGCAGGCGTTTACCGAACTAGCTGTGTTTCAAACTCTCCCAGTAGTTTTTTTCCACTTGATGGATTGGCTCTTTTGATGATCGCTGTCTGCCCCATTCTCTATCACTGTCTCATTCATACGCAGACATGGATACTGTTGCACATGTGCGTACTCTTCAACGTCTACGGGTTACCCGTTTCACCCATCACAATGCCCTGAGGCAAGAATCCTGGACGCTAGGGCATGTGTATGGCGCATTGCTCCGTCAGCGGAAGGAACAGGAGAGGATGTTACAAGATGGCGTTGATCCGGAGACTGCGCTTTGAGTGGTGCTATTTCAGCTTTCAGGCTCCGTCCACTGCTATACCGTGATGTGAGTAGGTGACATGTGTGCCGGTGGCATGGCTGGTCCATGATGTAAGCAGGTCGTTTGGCATGACTAGTCCATGATGTAAGCAGGTCATGTGACATGAGTAGTCCATGATGAAAGCAGGTCAGGTTGCATGACTACTCTCGTAACCCTAGGGAACTGCAGCAACATGGATCTACCCTTGGAAGAACGTCATGCCATGGGTGCACATGCCAATGGTATGAATGCTTGCTGACTTTGGCATTGTTGATGCGGAGACAATGATTGTGTAACTGTTCTACAACACCAGGTGAGCATTTACACAGCAGTCAGCAGCACCACCGCCTCAGAGTGTGACCTGGTTGGATGTGGAGTGACTTACAGAGCATCTGACCTGTGACGAGAGCTAGTGAACAGGTGCTGAGCAGTAATCTTCTGCGCATCGACATGATCACAGCAGCAGCGACAACAGCGACAACAGCAGCAGTGGCTGGAGTGAAAGAATAGAGAATGCTTGCATGCCGCTAGATGCAGAAGATCTTGGTCATCAGTCTCAAAACATCCATGCACAGCCAGATCTTGGTCATCAGTCTCAAAACATCCATGCACCGCCATAGTGACCTTGAGCACAGCCACTAACAACTGTCTCTTGAGCTGGCATCGAGATCTTTGCTGTTTGCTCTTCATCTCTGGCAAGACATGAATTTTGCTGTCATGTTGCCGATAGCCGACGGCGCTATTTTAAAAGTGCAATTAACAATTCACGTCACGCTGACTCAGCCCCGTTAAGCTCTTGCGCACACCATAGCAGTCAAGCACGCGTCAGTGCTGCACAGTAGCCGTCGAACCTCGGATTGAGTCACGGTGAAAGCAGAGTCCACTGATGATCAGTAAGATGATGATCGCAATTCACATGGTTTGAACTTGCACAGAACTCGCCAGGCAGTTCTGTGTTAATTGCTTTCTTCTGCCTGTGCCAAGCAAACGTGTGCCCAGTTGGCTTCTTTGCAGCAACACTGAGCAGCTCAGTGTCATACACTTGTGTGCAGTATGTCTTCTTTTTTTGCATCGCTCATTCTTTTTTAACAGTGGAAGTGTGGAAGTGCTGAGGCTTCTTTTTAGCTTCATCTGTATAGGAAGAACGGTGGCTATTCCCACAACCCTGCACATCTGAACCCGGTCCATTAATGTATTTCGTTACCGTTCAGGTGAAAAGAAACAATGTGTACGTGTGTGTGTTTGTGTGCACATATGGACAAAGTGAACATGTGCATGTATGTGTAGATGGTGCACTGCCCAGGGACTCTCTGCTCATATGCAGAGGAATCACAGAACAGCTGTACACCAGATCACAGGTGGACATGCATGACCTTGCTAGCTGGCTTTGTGGCAATATGGGCCAGGGACATGCATGACCTTGCTAGCTGGCTTTGTGGCAATATGGGCCAGGGGCAACATCTTGTAGCGAAGAGTTATGGGTGTGTCAGGGACTGCAGATGCATGCTTTCGATTCGAATGGGAATGTTTCATCCAAGAGCAAAAGCCTGTTGTATCATTTTGGTTTCCTTGCGCTTGAAATTCTGGGTGCGGTGAAAATCAATCCGCAATGTTTTCTTTTTCGAGTGAAAATTATGCTCACCCAAAGGCACATGTTGGTTGTCCCTGGCCCCTAGTTACGATCCGTTGATGTGCATTGTTCATTAATTTTCATGCCGTTCATGGTTGCACATTGGCTTATCCATACTACCGTACTGGCAATATATGTTGCCGCGTAACGCAGGGGGGTGCGGCGTAACGCGCGACCAGGCTAGTGCGACAAATTTTCGTTGCGTTCGTAACGCGCGCCCGGCGGGGTGCGGCGATCTTTTCATTGCAAAAAAGGCTGAAGACTGTGAAAGCACGTGTACCGCGTGGTGAAAAGTTCAAAACTGGACGCAGCAGGAAGTCCTGCAATAGCAAAAAAAGGACTGCGGCAATATAGAAACCTGTGTAACGGCTCCTGTGCGACTTTGCATGTAACGCCCTGCGTGCGGTAAACATGTGCCAATGTAACGCTTCATGGCCTCACTGCGACCATATATATTGCCAGTATGGTACCAAGAGTGCATAATAACAGTATGACTGTACTCTTGATACTAGCTACTGTGCCATCGGTTGTTTATGTTCAGCTCATGATGCACATAAGGCAATCTATGAGTACTACGAACAACTCGTACTTTGGTGACGAGTTGATTGCAAAACGCGCGCCGTGAACACACATTCTCAAGTCCATTGTCTTGCTGAGATAATTCCAATCTACGTACGGTGGAAAGGTTAGCTGTTCACCTGGACCGGTCACACTGCACCGACTCACTGCAAGTGCACCACACCGAATGGTAGTACCCGTATGCCCGGTTGCAGCTAGCCAGGGTGTACTGAAATTCTGCTCCCCGTCCACTACACTCCGACCCATGCATGCAACAGCATCCATCCGCCTCTACACCAGGTCACGGGCAGAGCACAGACTGGATTGGAGTAGCCGCTCAGAATGGTCTCTGGCGGGAAGCATGGAGAGCAGGAACAAGTGTCCTGCACCGGCAGATTAATTGCGTATTGGAATAACAACTGGAAAAAACCAAACAACGGGAGAAACAATGAAAACGAAAACGGTGGAAACAGGGCAGTATTAGAAGAGGAATACAGAGCGAAAAGAGGTGCGTTCGGCGTCAGATGGCTAGATCTTAAAGTTGATACCAGACTGCATGCGATTAGCAAAAGCAGACGTTACGGCTAGATGAATGGGGCCAGCAGCACGCGACATGACGAGCGCCCGTGAAATCATGTATGTCTTGTCAAGAAACGCGTGCGGATATAGGCGGACATCCTGAAGTGAAGAGCTGCAGTGTCGTATAAGTAGCAGTACATTCCAACAAGAAGAAATTCACGCGTGACGGCGCATATCGGTGCTCAAGGGCAAGTGCTTAAAACTGACAGAAGTAGACTTCCGTGTGGCCGTCGCAGAATACACTATATGATTCGAGGGCGAGAGTGATGTCCTTGTCCGGCAAAAATAGATGTGCTAATGTTTGGTTAGAAATTGGAAAAAAACTGTACAGGGAAGTGCCTAACTATGACTACGGGCATAGGAACCGATAGGACATACACTGAAATATCAACAAAGCATGACAACAATGACATGGGTTAATTCACATCTTGAGCCATGCTGCTGCTGCAGATGAATACGAAAATAAATGAACGAAACCAGAAACACAGAAGAGCACAGCATGAGCACAACAAATAAAAACGAAAAAGAAATGGAGAGTCTTACTGGTGATGTCATCATGGCCTGGTCAAGGTCAGAGCTGCATTGTCAAACCATGAAACCAACTGCTGAGTGATGGCAGCAGCAGCAGCAGCAACGACATTCCAATCATCAGTGGCCTGTATCAAATACATACATGTACAGTCAAACTCAAAAGAAGATATATGTGCCGTGCCTTACGATCGTGTGGCGCCGAATCGCTCCAAGATCATCAGCGCCAGTGCCTTATCCGACCCTGCCACCTCCAGCGCTTTCTTCACGTCCTGTTGGCTATATCCCATCGTAAGCAGTTCAATTTCCAGAGACTTGATTGGGGGCATCGGTGGCTGCTGCTGCTGCTGTGGCAGCGGCGGTAACTGTTGTTGTTGTTGCTGTGGCTGTGGCGCTGGTGGTGGTGGTGGTGGCTGTTGCTGCTGCTGCGGCGGTGATTGGCGAAGCGGCTGTCGAACTGCTGGTTGATGGATGCTTGGTGGAGGGTTGTCGAAGAAGCGCCGCTCATCATCCATTGGTGGGGGTCTGTCATATAGGGATGTTGGTGGCACCGCCGGAAGTGGCTGGTCATAGTCCATTGACCTGTCGCTGAATGGATTTCCACCACCACCGCCGGCACCACGCGCAGGAGCCTGACTGCTAGCAGCTGGCAGGTTGGAGCCCACCCCAACACTTCCCGCGCCAGAAGCGTGCTCTGGTCCGGGTCTGGGACCAGAGGAGAGTTCACTTGGGTAGCCGGGATCAGAGTGTGGCCGGGATGGTGGGTTGTTCTTATGGGGTAGCGGCGGTGGCATGTCAGTACTGCTGCTGCTGCTGCCACTGCTACTGTTCATCACGCCCATATCCTCTCTGCCACCCATTATCCGAGCACGACGCATGGAGTCGGGCAGTGGTCCAAGCTCCAAATCTAAGTCTTCCTCCTCATCCTCTGAGTCTGAAAAGCCAACCATACCTGCAGCGTTCATACGTGCATGAGGCAGATCATAAGTGTTCATCATGCTGCTACTGGCCGCCGCACTGCTAGGAGCAGTGGCGGTCGGAGATGTTGCATTTCGAGCAGCCTGCATGGATGAAGCCCCGGTCATCGGTGCTGCAGTGTTAGCAGCCGCAGTACTTTGCTGCTGCTGTTGTTGTTGTGTAAAAGCCAGGCGACTGTATTCTGTGTGTTGAGAAGAGCTGTGATGAGAGGACTGCATGCCGCGTGCATTACTAGAGGCAACATCCACTTTGACATAATTCAGAGTTCCATCAGCAGTTCTGTGGGCGCTGGGAGCATTGCCACTACCTGAATTGGGAATTGGCGGCAATGGTAGGTTCGGTGGACCGCCGCCACCGGTACACACTGTTCCAGGCTGCTTGCTCAAAGGATTCTCTGGTTGGGGCTTTCCTCGTCCCCTGACGGAACCACGTTGCGGCAGAGGTGAAACAGTGGGCGAGTGATGAGGTGAATTGTGACTGGAATTGAGCGGCGCGTGGCCATTACTCACCGGTCGCCGAGGCAGCGGCGGCAGCTCCTCCGTGTCCGCTCGTAATTGGTGCTGCTGTTGCTGGTGATGTTGGTGACTCTGGAACTGAGGCTGACCATAGTGCTGCTGAACCACAACCTGTTGTAGTAGCAGTAAATAGTCAGCCGACAACACATGCACACGCACACAAGTAAGCATACGACAGCAGCAGCAACAAGGAATGTTCGGTTCACCTTTTAACAGGCCCGTCGGAACCGGTCTGGTTGGTCAGGTCATCACCTGACCAACTTGTTGGCCACCAGCAGAGTTTGCCGTTGAAGAGATTATGTGTACCCAGTATACCATGGTTATGTGTACCCAGTATACCATGGTTATGTGTACCCAGTATACCATGGTTATGTGTACCCAGTATACCATGGTTATGTGTACCCAGTATACCATGGTTATGTGTACCCAGTATACCATGGTTATGTGTACCCAGTATACCATGGTTATGTGTACCCAGTATACCATGGTTATGTGTACCCAGTATACCATGGTTATGTGTACCCAGTATACCATGCACAATGTAAGAAAGTCTATGGTATGGCCGGACCAATCAAAAACTGCTTCCGGTGGTCCTGTTGAATATAACATTCACCGAATCCACATAGAACAACTATTGTACAATCACACCTGCACAGCACTGGAGCTTTGCCCCCCCCCCCCCCCCAAACAACACACGAAACAATGGTGCAGTGAAGCCATTTTATCCAATCTCCACTGTATCGCAGTATCAGTTCATCGACTTTCATGCAGAAATGCCAAGCAGCACAAAATAACGCAGCTCTCAACTGTTTGGCCACTTACTTCAGGCTGCCCACCAGCCTCTTCTAGTGATGCACGGATAGCTGCCTGCAGCGCGGGGTCATCAGCATCCTCACCGAGACTATTGGCACTGCCCGAAGTCTGCAGCGGTGGTCCTCCAGAACTAGCCTTGCTGTTTTGGCGCACGCCAGCACCCTGACGGTTGACAGTGGTGTACGCGGGAGGTAGTGGTGGTGTGGCGGCGCCGCCGCCTTGCGAACTTTGTGACTGCAGCTGCTGCACTGGTGGTGGATGCTGCGATGGCTGCGGCGGCGGCTGTGGCTGCGAGACCCGTGAGACCCTGTCCCGGTTGCTGGCCATACCTTCGGCCATCTCGGACGGCTTGTACGGGTCAATTACTATGTTCTCAGTACTGCGAATCTCGGAGCGGCAGAAAGGGCATCCCTTACCACCGCTATCCACCCAATGCATTAGGCATTGGTTGCACATCAGATGGTTGCACGGCTCGATACGCACGTTTTTCTCGTTTTCGGCACAGATCTTGCAGAGCTGGAACGTGGAGCCCATCTCCACATATAGCTCATGCTGCTCCCGCGTCACCTGCATGTGGTCCTCCGGCTGCGGCTGCACGTCCTTGGTCAGATCTGGGTTGTCAAGACGACCCATCGGGTACAGGTAGTACCCTTCCTTGCTGCCGTCGATCAATGCCTGGATGAGCGACTTGTTTTGCGGTATGGTCTGCAGAATGTGACGGTCGGCAGTTACGTATCCAATAGCCCACTGGCCGAGTCGTGTGCAGCTTAGGCGGAACAAATAGCTTCCCGGCTTCTCCACAAACTGCTCCAGTCGCGCTTTGACCTCGTCGTAGGTCAGGAACGCCTGGTAGCCCGGGTGGGTGACGGCCAGGCAATTCCAATTGTGCAGAATCGTGGCCCAGGGCTGGAACAGGCGCGTGAACACATCAAATTCAAACTTGGATACATGGTCATTGCATGTCAGATCCACAGTGGACTTGAGGGCCATGGCTTCCAGGCTGCTGTGAATGGGGTGAACGTGGTGGAAAGCTTGCTTGAAGTCGCGCCATCCAACGATGACCTTATGCGGGAAATTGCTCTTCCAGAAGTCGCTTGCATCAGATTTGGTCACTTGGTACGTCTCGCCCTTGAAAATACCCCCAGGATAAAGGGCTTTCAGCTCCGAGTACATATGACTGAAAATCAACGCTAATTTCGTCAAGCTGCGGCGGTAAGAAGACGCTTCGTCGTACATTTGTTCCCTGCCGTCCTTGAAGAGCTGGACAGCCTGTTTGGACTTGATGATGAGGTTCTCGATGAAAACTCGGAAATACAGACAGTCATTGAGTGCCTGCAGGTTGTCATCACACTTGCTAAGAATAAGGCGAAGGTGGGAGTACGTATCGGGTAGAATGTCCAAAATGCACGGCGGGCTGCTTCGCATGTTCAAGCGAGGACTATTGCATAATTTCACCACTCGCTCCATTAGCTTCCAAGCCTTCTCTATAGTCCTCCGGTCGACGGTGAAGCGTACCGTTACAGCATCTTTGAGAACATCGAACAGCTTCTGGCCTTTCACGCGTATGCGATCCTCCAAGCGAGGCTGCGCCATGATTCGCTTTAGCTTGTTAGCGAGTTGCTACTATCTCCCTTGCTACAGTGGAGAGAATTGTACCGCTCACTGACTAGAGCGGACCCGACGACATGGACCCGCTTGTGTCCAGGACAGCAGAGCCTAGAGAGGCCAGAGCTGAGATCCTCTAATGATTATGTGTGGGCACGGTGGAGCGAAATCGCCGCCGTGCCTCGCAAGGGTCGACGACACCAGCGTAAATCAGCTCTCTGGCGGAAGCCAAAAATTTAGTTGCTGCACACAGAGACTACCCATATCTCCAGCAAATCACTGCCATGCATACGTACATGTACATGCGCATATACCAGCTCTGAACTGCCCGATACAATGACCATGTGCGCTTGCATAGCAAAAACTCCGCATATGCAGGCAAGGCAGATATCACAGACTCAGTCAGTGCATGATGACATTGATGTGGCCTGCACTACAATCTACAGTATCTTACGGGCATGCCGACAAGTCCAGTACTAGATGTAGGCCTACATCAGTAGATCTACATGACTTTTGAGTTTTGGAGACTGCAGTGAGTCGTGCAACATCGGGTCTGGTTGCACTGCCACACGTCCGTGCTGTGCCACTAGTACTAGATCTACTGAGAGTAAGTCTGTACTCTGTAGATCTACTATTGTTAGATTGACAGCATGAAACAAGGTGGAGGACACTTTAGTTTAGTACTGCAGTCTGTACTGTAGTAGATCTACTGTACTGGCACTAGTCACTACTGCCACTATGTCTACGCGCTGTCACGCTGTGTCGCGCTGTGTGTCCCTGTGTTCACTGGGGACGGTTGTGCTTTTTTGAGCTCCTGCTTACTGCAAGTCCTCGACCTTTGTAAACTTCACGGAGGCCTGAGGCGGCCCTCTTTGGGCCGCCTCTAGGCCAGGGAAAGCGCATGACGGAGGGAAGCATACAGCTGAGAGACGGGACGGCAATTTGGTGCCGTCACTTTTAGTTGTACCCGACGTCGCCGCTCGCGGAGGTTTGACAAGCCCCCGAGCGGATTTCCACAACATCGCGCGATGAAATCTGTCAGAGAGAAGAGAGGGAGATGGAGACGTTGCCTGCTGTGTTTGGGCTCATGGAACGTGAGATCCTTGGTGGAGCGGGACGGCGACATCGACACTGCTTGTGTTTCTGGACGCGTCGTGGAAGACAAAAAAATTCACCGAGTTATTTCTGAACTGAAAAGGCTGAAAGTGGCGGCGGCAGGCCTGCAGGAAACCCACTGGTTTGGACAAAATATCTACGCTGTCAACGGATTTACTGTGATCTGTTCGGGCCGCCCCACTCCTGGCGAAGAGGATAATCGACGTCGAGGTGAGGGAGTTGCTCTTGTTTTGAATCGTGATACAACTTCGGCGTGGAGGGCTGGCGGCTGCGTATGGAACGCGGTGAGTTCTCGGATTGTGAGTGTACGTTTGAAGTACTGTGCAGCTGATGGACCGGATGTTTGGCTCACTCTGGTCAGCGTTTATGCTCCAACGTTTGCTGCGTCGCGGGCATGCAAGGAACTATTTTATGACGATCTACAACGCACTCTGTACGATGTACCCCAGACTGACCATTGTGTAGTGCTTGGCGATTTCAATGCTCGAGTTGGATCTAGTGAGCAGGGTGATGAGTGGTCCACTGTACGTGGTCCGCATGGATTTGGTGCACTGAACTCTTCAGGAGCTGACCTGCTATCATTTGCTGCATTCAATCAGTTGAGTATTTGTAACACCTGGTTCCCCAAGCGAGACCTCTTCAAGCGGACTTGGCAGCACCCAGGCACTTTGAACTGGCACTGTATCGACTACATTCTAGTGCGCCAGGAGGACCGCCGTTGGTGTATGGACACTGCGGTCGCGCGCAGTGCTGAGTGTGGAAGTGACCACCAACTCCTCTGTTTAACTTTTGCACTTCCGTGTGGACGATTAGTTCGGGAGCGCGACCGGGCAAATGTGCGGCGCCGCCGTTATGATGTTGCCCAGCTGCGGGTGCGCACCTCGGACCCGGACTCACCTTCGCCTGCAGAAAGGTACCAAGCTACCATTGCAACCGAGCTTGTAGATACATGGCAAGAACAGCACGACATAGATCAGAAATGGTCCAACGTCAAGGCGGCTATCGACAAGTCTGCTGCGTCTGTCTTGGGCTTCTCCCGGCGTCGCCAACCAGACTGGTTTCGGGAGGCAGAGTCAGCCATCCAGCCATTGCTAGATGAACGGAATCGGTGCTATACCGACTGGCTATGTAGTGGCCAGAGCCGCGACTGCTCGCACTACACAGCGTTTAAGGTGGCTAGATCCAGGGCGCGTGCTTCCATATCCTCGGCTAGGGTAGACTGGATAAAGGCAAAGGCACAGGCGGCCACAGAGTCGAGATTCAATGGAGCGGTCGTATGGAAGTGCATCCATGACCTCCAGTCTTGTACCCGGGGCCTCGCCCCTGTGCGCACTTCCGCCGTGCTGGATGAGAACGGTAACATCTGTAGTTCACCAGAGGAGCAGAGCCACCGGTGGGGAAGACACTTTGACGGTGTTCTCAACGTGGCAAGTGCATGGAATCGCAATGCCCTGGACGACATCCCACAGCGACAGGAGGCTGATCATCTTGCTGAGGCGCCGACTCTCCGTGAAGTCAGCCGCGCTATCTCCCGCCTACAGAACGGCAAGTCCGCTGGAGCCTCTGGCATCCTCCCTGAGATGCTGAAGAGGGGTGGCCCTGACCTCACCGCCAAGCTTGTGGAGCTGTTTGGCGATGTGTGGCGTGCTGGGGTGGTCCCGCAGGAGTGGGTGGACGCCACGTTGGTCCCCATCCCAAAGAAAGGGGATTTATCTCGCTGTGATAATTGGCGGGGTATCTCACTGCTGGATGTTGTGGGCAAGGTTCTGGCGAGCGTCATCCAGACTCGTCTCCAGTCCGTGGCTGCAGATTTTCTCCCAGAGTCTCAGTGTGGCTTCAGGCGTGGCCGATCTTGTACAGATATGGTTTTCAGTGTTCGGCAGTTCCTCGAGAAGACCATTGAGCACGACTGCAAAGGCTTCTTTGTATTTATAGACCTCAAGAAAGCCTATGATTCCGTGCCTCGGGATTGCCTGTGGGAAGTCTTATCCCGAGCGGGTATCCCTGCTCCCATGCTTGCCGTGATCCGTTCCTTTCACACTGACATGTCGGCGGTGGTTCGGGTAGAGAACACGACAACTGACCCTATCCGCGTCACGAATGGTCTCCGTCAGGGGTGCACCATGGCACCTGTGCTGTTTAACATCTTCATGTGGGCGGTGGTGACTGTGTGGCAGCGACGAGTCCGAGATGTACCCGGTGTTGGTTTTGAGTTCCGGCATTGTGATGGTGACAATAACCTTTACCGCAAGCCTACCAGGACGGATCCGGTTGCCATTGCCACTGAGTCACAGTTTGCAGACGACTCAGCACTTTTCGCGACGACTCGTGCAGGGGCGGAGACGGCACTTGCAGTGTTTGACACGACCGCAGCTGAGTTTGGGCTTAAAGTTAGCGCTACCAAGACACAGTTCTTGGTTGCAGGTAGGGATGTTTCGCCTGGGGACTGCGCTCCAATCGAGCTAGCTGGCACGGTCATCGAGTGTGTTTCGGAGTTCCGGTATCTGGGATCTCTCATTCATCGCGGTGGCCGGTCGACACAGGACATCACTGCTCGGATTGCGCATGCCTCTCGTGCTTGTGGCGCCTTGCAAGGAACCATCTTCAGCAATCCTGACCTTGATTTGCATATCAAGAGGTGTGTGTTTAATGCATGTGTGCTGTCGCTCCTCCTCTATGGGTCAGAGTGTTGGACACCATTGCAACACGATCTCAGACGTTTGTCAGTCTTTCATATGCGGTGCATCCGTTCCATCCTGGGTGTGTCCCGCAGAGATTGCTGGAATAATCACACGACCAACGCCCAACTGTTGGAGATGTGGGGTGACTCTGATACCATCTGCGTGAAGGTCGCACAGCGTCGCCTAGAGTGGCTGGGCCATGTTGCTCGAATGGACAGTAGCCGGATGCCGAGACAGATCCTGTTTGGCTCACTTCTCACACGTCGCCCAGCACATGGCCCTCGCAAGCGCTGGAAGGATTGCGTTGTCTCCGACTTAAGAGTTCGTGGCCTCACCAAGGAATGGTACCCTATCGCCTGTGAGTCCCGTGCTGACTGGCGGACTATGTACGCCGAGCCTGTGGAGAATGTGCCTCAGCCTGACCCAGTGGTATGTGCGGATTGCAATCGGTCATTCTCGCGCCCTGGAGATCGTGCTCGCCACAAATGTGTGGTTGAGCGGGCAAAGCCGATTGCTGAGCAGCGAGGGGCTTGCCACTGTGGAGATTGTGGGCGTTGGTTTCGCAGCAAGGGTGGTCTAGCTGTTCACCGCTGTTCCGCACCTCAGCCTCAGCCTCCCGAGCCCCGGCAAGTCTATGTGCAAGATGCCTGCTGTGCTGCGCACTGTGCTGTGTGTGCCCGCTGCTTTCGGTCTGTGCAAGGCCGCGGTCGTCACCGGTGCTCGAGGACTGGCCCGCGCCCGACTGCCCAGCAGCGTAATTCGTTCAGCCATGTATGCGTGTGTTCTCGCCGGTTCCGTTTGCCCCACCATCTCCGGCGTCATCAGGCTGCGTGCTCCATCTTCCTCTCTGATGCCCCTCCGGGGCCCACGTGACCCCTGTGGCAGTGGCTCTACAGGACAGGACAGGACGCGCTGTCAACAAGCGTAGCAAAGCAAGTAGGGCAAGTAAAAGGGTGCGGATCGAGGAAACGCAAGAAGTGAAGAGTTTGACCTGAGCAGTTCTGCTGGGAAGAGCATAGAATTACTAGAAAGAGAGTTCCAGATCAGAGAGCTTGCCGGTGCTTCCTCTGAACAAAATGTAGTACATTGACTGCACTGCAGTTACAAGCAAGCAGGCCAGCGATTGGATGGCTGCCGAGGTAAACGCACAAGTAAGAGCTTGATGTTCGCACGCGATAAAGACACTGCTGTCATTCCTCAAGCTTTTTGCGTTACCAATGGTCACTGGCTGGAGTCGAGGAGGTACATGTAGCCTGAAAGAATATTCCGTTTCGAGATGTCGCGTGGGTTGTAGTTCGAGCAGGCAGATGAACGCAGGTAGAATCAACACCTAGTAGCCTACTATTATTCTTTTACGTCTTTGGAGAGCTGTAGGTTTACACTGCCAACAAACAACATACTTACATAGCTGCATGCAGTGCCATGGCCTGATGGGGCACAAGTCAGGAGACGAGTCAAGAACAGTCATACTAGTCGTGCATGACTTTGTACTGTATGTGATGTTCATTTTGTAGGTCAAACTGGCGGTAAAAGAAGATCAAGCAATGAACTGTCAATAAATAAAACGCACTACTCTACTCTCTAGACTATGCCAGTACGGCAGTAGTGGCGACAAGAGGATTGAGCTGGCAGGTGGCGGTGTACCATGCCCTGCACGGCCAGATAGGTATCAATCTACGCCGCATAAGACGGTCTTCACTGCATGTAGATCTACGATGATTATGTACTCCGGTATCCCGGACCGTCGTCGTCGACCGGTTGACCGACCGTGCACGTGTGCGCTGTCATGTCAAGGCTTTGCGGGCTAGCCGGCTGTGGTTTACCGGTTGTCAGCTGTGCGAAAGTCAAAACCAGTGTTTCTTGTCAAAGAGCACATCCCTCACAGTTTCGTATCGCGATATCAGCAGTATGTCAGCCGGCCTCAGGTCACACAGGCACACGACTTTTTTTAGCGAACGAATCCGGCCGTCGAAATGATCATGATAAATCATCAACGTGCAACGTCGACCTCGAGTCGTTCGCTAGGCGTACACGTCGTGTACTGGTAGTATCGAAATCTCGTGCATTCCGGAGCAAAGACGTTACAGAAGGTTATTGTAGAGTGCTGGGTAACCACAACGTCTCGCACAACGACAGCGTCATCTGGTTATCACCTGCGCACTGTTTGCATCCATTGCATCTGCTGGTACATAAGGGAGTAGCCATTGTAGGAAAGCTGGAGTAGTTCGCAACAATGTACTTTGTTTGACTCGGGTTTTGAAGATTTTACAATCATCAATGGCAGAATAATGATAAAGAAGAAGGATTTGCCTGGCATTTGCCCAGACTAACCCAGCGCTTAGCCGAGCACCACGTCCACGGTTGACCGCCGTGGTATCATACTACTACTACTGAGTCTGTGCCATGGCACAGCACTCTGCATGCAGTCAAGCAGCAGCGACCAGCTGCTACTTCGCTAGCTGTTGTTTTTCTGTTCCCGCGTAACCCGTGTTTGCCAGTGTTTGGTGACACGACCATTCAAAATGAAGCAGCGTGACCTGATGACCGAGAGCCGGCAATAGTGTGATCGTGTCTGTGTCAATCCACGGATCTTCCTGTAACCAGTTACCTATTATGGCCTACACTGTAGTGCTAGTATAGTGTACTACTAGTACTAGTAAGTAGTAGTAGCTGAGCTCAGTCACCTGGTCACAGTGGCAGTGCAGGAGCGAGAGTAGGTCTACTCAAAAACTAGGTTTGTTTTACTCCCTGGCCTGGGCCGGCCTGGGTCTACCTAGCTGAGTGTGAGGTCGACTGAGCTGACAGACAGCTGCAGTTGTAACGGATTCAATGATCAAGCCGTGGCTGTGGCTGTGTAGCCCGTAGGCGTAGGCGTAGGCTTTAGCGACCCATCACTCAGGCTCAGCACAAGTATTATCCCGCTTCAGGCCAAGCCTACACCACAACACCTGATGACTTGGCTTGCCCCTACCAAAGTGCCAAAGATGGTGTGACGGATCCACTGTCTCTGTGCGGCAGACCGCGGCTAGCCCTGACCGTGGAGAAGGGCCTAGCAGGACACACTGGACAGGCCCTGCCCACATCCAGTCCTCAAAAAAGTCAAACACGTCAAATAGCGGAAGGTAAGCAACTAACTTCAACTGTTACTTCCACGTCAATACCAAGCCCCACCTGTCAATCATGGCCAGAGCAGTCAATGTCATGGAAGACTGGTCTGCTTATTCAGTCATTGAATCATTGATTCATTGGGTATACGTGTACAGGGCACTGCATACTGGCGCTAGCACTGTAGTTACTACACTGTAGTTACTACACTGTAGTTAGTCTGCTCAGTAGACGTTAGAAGTTAGTTTAGGGCTGAAACGATCCCAAAATGTTACTCGTTTGCTAACGATCGGTCAAGACGGTCCAGAGACCAGGTGCTCACATTACCGCTCGTTCTGCCATAGTCCTGGCTGCAGTAATGGGACAGAGTTACAGTATGGTATGCACACAGGTCCAAGCCCTGAGCATAGATCTACGCGACCAGTGTGGTGTTTCCACGCCATTATTTTGAATACATGTACAGGTACATGTATCTCCTGTGGACCAGTAGCTGTGCGCACACCATACTAACGCTACTCACACTGTACTAGTCACACGGTAACCACGCCTACGGGAAGAGAGAGAGAGAGAGAGAGAGAGAGAGGGGGGGGGGGGTATGCACACCCCAGATGGATCGATTATTAGATTTGGAGGTTGAATTAATTTGATATGATAGTCAAGGTTTGATTGCCGGTGTGAAGTGGTTTTGGATTGGTAATGCCAGCACCTGCCCATATACTAGCAAGCTGTCCAGTGATCCTGGCATCAGCAGTTGGGGGTCACTACTCCAGATTTCCAGCAGATACTTGCTGGCTCCCAGGCTACAGACTCAAGCACATATTGACGTGAAGATAGAGTGAAACATTTCCCCTATGGAATTCACTCACCCCATGGCCCAGGCTTGACAAGGTCACTTAGAGGGCTCTTCTGAGGTCACATGATCTCTGTGGGCACTCAGACTCCAGGGCATCCATTGGGCCCAATTGCCAGGCACAAACTGTGACAAAGGACAGCCCAAAATAGCATTGGCTTGTCACCCTGTACTCCTCTCAGGCTCTCAGGCACACATCATACAGATCAAAAATATCCCCCTGTCAGTACAGTACAGTCAACTTCCCTAATAACGACCGCGGATATAACGACAGAATTATTTCCATGCCCAGAGCAAAGTCCCATCTAACCAAACAAAGGCTGTAATATAATGAGACTTCCGATCATATGATAAGGACCCTTCGCGAATAAGGACACTTTTCTGATGTCCCGCCGAGTGGCGTAAGTAAGTTGACTGTAGTCATGTACAGGACATGTATGTACTGGGTAAAGACTAAGGGCAGTAAGGCTAAGCCTAAGCCTACTTGATGATCGTCCTTTTTTTTCTTTTTTTTAATGGGGAGGGCCTTTTCTAAGGGCAAGTACCCCCCCCCCCTCCCCCCACACACACACTCACATTTCACACTGAACATCAAGCTCACTGGCTGAAGCTGCATGCATCTACTACTTACTCAACTGACGGTCGGTTATACATGTATGTACTATGTGACACCACACTGAATGATGATTTATTTTTATTTATTTATTTATTCAATATCTTATGGCTTCCGATGGCAGCCAGAACGGGAAGATGTGGGTGATAGCCAACCATGGTAAAAGAAGGAGAAGATTTCATCAATGTGAGCACAGCAGTCACTTGTTCTCCTTTTTCAAGTTTTTGCAATGGGATACTAAAATTATTCAATTTATTATTATTTGTACTATGAGTATTTTTTTTATTTTTTTATTTTTTACTATTGAACACTCACTGCATAATGAACTAAAATGAGGAGAAGAACTCGACACAATGGTACATATCCAGCAGGACGGAGTGAGTATGATACTACTATCCCATTTTCACGCAGTATCATGTGTCCAATGTACGAGTACAATTGCGATGCAGTAAAAATGGACTCGGCGTCTGGATAAGCCTTTTGCGCGTTGTACAGATGCACGGAATCCCGTAGAATACCGTAGAACCTAATGGGTGTTGAATGTGCAAGACCCTATTGTGTTTTCTGCTATTTCCACTAAGAAATGGGCCCTGAAGGCATTTCAAACGAAAATCTTTTCTGAAAAAGATCTAGGTAGTCATTAGTTCTAACCAAAGTGAAGAAGCTGGAATTGGGATTGTCTGCCATAAATTATTAGGCTAAAATTGGTCAATTGCGCATGCATAGCACACAATGAACACCCAATCGGTTCTGTACACACCTACGCCCTAGTACTGAACTTCGTACATCTGTACAACGCGCAAAAGGCTTATTGGGGTCCCTACTGGCAGTGTGTTCAGCTGCACATGAGATTTTTATTTTTTTATTTTTTTTATTTACTTGAAAAAGCACATAACCACCAGGAAAGCTGACAAAGAAAAAAGAGTAAGAAAAGACAGATAAAAAGAGAGCTGAGAGAGAGTTGGGGTACGGTTAGGGGAGGACTAGACATTGGATGGTGGTCGCCACAGTCACAGATAGTAGCAGTGCTGGTGAGGCTACAGGCACTCCACTGACCATTAGGTCTCAGTATCGCCATGCCGGTAACGCACCAAGAGACAAAAACGGAAGAAAATTGGACTGAACATGTGGTGGAATTTATCCTTTACATCAGGGAGCCCTACACATAATATTATGGTATGTGTAGGGCTCCCATCACTGACTTCTCTATTATAAAGCTGGTTTTGTTTCTCAACAACGTAAGCCGGTGCTAAAGCGGACGTGCGAACTTTACTTGCTTTAATCACGGACTCGGTTTTCTCAAATAATACTCTTGACATTTACAGAGTATTGTGCAGTGAGAGCGCTGCATTGGCATTCTACCGCTATTACCATGCACATGGCCTATTCATGCAGTGTATGAGCAACTGAGGAGCTGTCAGTGTTGGCTTTTTACATCTGTCTACGAACACATCATGAGCAGGGACACATTTTTATATGATCACAAACGAGACTCAAAACCAACCCCCACACACACATACACATACAATGACATCACATGCATACGCACACAACCAGCAGGCCATGCAGCAAACGGGGTGTGGATGTTTTACGAAAATTCAAGAGAGATAAGTTACACTGTGGATCAGAAATGTTCCCAGCGTGTTTTGTGGGATTGATCGATTCTTTCATGTTTATATGGGATTCTATCTATGTACAGCTGGAGTGCCAAAAGACACAAGTGACATGTGCTTCTAAAAAAAGACAGGGATTCGGGAGACGGAAGACTCAACATAGCACGGACCCGCACACGGCATACCTGGGAGGAAGAACACATGAGCTGTGTTTTATAGGCGAACACGACTCAGATGCAAACTACAAGTAGTGGGAGCACTGCCATGTAAGCTTCCTCGGTTCACACCAACGGCGGTACATGTAGTAGCGGACAAACACTCAAATAACCAGGCGATACGTGATGTATCGACCTGCGGTTTCACTGCGACGGTTAATCTTTACAACCTGGACAGACAAACAACATTCAAGAAGACGAAGAGAATAGCACTCTTTACCTTGTAGGATCTAGGGTCGCAGGTACACCAAGTGCACTCATACAGTAATGGGTCACATGCCAGTCATAACACCGTGCTGTTCGTATGGTGTGGGTGCATTCCTGCTATAAAAAAGTGCAGCGGCGATAGAGAACTAATTCTCCTGCACAATGGTGTTTGTTGTACATGTATCAGGAGCCAACTGTACTACGGCACTGGCCAGAGAAATCCAACCTCATGAATAACTGGGCGGTACGCAGCCCTAGCACCACACACAACACTGGTCTGTGCACTCCAGCCCTAGCACCACACACAATACTCTGTGCACTCCAGCCCTAGCACCACACACAATACTCTGTGCACTCGAACGCGCCGCTACTTTATTCATGAGGTTGGAAATCTCTGCCCAGGACTGTACATGCCGGAGTTGACACTCTTGGTTATAGAAAGGTTCAGGGAGAACTAAGATGACAAGTTCCTGCGAGGTTGATTGGCCCCAATAACAATAAACTGAACAAACAGTTACATGATCGGACGCTGTACTAGAAACCAGACGACTTAATTTCTCGTGAAGGCCATCCCTGACATGACTGCTGCCTTTCTACTGCAGCAATGAAGAGTGAAGAGCAGCAGATGGGCACACCATTCGGCCGCACAAGCATATCAACTGTCCACACGGCCAATCTTGAGTAGCTGTTACTTTCAATCTCTTAGAGTCTGCAGCCAATCCCCTAAACTGACATGGCAATGCACTACACACGCACACACCAGTGGCGTACCCAGGGGGGGGGGGTGCTTTGGCACCCCCCCCCCCCTCAAAATTTTCGACATAGGCCAACTTGATGTACCCATGCCACTAAAAATACCATAACTTTGCAACCGATTGTCCGATTTACGCAAATGATGGCCCATTGGAAAGGTCTTGAGTGAGGCTTTCCATTGAGATGTGTGAAGCCTAGTTCACATTCGGCGGGGCGCGACGGGACGCGACGTAAGGATCGACGGGACGGTCTGACGGCGTCCAATGTGAACACCAGGAACGGGAACGCAACCGTACTACCGTACAGATCGGGAAACGACGGGAAGAGTTGGATCGATCCAACTTTTCATACCGTAGACTGGCGTAGACGGGGACGCAAGCGTACAAAACGGCTGCAATTCGAGTGTGAACAGGAGACGGCGTCGTGCGCCGACTACTCCCGATTCGTACTTGGAAATTTTTAGCATTTCGAACACTGCGCTTCCCATGATAACTCACAGAATGGCTAGCACGACTTGAGTTGAATTTTAGCAACATAGGATCTCATGTCACTTATTGTATTTAGGGATAGTTCAGAAGCGTGACAGACGAACTATTCTATCATTTCCCGGGGCTATTATTTGAATGCCACAACTTTCAGGGCTAATTTTTTGATCTTCATGAAAAACTGGTATTGTGAACTTGATTCCGCTTCTTTCAAGGAGAAATAATTGAAAAGAAGTCCCGAAAACGAGAAATTAGGTCCGAAAGTCACCCCGTCACGGACCGTGCCTTATGACTCGCGCCGTTCAACGTTGAACGTCGCAAAGACTCCTGCATGTCGTGTCGTACGAATCGTACAGGATTTTACAGCTCACCCCAGCCCTCCCGACAAGCCCTTACGTCCCGTACCGTCGGCGTTGCGTCGAATGTGAACTAGGCTTGATTGAATTCGATACTACTTTGAACACTGCGTTGTGCCCGAACTCTGAAAGAAGAAATGGGGATGTTCATAAAATTAGACTTTTGAATGCAATTTTTGGTGGCACAATTATCAGATTTTTCTAACGGATTTTTTGCTTTCCACTCGCTGTCGTCACTAGTTGATCATAGTTAACCATGTTACATGACCTTTCATGTGCCAGGACAGAGGGTTATCTATATTGTCAGGGCCTCGACTTGTTCTATTCCGATTTCCCGGGAACACTCCGATCAGTTGTTCCGACAAACCGACTGAAGACGATTGTTCACGAAAGAGTGCTAATCTGTTGTTTCGGGACCTTGAAATCCTAAAAATGCTATGGCTTCTAAAGAGGTCGCTGCCCCCTTGCCTTCCTGCCATTGAATACCTCAGACACTGCTTCTGATTTCTACCAACAGAAAAGTGGCAGCCCTCTGTTACTATTCTATTTGTGAAGCTACCACCATCCATTGCACTCGCCTCCTGGGAGCTTTTTCTGTGACTCCTGCCAGAAGTTGTTATGGTAGTTTTGCCTTCTTGCCCCATTCAATATGTGAAGTACTATAAGTTGTTACTAGTACAGTTGCGCTCACTGAAATCCGACCCAAAGTGCAAAGCTGGCGCCCGGGACCAGTTCCGATTACATCATTGTATGTGTGCACATGTACGTCCAGCCGCATTCGTTCCACTTCCAGGGCGTCAAGGGCCGTGGAAGTTGAGGGCGCCAGCTTTGCACGTTGGGTCGGATTTCAGTGAGCGCAACTGTACTTCAAAGTACATTAGTCAAATTGAAAATGTTTTCGTTATATGATCTAGCAAGAGTAGTGTACTCTCGGACCTAGCTTACAGAGGAAGTACATTTTGTCCTCCAAAGGGAGGGGTATGTTTGGGATTGAGTACTTCAAGGCCTCAAGGTTGCTCCATCCTACAGAAGAGGTCCTACATTTTCCCTCGACTTGGTATATCATGGTAAATACTTGCATGTTAAATAGCGCACTAAAAGTAAAAATCAAGTTATCAACCATCCATGTATCAAACGCACCGAAATAATGCATTATTCGGCTCTTTGGGAAAAGGTTGGAGCACCCCCCTCATTCCAGATCCTGTGTACGCCCTTGCACACGCACACACCACGCACACACACACACCACGCACACGCACACGCACACACACACACATAGCTGGAATGCAGCAGTACGCCAGCAACGTTCACACGCAATATTTAGAACTCACATCGCCTCGTTTTAAGCCATAGTATCGTGCAACGGCGTCGTTGGCTTGTATTCTTGGTAGCTGTGCCTCCTTCAACTTGCTATGTACACGGTCAAGGGAAATGGACACTTAGAGAAAGACACCGCGATACACTTTGGCCAAATAGACCAAGAAACCGGACAGCCCATCTCACATAAGATTACTACTTGTAGAGTAATGTTCAAGCACTGCAAACATAAACAAAAAGTTGATTTCAAAACTCAACTTCAGTCCCAATAGTTCTTTCGTTTCCCCATCACCATACGTATTTTTAACGATTCCCAATACCGTAAAGTGTGCACAACCACCCACGCACCCCATGCCCCCCCCCCCCCCCCCCCAAACACACACACATACACATCGATCACCCACCCAGCCCATACACAGACACACAAGTGCAAGGAAAGGATACTATCTCGTCAGCAGTTCCTGCTTTTGCTCTGTCGTCATCTTCACATGCTCTGGTACAAGCTGGTAGGAAAAAGCAAAACACACAGCAGGCCATCAACGAACAACGTACCCAGAGGGTCGGTTGTAGTAACTTGCACGAAAAGAGTGTACAGCATTGTTGGGCGCAGAAGAACGAACAGGTTAGAATACTACCAGGTACAGGATAACCGTATGTACACAGTGGCTTCACTTTATAGACAGTTCTACTGAAGTACATGAAAAGTAAGAACAGTGTAGGCGATGACTCTGCTCCCCCCCCCCCCCCCCCTCTTCGACACCAGACAGCAAGTACCTAGGTCAGGATATTATGAAGATGAGGACACCACAGGAGATGCATCGCTTACTATCATCACAGACTCAGGGCAAACACAAAGAAGAAGAAGAAGAAGAAGAAGAAGAAGAGCACTCACCTCGTGTTCTGTAATATTGATGAGAAGCTCACTCTCGAGGAAATGCTCCAGTATGTACTGCGGTGCCATGTCTGTCAGAGCCTGCTTAGCCGAAGGTGTCATGCCCTGCTGAATGACAATAATGGCTTTAGAAATGCTCTCCTCCTGCATACGCTGGCAGTAGCTGCAACAGATAACAATCACATGTGACAGCTAGTTGATATGGAGTTGGCCCATGTGGTGGAACCGAAAAGTTAGTATGATGAAACTGGACAATTATGGTGCATTGAGGCAACGCTGGTGCTAAAATGTCTACAAAGTACCACGCAAACACGTGCAAGCTTACATTTTGATTGTCTTGATGCCAACTTTGGGCTCATCCGGAAAGAATACGAACATCTGATCTGTTGTAAGAAATACAAACAAGAACATATCCACACATCCACACACACACACACACACACACCTTGATTGACACGACAGAAAGGTACAGGCCTCCATTGACTGTTTAATTCCCGAAGCTATGCAAAAGACGTCACTTTAGTAGTGTCTGGCGCTAGCCAGGGCCCACACCGCTTTATTTCGTGTATGTGTGTGTGTGGGTGTGTTTGTTTGTTTCTGGCATCGGGCATGCCCGGCGCCATCCCGTGTAAGTCCCGTACCGTACCATCGAAGACAGCCGGCCACCATATTCAAATAGGGCTCTCAACTGCAGCACCATAACGTGAAGAAACTTAGAAGAATGTGTATGCATGCGAAGTGTATCGAGGGAACACATGCAGCGCGATAGTGCGGGTTCGAAATACTGACACCAATCCGCATGTATACTTACCCAGCCAGTGGGCAGGTGTGTGTGTGTGTGTGTGTGTGTGTGTGTGTGTGTGTGTGTGTGTGTGTGTGTGTGTGTGTGTGTGTCCCCCCAGCCAGAAAAAAGCCACTTCATAGCTGTGTGGTGTAGACCAGGCTGAATAGTGGCGGTCAATTCTTCAGCCTTGCAAGCTGTTGAATGGTGCAATCCCAGCACAAGCTGCTATGGCATCGGCTGTAGCATCGCTATCATCGCCTCCGGCGATGGGCGTCAAATAGTCATGGTGTGTATGTATGTGTGTGTGTGTGACAGAAAGAGAGAGAGAGAGAGAGAGAGAGAGAGAGAGAGAGAGAGAGAGAGAGAGAGAGAGAGAGAGAGAGAGAGAGAGAGAGATAAAGAGATAAAGAGAGCAGCAGTAGGAGAAGTGTAAAGCAACAGACAATGGTAGTATACAATTTTCTTCTTACCCGTTGGATCATCATTGTGAGCTACGAGGATGGACAAATCGTTCCGAGATGGCTTGTTGTCACTGTTAATAAACATTGGGGATGAAAGAAATAAGAAGGAACACAGCATTTATTCTATTCTGAGTGTGAAAATAGAGCGGTGATGGGTATGTTCTGTCGGTGATACATGAGAAGTTTGCTATTGAATTTCAGTGCAAACAGGAAAGGGTAGCTAGTCCGCTTTCAGCCGAAAGACCTACCGTATTCTCGACCTTTGTAGGAGGGATCACAGCGATCAATACAAATGACGGTCATTGTCATGCTTGATTGGCAGAGCGCCAACCCACAAAATCCGATCACCCAAACTGGATCCGGATTCGCCAACTAACACATGACGTGTTCCAAGTACATTTCATACCACAAAAAACGAAGGCCAGGGTGCACACAGTCTGGATATTTGCCATGATCATATTCATGCCTCGCAAGTTGAGTGGGTTTCTTTCAGGCAGTGATATGCCGTACTACTCCACTGCTCGCTACAAGCAGGCTGGGGACAAAGAATGCAAACACTACACCACGCGACGTGAGTTTTCGCCATCAGCGGACCCCATAGCAAACCCATGCAGAGTTGCACACTCTTGGGTAGTTACCTATGTGCTCTCCGTAGCGTCAACAGCAGCAGCACCACCGCTAGCACTCCAATCAGTAGCTGAATATACATGTAATAGTGCGTATTGCAATACGCACCATTCTATATCATTTCAAAAACTTTCTTGAGAGATCAATTATTTCTTTAGCAGACCGTGCTGCAGGTAATATAAGTAGGCTGTGTTCCGGATTTCTACAGCTTTCACTAGCAAAATCTAAACTCGTCACAAGAGCCTACACCATGTCTCAATCTGTATGAATATCGGACTTCTTCGCAAATGCCGTGCAGCCCGCAGGAATCATCAACAGTCTGGATCCTGGTGCGAAAACTGTGCATGGTAGTGCTGATAGGGTGATTTTAATTAGGCCTTCTGACCTGTCCTTATTTGTCAGAGAAGCTACCAACGTGGATTAGGTACTTGCCTATACTTTCATTAGCTATAACTATTCTCGAAACTAAAGCATTGAATACTTGAAGTACAATTCCTCGTGATTATACATGTAGAGTTTGGAGAAAGTGCATTGATGCAAGCTCCGTAATACTCCAGCACCAACCTGGGCCTGTCACCGAATTGGTCCTTGAACTGTTCCAGAGTCTGATCCAATTCCTCCTGCGTTACAAGATATCCTCTGTCATGACATAACTGCAAGACCAGAGCATGAAAGTTAAGAATTGAAAACAGTGCTGAGTACAGTCAAAAATACACCCCCGAGCGCTGCAGCAGCAACAGAATAAAGCACATCAGCTCACCTGCATAATAGTTTTTCGTATTCTCCAGAACTTGTAGCATTCTGCGACGTCGTCCATGATTCAAATATCTAACACATGCACTTCATAACTTCATACTCAAACAAAAACTATCCAAAAAAAACTCTTCGAGAACTATTCAAGCAAGATTGCAGTCTTCGTATCACATGACATAATGTACGAACGACGCCATTTTCCTTCGTACGCGTACACGCGTCTCCATGGATATTGTGTCGCTTGAAAACCAACATTATTTTTTTCCTCGAAATCAAACTAACTTGAGTTTGATTTTGAGATTATCGTCAATATCGATTCACTTGTCTTCCACTGGTTGCATTTTATTGATGAGTATTGTTATGAAGAAGTAGGATCTTCTCCGATCTCTGCTATGAATAGCAGTTACTGTTATTAGTATACTTTGGGAAGATGGCCTTGCTTCAGGGCGGGATCGCCTCCCTCGGAAGGTCAGTGTTGTTCAGTTTCGAATGACGAAAAATAGTGGTTTTGTTGAACTCTACCATTATTATTTTGTATATGGCAATGAACATGGTTTCTCGACGTTATCCTTAACTAGTGTGGAATGAAAATATAGATGTATCGACAGGTGTATGGGCTACTCGTGTCAGTGATTCGCTGGCACCCATATTAATATTATTTTTTAAGTTATGCAACACACGCACACACACGCACAAACACACACACACACACACACACGCACACACCACAGGCACGCACGTGCGCATACAACTGGTATACATTGCAGTGTGGATCACGTCACATGTTTCTTGTTGAGTGACGGGTCGACGAGAGGAGACATGAGCATTGCTTGAAGTTGAAACTTGCCCCTGTCATCAATGGTCGGGTACTTGTTGAATCGATTGCCGTTGTAAAGGCCCTGCCCCCCCCCCCCCCCCGATGGACTAGCAACAGCGGTCACAAACTGCCCAGTGAGCGATATAGCACAGTCACCGAACACACAGACGTACAGGAAGTGTAGAACTGGTAGATACGCCAACAGCACTAGCATTGGAGTGTAATTTTGACACAGCGATGGACAACAATGCCACCCACACTCCGAAGCCAGTGGCGGCATTGGGGACAGT
Organism: Sycon ciliatum; assembly: GCF_964019385.1. Classification (NCBI taxonomy): domain Eukaryota; kingdom Metazoa; phylum Porifera; class Calcarea; order Leucosolenida; family Sycettidae; genus Sycon; species Sycon ciliatum. The sequence continues at coordinate 67,675,353 of NC_088643.1, forward strand.
GGCGGCTATTAGTTTATTGGTCAACAGGCTTGGTACGTTCCATAGTGCACTTGTGTCGAGCCTTTTTTATTTTTTTTATTTTTTACAACACAAAAACACACACCATTTGACGGCACAAAGCAGCAAGGCAGCGATGAGACATATGGAATGGCAGTAGTGGGGCACGCGGACAGATACCGCAGAGTACTTGCTGTGCCGGTTTTTAAACTGGATGTATTGCTCCACACGCCTGATCCCACTTAGATCGGTCTTGTGACGGTTCGAACCAATATTCGTCGCCGATGTTGATTCGTCACAAGTCCGCTCACATCTCAGTATCGTTTCCTTGGACCATCAGCAGAGGTGCTGTGATAACAGTATGTCAAACAAGAACACCAGTGGTGGCCAATCATCAGGCATGCACACACACACACACACACACACACACACACGCGCGCGCACACACGCACGCACACAGACTTCCTCACACTACAGCTTGCTGTCTCACATGCATTCCCCATCCTTGCGAATCATAGGCGAAAGATTTGCCATGAGATTTGCACAATGCACCGATCTGGAGCCATGTACAGATCATGTAAACCTGGGTACAGATATGCTCCTTAAGATCTGCACATATCCATCTACTGGGTTCTTTGGCACACCCAATGCCATGGTACCTTGTCCTCACCCGCTTGTTGCAGTGTGTTGAGCCCATAAGTAAGTCACATGTTTGGGTTCACCAGGCGGTTGGGGATTTGGGAGTTTTGGGCCCCTGGGGGGTTGGTTCAATAGCCGACTGAACTGTCGTTCTAAGACTTCTCCTGAATTTCTCCTTGTGTGTGTGTGTGTGTGTCTGTGTGTGTGTTTGCACATGTGTGGTGTGGGTGGGTGGTCATTCGCGTGCATGTGGATTTGGGATATGGATCACCATTTGCTTGTATGTCCGCTGCGCTGTGCAGGTCGTTGATCGGACGCTGTTCAACCTTGGTAAGTTGCTGGTCTATTAGACAGTAACTGTGCAGCTTTCAACTTAGGGCAAAAATTGAATAGTGACTGATGATGGCCGATGAGTGAAACATTTTGAGATTTCTCTAGCTACCGTATTTTTCCGGTTGTAAGTCGACCTTTTACGACTTAAAATAGAAGGAGAAAGGGCGGGGGTCGACTTACAACCGGGATTCGACTTATAACCGGGAACTATCAGTATCTTACAAAAAATGACCTGCACTGCATGCACGAGTGCAGCATGTTTAAACATTTTTGCCAGTTTATTGGCCTTTTTAAGGAATTGGGACGTTACACCCTCCAATAAGGAATGTTTACATGATTTGTTGATGTGTTAGCAGCAGGACGTGGTTAGTAGTGCTTCTTTGGGTGAACACTTTTAAAACTCAGAATTGAGACCTCCAGATACGGGGGTCGACCTATAACCGGGGTCGACTTACAACCGGTAAAATACGGTATTTGTTCTGACCGTGCATGAGCGCATGTTTACAAATCTATGAAATGTTCCGCCAAATCCATGTAGCATGTGCCAGGCCCAGTACGTAGGGAAGTGGAACGTTCTTGATAACTCTGTGATGGTTGTACTGTGTCTTCTGTATGTGTGTGTGTGTGTGTGTGTACCTTGCAGAATGCAGTAACACTCCAGCCATGCCGAGTAAGTGTGTAGTTGTCAGTAGTGTGTGTGTGTGTGCTTGCTGCGAACAGCAGACGGGTACCGGGGAGAGGCGGTACACGGTATAGCTGTTGATTGAGCTCCTCC